>NC_056443.1:15719999-16082499 GCF_018296145.1 Oncorhynchus tshawytscha
TTTAAACATCACTTTTTATGGATATCATTAAGAAATGGCTTTCTTCTTGCCACTCTTCCATAAAGGCCAGATTTGTGCAATATACGACTGATTGTTGTCCTATGGACAGAGTCTCCCACCTCAGCTGTAGATCTCTGCAGTTCATCCAGAGTGATCATGGGCCTCTTGGCTGCATCTCTGATCAGTCTTCTCCTTGTATGAGCTGAAAGTTTAGAGGCACGGCCAGGTCTTGGTAGATTTGCAGTGGTCTGATACTCCTTCCATTTCAATATTATCGCTTGCACAGTGCTCCTTGGAATGTTTAAAGCTTGGGAAATCTTTTTGTATCCAAATCCGGCTTTAAACTTCTTCACAACAGTATCTCGGACCTGCCTGGTGTGTTCCTTGTTCTTCATGATGCTCTCTGCGCTTTTAACGGACCTCTGAGACTATCACAGTGCAGGTGCATTTATACGGAGACTTGATTACACACAGGTGGATTGTATTTATCATCATTAGTCATTTAGGTCAACATTGGATCATTCAGAGATCCTCACTGAACTTCTGGAGAGTTTGCTGCACTGAAAGTAAAGGGGCTGAATAATTTTGCACGCCCAATTTTTCAGTTTTTCATTTGTTAAAAAGTTTGAAATATCCAATAAATGTCGTTCCACTTCATGATTGTGTCCCACTTGTTGTTGATTCTTCACAAAAAAATACAGTTTTATATCTTTATGTTTGAAACCTGAAATGTGGCAAAAGGTCGCAAAGTTCAAGGGGGCCGAATACTTTCGCAAGGCACTGTATAAAGATAATGTGTCTGTGTTTATACTTTAAAGGTGAATCAACAGTTACTACATTTATTTTTGGATCAACGTCCATTTTGAACTCATAAATTACTGATATCTACCCATTGATTCAGAAAATAATATAAATTATAAGTACCTCATGAGCTTAGTTCAACTGTCATTCTCTATCAGAACCCAAATACAAGCTTGTTTTATTCAAATGTTTGTAAAAAAAAACAACACTGTAAAGGCCTCAAAACATGGTTAAAACTATCATATTCATACATTGGATGGTCAGTCCTTGCATCCATAACTCTGTCTATACATTTAGTGGTTACATTTCTCCAGCATCCCAGATTTTTACCAAAGCAGTGTCGAGAGACCACTTTGTTATTGTTTCAACTGCTGATTGCCGCTTTCAGGTGGTATTACTTTGGCAGATAATGTTACCCATTTTAAGAAAGTGTTTTTTTTGTCATTAACTAAATGTATGGTGTTTTTTTGGTTTACGGGTATATGGACCATTGTGACATTGTTATGCTGTAAATGGGTATTTTATGGTTGCAAGTTATAAAACGAACTAACAAATATTTTATATTTGGCATTTCTGAGTAATTACTGCTTCAGTAAGGAATACTATACATGTATTTGGTGACTTTGGCTATAGAAACTTGTTGACGTTATGATCAACAAATTGTTTATGGTACTGGTAAACATGTCCAATAGATGGCGGCACAAGACCACGACTAACATTTCTGAAGATCAGTTCACAGTGGATCCACCATTTCCCCCTTCCCTTCACCCTCGAATGCTTTTTTCTGTCCCTTTCCACACTGCTAACGCAAGAGGAAGGACTGAAACATAATGTTAGCATATTACTGTGCGTTACTGTAATGAGGATTCATGTTTGTTATTAACTGTTTTTATGCTCATGTTTTGAAATTATACTTGATCGCTATTTCAATAACGATGATCAATATTTCTGAACTTTAATTCAGTCACCTCTGGTTGAGAAAAAGTATTTTCCTAGTCCGTTCATTGTCAAATTCATCAACCGGCATCGAGCCGCTCTGCCTTCTTTTGTCTTCTCTATTCCCGAGGTTGTTTACTCTCACTGTCATATGAGATATTAAGATACATTTTGTAATGCATATATACAAGGGTTGATTGAGGGTAGCGCATCTGACTGGTGATTTTTTGGCACGGGGTTCAATACCTGCAATAGTTATTATTTTTTCCTCTCCCAAAAGAAACACAGGCCTAATATGATATATATATTTAGCAATTATAAGTTATTAATTCACACAAATATATTGGTGAGGCAGCTTCGAAATAAAGTGTATTTTTCTTATTAATTTCCAAGATCATTCTCAAACCTGCACCACCTATCCCATGCCAATTGCTGGACTTTCACATAGAGGTTACTAGCTCACGCCCAGTTCCATGGGGGATGCAATTAACTAGTTTTTATCAGAAAAAAAAGAGTTGTTAAAAACGTAATGTGTCCAGCCTACTAGCTAGCCATACAGACAACCAGCTAACTAGCCACCGAAATGAATGCTAGATTAATTAGCTTTTATCTGTTGGGTTTAGGTTATGGTTTGTCATGTTTGCTAGGTACAGATATTCATAGTCTATACATTGCCTCGTTTTCTTATTATTTGACAGCTTAGCTGTCGTGTTAGGGTAGATGCCTGAGTAGTGGAGCTCATATGAGTTGGATATTTGTTTACATAACCAGCCAGGGTTGCTAGGTCAAGCTAAAATTTCTAGTCCAATGACCACTCAAAACCTGCACAAAAGGCCTGAATATTTTTTTTTCCACAGCAAGAGACGACTTGCCATTTTAATTAAATAATAAACCTTTTTTTTCCATAACGTTATTGAGCAAATTAAAAAGGAATATCAAAGTAACTTGAAACGATGTCAGAAGCAAAATATGAGTTTAATTATTATTACAACATGACGTAATAAAGGAACTCACCTGATCATTTGCACAAGGGGGTATATATTCATCTGAAGAGGAGGAAAACCTTTACAAATACTTTCTGAATATTATCTTCTGGTCACATTTTGGATAATTGTATTCATTATATGTAAATAATATTTAGTAAATAATATTTGGTACATTTTGAGTAAGTAATTTAGTCAAATTTACTAAAATTTTAAATACTCTTTTTTTGTTGTGTTGAGTGTTTTTTATATAGTTTGTGTCTGTACACAATGGAAGACACAATTAGTGTTATTCCTATTGACATTAATGTGGTGTTATATTAAATAAGAGGTTGTGCTCTTTAAAACTAGGCATACTAATTTTGATTTGTTCTTTGTTTTGAGTTATGTCTGTTTGTTTGAAATGTGTGAGAAAATGAGCTTCATCTTGAAAATGTTCAGTAATCTACAGCAGCATTCTAGAATTATATTGGTGTCTAAAGGGTTAAGAGATTGATGGGAGGGGTTGAGTGGAGCTGAAAAGTGGGACCAAAAACAAGACAGCTAACATAAAATATACTGTATCCGTAAAATGTATTTACGTTAAGAACTTTTGTGAAACAGAACAGTTAAAAATATATGGCAAATAGAAATCAAACTGGAGGGTCTTCAGAGATAGATTAGAGGGATTGAGGGTAGCTGAAGGATTGGAATGAAAACAAACATAGGATAACTATTGTAAAACACATTGTGTCTGTAAAATGTATATAGTATGTAGAAGGCTAAGTGGTGTTTTCCAATAGTTAAACAAATCAAAATATATTTTATATTTGAGATTATTCAAAGCAGCCACCTTTAGCCTTGATGACAGCTTTGTACACTCTTGGCATGAAATAAAATAAAAAATAAATAAAATCGCAAAAGGCCACACATTTTGCTGTGATGATTACAAACTGTGGTATTCACCTAACAGATACCGGAGCTTATCAATATTTGATTTGTTTTCAAATTATTTTTGTGTACTTGTAATCTGAGGGAAATATGTGTCTCTTATATAGTTGTACATTTGGCAAGAGGTTAGGAAGTCCACCTCATTTTGTGGGCACAGTCTGCCTATGCCTTAATAATAACAAGGCTCGCTGAGTCTGTACATCTCTCACCATTCCTCTTTCCCTCTCTCATAAGCACACTTGGCTCTCAAGGAAAGACAGGCTATGTGCCCACTGCCCACAAAATTTGCTAAGATGGCGCCTCGCCTCGAGCTCCGATAATAGATTGCAGGTTTGTACTTTTTGTTGTTGCTTTTTTTCCAGTGTTTTTCTCAAATTTTCTTAATCAGTTTGTTTTGTGCATTACTACATAGACCCACTTAGAACTATTGGAATACGAATTGCTGGGTACTCGCCGGCCACCCGACATCCCCGAACAATGGACTAGCTTCTTCAGCGAGGCCTACCGGAGAGTAGGAAGCGAAGACTCCGATGGAGAGGCAGACATGTCGGGGTCTTAGTGAGATTAAGATGTCGGGAGACCTGTCCTCAATTTCCGAGCATACTACTCGCCAATGATCAATCATTAATTAATGAACAAACTTGACAAACTCAGAGTGAGGATCTCCATCCATCAGATCTTGCAACATACTCTGTTTTTGTGAGACTTGGTTTTCCTCTGACATCCAAACAGATTATTTACAACCAGCGGGTTTTACGAGTGGATAGGATGTGGGCCTTTTTCTGGCAAGACCAAAGGGGGTGGGCTCTGCTTTATGACCAAAAACACATGGTGTGACGGGGAAAACATACAGGAACTTGTGAGCTTTTGCTCCCCTGACTTGGAACACTTGGTCATCAAATGTTGCCCTTTGTACCTTTCGAAAACGGTCTCAGGGATTATCGCCATGGATGTGAACATCCGAGACTAAAAAGGCTCTCAAAGACCCTGAAGAAACTAGAGACTGCATTCCTGGAAGCAGTGTTCATTGTTGTGGGGGACTTTAAGAAAAGTAATTTGAGAACCGATCTCTCAAATTATTACCAACAAATCAACTGTGTCTAACTCGCGGAAATTCAACTCTTGATCACTACTACATACCTTTTCGACACGGGTATAATGTGAGGACAGACGCTAGGAGAAGTGAAGCAAGTACAGAGAGTGAATATTTAATAAATGACAGGCATGAAACAAAACAAGGACAGCGTCTGGACAGGGGAAAGAAAACTACATTAATGTTGACACAAGGATGAAACTGAGAAATAGACAGATATAGGTGAGGCAAAACACAAGTATAGTGACAAAGTGGAGGAGCAATTCAGTGGGTCGTTCACAAGGCCTATGTGGCATGGGCTCCTAATGATAATGGATTAGAAAAAGAGCCAACCACATCTCGGTCACAAATGCCACCCTACACATTTTTCTCATGATTCGACCACAATGACACTGAGGTGCCGAGGAGAGCCCCTGGTGACAACGTGGGCTACACACTCACACTCAGTCTCCACTGAGGACGTATGTAAGTCATTCTAATGTGTTAACCCTCGCAAATGTGTTAACCCTGAGCCGTGCCCTCAGAGCAATGTTTTGTTTGCTGGGCGCTGTCCTCAGATAATCGCATGGTATGCTTTCGCCATAAAGCCTTTTTGAAATCTGTCACAACGTATGGATTAACAAGAAGTTAATCCTTAAACCGATGTATAACACTTGTATGTTTTTTGAATTTCTATTATGAATATTTCTGGTTTTGAATTTGGCGCTCTACAATTTCACCGAATGTTGGCCAAATCAAATCAAATCAAATCAAATTTTATTTGTCACATACACATGGTTAGCAGATGTTAATGCGAGTGTAGCGAAATGCTTGTGCTTCTAGTTCCGACAATGCAGTAATAACCAACAAGTAATCTAACTAACAATTCCAAAACTACTGTCTTATACACAGTGTAAGGGGATAAAGAATATGTACATGAGGATGTATGAATGAGTGATGGTACAGAGCAGCATAGGCAAGATACAGTAGATGTTATCGAGTACAGTATATACATATGAGATGAGTATGTAAACAAAGTGGCATAGTTAAAGTGGCTAGTGATACATGTATTACATAAGGATGCAGTAGATGATATAGAGTACAGTATGTACGTATGCATATGAGATGAATAATGTAGGGAAAGTAACATTATATAAGGTAGCATTGTTTAAAGTGGCTAGTGATATATTTACATCATTTCCCATCAATTCCCATTATTAAAGTGGCTGGAGTTGAGTCAGTGTCAGTGTCAGTGTTAGTGGTGGCTGTTTAACAGTCTGATGGCCTTGAGATAGAAGCTGTTTTTCAGTCTCTCGGTCCCAGCTTTGATGCACCTGTACTGACCTCGCCTTCTGGATGATAGCGGGGTGAACAGGCAGTGGCTCGGGTGGTTGATGTCCTTGATGATCTTTATTGCCTTTCCTGTAACATCGGGTGGTGTAGGTGTCCTGGAGGGCAGGTAGTTTGCCCCCGGTGATGCGTTGTGCAGACCTCACTACCCTCTGGATAGCCTTACGGTTGTGGGCGGAGCAGTTGCCGTATCAGGCGGTGATACAGCCCGCCAGGATGCTCTCGATTGTGCATTTGTAGAAGTTTGTGAGTGCTTTTGGTGACAAGCCGAATTTCTTCAGCCCCCTGAGGTTGAAGAGGCGCTGCTGCGCCTTCTTCACGATGCTGTCTGTGTGAGTGGACCAATTCAGTTTGTCTGTGATGTGTATGCCGAGGAACTTAAAACTTGCTACCCTCTCCACTACTGTTCCATCGATGTGGATAGAGGGGTGTTCCCTCTGCTGTTTCCTGAAGTCCACAATCATCTCCTTAGTTTTGTTGACGTTGAGTGTGAGGTTATTTTCCTGACACCACACTCCGAGGGCCCTCTCCTCCTCCCTGTAGGCCGTCTCGTCGTTGTTGGTAATCAAGCCTACCACTGTTGTGTCGTCCGCAAACTTGATGATTGAGTTGGAGGCGTGCGTGGCCACGCAGTCGTGGGTGAACAGGGAGTACAGGAGAGGGCTCAGAACGCACCCTTGTGGGGCCCCAGTGTTGAGGATCAGCGGGGTGGAGATGTTGTTGCCTACCCTCACCACCTGGGGGCGGCCCGTCAGGAAGTCCAGTACCCAGTTGCACAGGGCGGGGTCGATGGGGCTTGATGACGAGCTTGGAGGGTACTATGGTGTTGAATGCCGAGCTGTAGTCGATGAACAGCATTCTCACATAGGTATTCCTCCTGTCCAGATGGGTTAGGGCAGTGTGCAGTGTGGTTTAGATTGCATCGTCTGTGGACCTATTTGGGCGGTAAGCAAATTGGAGTGGGTCTAGGGTGTCAGGTAGGGTGGAGGTGATATGGTCCTTGACTAGTCTCTCAAAGCACTTCATGATGACGGAAGTGAGTGCTACGGGGCGGTAGTCGTTTAGCTCAGTTACCTTAGCTTTCTTGGGAACAGGAACAATGGTGGCCCTCTTGAAGCATGTGGGAACAGCAGACTGGTATAGGGATTGATTGAATATGTCCGTAAACACACCGGCCAGCTGGTCTGCGCATGCTCTGAGGGCGCGGCTGGGGATGCCGTCTGGGCCTGCAGCCTTGTGAGGGTTAACACGTTTAAATGTCTTACTCACCTCGGCCACCATTGTTCCTGGTTTCTGGTTAGGGAATGTTTTAATCGTTGCTATGGGAACGACAACTTCAACGCACGTTCTAATGAACTCGCACACCGAATCAGCGTATTCGTCAATATTGTTATCTGACGCAATACGAAACATATCCCAGTCCACGTGATGGAAGCAGTCTTGGAGTGTGGAGTCAGCTTGGTCGGACCAGCGTTGGACAGACCTCAGCGTGGGAGCCTCTTGTTTTAGTTTCTGTCTGTAGGCAGGGATCAACAAAATGGAGTCGTGGTCAGCTTTTCCGAAAGGAGGGCGGGGCAGGGCCTTATATGCGTCGCGGAAGTTAGAGTAACAATGATCCAAGGTTTTTCCACCCCTGGTTGCGCAATCGATATGCTGATAAAATTTAGGGAGTCTTGTTTTCAGATTCCAGCTACAATGAATGCAGCCTCCGGATAAATGGATTCCAGTTTGCAAAGAGTGGGGGGATGATAGCGTCCCACACCCCCTAGAGAGGTTAAATGAGTGTTGTTATGTCTCGTGGGATTTATAACCACGTCTTTATAACAATTCAATAATGGTGAGAAGGGATACAGGAATTCAACACATACACAACTGCTCTGCGGCACAACCCTAATACAACAAATATCCTCACCTCCAACATCAATTTGCCCCGTTATGAACAATAGTCCTCTGCAATTTGGACAGTGTAGGACACAGGATTAGTCTGAGCAAAGACTGTAGCATGAACCCACTTTAGTCCATTGAGGTTTTTCCTAGGTAAGACAGGTTTCTCGAGGATTGAAATCTCTGTCCTTTACTCTCAGTTCTCAACGCTTGACTTAGCTCTTCTGTTTATTTTGTAAAGTCTCCTTTGCGTTCGAAGGTTTGAATAGGTCGAAGTTTGTGCGTAGCTCACTCTTTATGAGCAATGACGCAGGTGATGTCTTGGTGGTGGCGTGATGTGTGTTCCTGTCAGATACAGGAAGATGTTCAAGCATTGATGCAGTGTCCCTTGAACCTGAGATGATTGTAAGGCAATGTCATGGTCTTTGCGAACCACTTGTTGGTAAATGGATGATATGGTGCAGACCTGATGTGCTGTACGCTATTCAACTGTAGGAACGTGGACATTTGTTGGGACACTAGCTGCAGTCCGTTGTTTCTAACGAGTTGGATTGGCGATCCGAATCGACTAAACACCTCTCCTGTCACACCCTGACCATAGTTTGCTTTGTATGTTTCTATGTTTTGTTGGGTCAGAGTGTGATCTGAGTGGGCATTCTATGTTGTGTGTCTAGTTTGTCTGTTTCTGTGTTTGGCCTGATATGGTTCTCAATCAGAGGCAGGTGTTAGTCATTGTCTCTGATTGGGAACCATATTTAGGTAGCCTGTTTGGTGTTGGGTTTTGTGGGTGATTGTCTCCTGTGTCAGTGTTTGTACCACACGGGACTGGTTTCGGGTTTTCACATTTATTGTTCTGTAGTTTGTTCATGTATAGTTTTTCTTATTAAAAAACCATGAACTTCAACCACGCTGCGTATTGGTCCGCCTCTCCTTCGATGGAAGAAAACCCTTACATCTCCAAGCTTCTCAATGGTCTTCTCTGTGGTAGTAGACGTTATGATGGCAAGCTTTGGCCACTTGGTACGAGCATCCAAGACCGCAATAAACATTCTGTCTCTCTTAAGAAATAATGACACTAAGCTAAATAAAAAATAAACTATACTATGAAACAAAGATAAATTATATAAAGAATGATAGTATAAAGCTTTGGAGCACCTTAGATGAAATCAGTCATTGAATCAGATGGCTCATTTATCACAAAACCCACTGATATTGCCAACTACTTTAATGACTTTTTAATTTGCAAGATAAACAAGCTTAGAGGGATCGACAAGCGTCTTGCCTCAGCTGGATCGTAGGGCTTCCATGCCTCAGCCGGCTCTCACGCTCTTGCCGGTTCGTTGGGCTTCCACGCCCCAAACGGCTTGCCCAGCGCCCATGTCTCGGCCGGTTCACCCAGGTGGGGTGGCGCCCCTATAGGGAGGGCTACTGTCACGTCTGCTCCCGCACTTCCCCCCCTGGCACTTGAGGACGCCAGGCTGCCCTGCATCACGCACTCCTATCATCCATTACGCACACCTGCCTTCCCTCGTCACGCGCATCAGCGATATTGGACTCACTCAACACCTGTTATTGTTTCCCCTATATTTGTCAGTTCCCCAGCTCTGTTCCCCGCTTCTGCATTAATTGTTTTTTTGTTTGTGTTACTCGTTTGCTGATGCTGTTCCTGTCTTGTTCCATGTCCATACCTTATTAAATGTTTGACTCCCCGTACCTGCTTCGTCTCTCCAGCGTCATCCCATGTGACACACACAACTACTGACAACAACTACTGAAGCAGACACCTACTGACCACAACTACTGACCATAACTATACAAATACTGGCTACACAACTACTGAACCACACAACTAAGGACCACAACCACAAAACTACTGACCATTATAACAACTTACAAATGTGCATAAATTAGCATATAATAAATATCAACAATAATTGTAACCCTTGATCCGTTCAAGCTAGAGACACCAAACCAATGTTCACAGGTTCAGGCTATCGTAACTACAAATTCTTATTTTTTTTATTTTAAATTGAACTAATAACTATATAAATGTGCATAATTTAGCATAACATAACCCACCAACACTAACTCTTATATACTGAACCAAATTATAAATGCAACATGTAAAAAGTTGGTCCCATGTTCCATGAGCTGAAATAAAAGATCACAGAAATGGGATACAACCCTAAATCTGTAACCATGGGCACCTTCTTAGATATCATCCTGACCAACTTGCCCTCTAAATACACTTCTGCTGTCATCAACCAGGATCTCAATGATCACTGACTCATTGCCTGCATCCGTAATGGGTCCACAGTCAAACGACCACCCCTCATCACTGTCAGCTCATGGGATTGAACTTGCAACCTTCCGGTTACTAGTCCAACGCTCTAACCACTTGGCTACCCTGCCACCCATATGAGTTCTGTTATACTCACAGACATCATTCAAACAGTTTTAGAAACTTCAGAGTATTTTCTATCCAAATCTATTGGGACTGAGTAGCAGGCAGTTCACTCTGGGCACGCTTTTCATCCAAATGTGAAAATGCTGCCCCCTATCCCAAACAGGTTACATTTCCATTGAAAAAGCCCATTTGATTAGATGTTTGTACCATTTCTAATAATATTGGGTCAAGTTCAGACCAAAAGGTTAAACAGAATTCCGGTGGGATGCCATCCCATCTAGGGGATTTACGCATTGAGCTTCCACCCTGACTCTTTGAAAAGGGGCTTGCCATGCAGCCAATTCTTATGCATCAGACGCATCTGCACTCGAAATGAGGATATTATCATTGAATCAAATACATTTTGATCGAATATCCTTCACAGAGTCTGCTCCACAGAAAGTTTGGACTCTGCTCTCGATAAAGTCCGGGCTATGGACAGACATGACACATTACAATTTTAACGCAACAAAAAATACATTATTTTCTGTGGTGTGCTTTACCGCAAACACTCCTCACAGCCCTGACATTAAAAACATTATTAGACAACACTGCAATGTATTGCAAACTGTGTGCTATGATGTGTTTCGTGATCTTCCAGTTTACTAGCTACAACCTGGTCTCAGAGCATTTTGTATTATTCTGTAAGTAAATCCGGGAACACTCCTTTTAGTATGATATTTTCAATTTCGTATAAAATGTTACGAATTTGCAAAATATGTGATGTTATGAATTCCAAATTGCTAGGTGGCTAGGTGGATAAGGCTGATGTTTGTTAGCTGGCTAACTTTAGCTAGGCTAGGGGATAGGGTTAGGGTTAAGGTTAGGGTTAAGGCTAGGAGTTAGGTTTAAAGGGGAAGTGTAAGCTAACATACTAAGTGTCAAGGCTCAGGAGAAGATGCAGACAGTTTTGAAGTAACAAAAGTGTATTTCAAAAACAGGGGGGCAGGCAAACAACAGGGCAGGCAGAGGTCAGTAATTCCAGAGCAGAGTCCAAAAGGTACAGAATGGCAGGCAGGTTCAGTCAGGCAGAAGTCGTAATTCAGGATAGTGTGACAAGGTACAGAACAGCAGGCAGGCTCAGGGTCACCAGAATGGTCAGAACCGGGAAAAAAAACAGGAACTAGAAGAAGACAGGAGCAAGGGAAAAAAGATGGTATACTTGACAAAACCAAACAAACTGGCAACAGACAAACAGAGAAAACAGGTATAAATACACTAGGGATAATGGGGAAGATGAGTGACACATGGAGGGGGGTGGAGACAAGCACAAAGACAGGTGAAACAGATCAGAGTGTGACACTAAGTAGTAGCAAAGTTGCTAATTGGCTAAAAGGCTAAAGTTGTCCATGACGAGATTTGAATATGCAACCTTTGGGTTGCTAGATGTTCACTTTTCTACGCTCATCCACCCACCCTGACCAATCACCCTCATTAAGTAACCTTCTGTCTTCTGTAACTATGCTAAACGTAACATATCATACTAATTTCAGTGTCTCGGATGTACGCTTACTATGTTATGTCTAGTCTAAGAGACCAGGCTGTAACTCCAGGTCAGCAGCCTAAAGGCTCTGCATGATCAATCCGATATCTGCAGTGATATCTGAAGTGGCTATACAGCATGTGGCCTCTGTAGAAGTTAAAGCTTTCATACTTCTTGCGCTCCGGGGAGCTGTCATATAAATTAGTCTGCACCGCACCACTCATAGCATTCAGGGATAATCTCTATAGCCATCCATCTAATTACAACAACTGCCTAAACAAAAAGACAACACCTTACCTCTTCTGAGATGTTGGGGTCTGTTTCCCAGTGATTGACATAGGAACTCAGCAAAGATAGCATGAAGTAAAAAGACTTGCACCATTTTCCCGCCTGCATCTCCATCCCGAATCTCCCCAGAAAAATGTGCCTACACTTAGGCAACTGTTTATATGTGTATTACACACTATGTTGAGGTAAACATCTGAGTATAATGCTTGTATGGATATCAACCCCAATACATGTTCGTGTCCTTGTCATCAATCAATCAATGGCATGGCCGGCCAAACCCGCCCCTAACCCGGACAATTGTGCTCCGCCTCATGGGTCTCCCGGTCACAGCCAGCCTGGGATTGAACCCAGATCTGTAGTGGTGTCTCAAGCACTAAGATGCAGTGCCTTACAATGCTGCGCCACTTGGGAGGCCCTTGTCTTTTTAGATGTGACATTTTTTATATTCTTCTACATATTCCTTCTTAATATGCATTGACTCCCTATTCATCAGTATCTAGTCAACTATCTGCTTGCACCTGTTATGCACAGCTGGAGTGTCTTCTTAAGTACATGTCCTCTGAATTTGTTTGTACAGCACTAATGAAGGCATAAGGCTGAAATGTATAAGACATTTTTGTTTTCTTGCACCTTGCATTACCACTTTTTTTGTATTCTTTAAAGCATGAATAACATTTATTATATTATTTTTGCATCTCAGCCTCCTTGGGTTATTCCTTTTCATAGTTTTGAGTAGTCTCTCTCTCTCTCAGGCTGAGGAAATATCCCTTTCTCTGTTTTTGCTAGTCCTCCCAGTTTTGACTCTGAACCTGCCTGCCCTGATCTCAAGCCTGCCTGCCACTCTGTACCTCCTGGACTTTGATCTTGTTATGATCTTTTTGCCTGTCCATGACCATTCTCTTGCCTGCCCTTTGGACACTATTAAATATCAGAGACTTGAACCATCTGCCTCCCGTGTCTGCATCCGGGTCTCACCTTGTGCCCTTATACATTCTCTGTCTGAGAATGGAGATGAGGATGTATTCACACACACACACACACACACACACTTTGCCTTTTCCCTAACTGTATGTATTGATGTTCTGAAAACACAGCAGCGTTGCAGTTCTTGACATACTCAAACCGGTACGCCTGGCACCTGCTACCATACCCCGGCACTTAAAAAATGTAAATATTTGTCTTGTCTTGCCCATTCGACCTTTGAATGGCACACACACAATCCGTGTCTCAATGATTGTAAATCCTTCTTTAACCTGTCTCCTCCCCTTCATCTACTCAGATTGAAGTGGATTTGAGCCTACTTGAGACGCAGATGTCCCACCTAGAGCTCTGGAAATGCAAATGCGCTACGCTACACGCTAATAGTATTAGTTAAAACGCAAACGTTCATTAAAATACACATGCCTGGTATTGAAATAAAGCTACAGTCATTGTGAATCTAGCCACCGAGTCAGATTTTTAAAATGCTTTTCGGCGAAAGCATGAGAAGCTATTATCTGATAGCATGCAACACCCCAAAAGACCCGTGTGTAAACAAAAGAATTAGCATAGTCGGCGCTACACAAACCGCACAATAAAATATAAAACATTAATTACCTTTGACCATCTTCTTTCTTGGCACACCTTGATGTCCCATAATCAATACTGGGTCTTTTTTGAATTAAATCGGTCCATATATAGCCTAGATATCGATCTATGAAGACTGTGTGATAAACGGAAAAAATAGCGTTTCATAACGTAACGTCATTTTTTAAAAGTTAAAAATTCGACGATAAACTTTCACAAAACACTTCAAATACCTTTCTAATGCAACTTTAGGTATAACTACACGTTAATAAGCTATAAAAATCATCAGGAGGCAAATTCGATAGTTGGTCGTGTGGAAAATGACCGGAAAAACACAGAGACAATGCCTCAGGTTGGTGGTCGGAGGGAATCGGTTCCCTTTGGTCGGATCTACCAAGAATCAAATCAGAATCAAATGAGGAGACTCTATACATCCTGTGGAAGCTGTAGGTACTGCAAGCTCGGCCTCATTTAATACGGTTCACCTTTAACAATTCCTGGGAGTGGCGCATGGATATTTTTTTTCCATCTCCAGTGATCAGATTTTCCTGCGCTTTTCGATGAAACAGACGTTCTGTTATAGTCACAGCCGTGATTTAAACAGTTTTGGAAACGTCTGAGTGTTTTCTATACACACATACTAATCATATGCATATACTATATTCCTGGCCTGAGTAGCAGGACGCCAAAATGTTGCGCGATTTTTAACAGAATTTCCGAAAAAGTAGGGGGGAGGCTTAACAGGTTTTAACAGGTGACATCAACAAGGGATCATATATTTTACATGGATTCACTTGGTCAGTCTATGGGTGTGTTTGTAAATTCAATCTGGAGTGCCAGAGTGCGCTCAGAATGCACTCTGGGCATTCGTAAATTCAAAGTGTTGTCAGATTGTCTGTTCATAAATTCAGAGCGCTACACTCGCAGAGCGTTCAGAGCGAACACTGGATGCTCTTGCCGAAGAGTAGGATTGATCCTGAGCATTCTGACCTCAAAACTGCAGTCAAGCACCCAAGCTAAGTGAGCTTGCTAGCTACTTCCAGACACAAATGAGAGAACACCTCACTCTGACCATTTTACTCACTCTAGCAGAGCTGGTTAGGCAGTTTTCATGTTATCCAGATCGTTGGTGACTGTAACTGTGCTGCTGGCAACAATTTAATGACGCTTTTTTTGCCGACAACAGCCATATCAAATCATATCAAATTTTATTGGTCACATAAATATATTTAGCAGATGTTATTGTTGGTGTAGCGAAAATATTGTGTTCCTAGGTCCAACAGTGTTGTAATATCTAACAATTCGCAACAATACACACAAATCTAAAAGTAGAAGAATGGAATTTAGAAATATATCAACATTAGGATGAGCAATGTCGGAGTAGCATTGACTAAAATACAGTAGGATAGAATACAGTATATACATATGAAATGAGTAAAGCAGTATGTAAACATTATTAAAGTGACTAGTGTTCCATTATTAACTTCTTGATGTCGAGCCATCCCGGATCCGGGATCGTGAATACAGCCTCAAGCTCATTACCATAACGCACCGTTAACTATTCGTGAAAATCGCAAATGAAATGAAATTAATATGCTAGCTCTCAAGCTTAGCCTTTTGTTAACAACACTGTCATCTTAGATTTTCAAAATATGCTTCTCAACCATAGCAAAACAAGCATTTGTGTAACAGCTAGCGCAGCTAGCGTAGCATTTAGCGTAGCATTTAGCGTTAGCATCAGCAGGCAACATTTTCACAAAAAACAGAAAATCATTCAAATAAAATCATTACCTTTGAAGAACTTCAGATGTTTTCAATGAGGAGACTCTCAGTTAGATAGCAAATGCTCAGTTTTTCCTGAAAGATGATTTGTTTAGGAGAAATTGCTCCGTTTGGTGCGTCACGTTTGGCTACCAAAAAACCCCGAAAATTCAGTCTTCGAAACGGCGAACTTTTTTCCAAATTAACTCCATAATATCGACTGAAACATGATAAACGTTGTTTAGAATCAATCCTCAAGGTGTTTTTCACATATCTCTTCATGATATATCGTTCGTTGAAAGCCTCCTCTCTCCTCTCAATCACTGGATGACTGCGTGCAGCTTGTAGATTACGCACCAATTTAGACAAAGGACACCGGGCGGACCCCTGGTAAATGTAGTCTCTTATGGCCAATCTTCCAATGATATGCCTACAAATACGTCACAATGCTGCAGACACCTTGGAGAAATGATAGAAAGGGCAGGCTCATCCAGGCGCATTCACAGCCATATAAGGAGACAATGGGAAACAGAGCTTCAAAAATTCTGCCCATTTCCTGGTTGAAAGTTTCATCTTGGTTTCGCCTGTAGCATGAGTTCTGTGGCATTCACAGATAATATCTTTGCAGTTTTGGAAACGTTAGAGTGTTTTCTTTCCAAAGCTGCCAAT
The DNA here is from genome assembly GCF_018296145.1 of Oncorhynchus tshawytscha. NCBI lineage: Eukaryota > Metazoa > Chordata > Actinopteri > Salmoniformes > Salmonidae > Oncorhynchus > Oncorhynchus tshawytscha. Next base: position 15,736,169 of record NC_056443.1, read on the forward strand.
TATATGCATAGTCGAGCATCTTTTCGTGACAAAATATTGCTCTTAAAACGGGCACGTTTTTTTATCCATAAATTAAAAGAGCGCCCCCTATATCCAAGAAGTTCAAGTTACCAGTGATTCTGTGTCTATGTACATAGGGAAGCAGCCTCTAAGGTGCAGGGTTGAGTAACCGGGTGGAAGCCGACTAAGTGATGGCTATTTAACAGTCTGATGGCCTTGACATAGAAGCTGTTTTTCAGTCTCTCGGTCCCAGCTTTGATGCACCTGTACTGACCTCACCCTCTGGATGATAGCGGGGTAAACAGGCCATGGCTCGGGTGGTTGATGTTCTCTCAAGGTTGAAGAGGCGCTCTTACGCCTTCTTCACCACATGGTCTGTGAGGGTGGACCATTTCCGAATGTCAGTGATATGTACGCTGAGGCAGTTGAAGCTTATTACCTTCTCCACTGCGGTCCCATCAATGTGGATAGGGGCGTGCTCCCCTCTGCTGTTTCCTGAAGTCCACAATCAGCTCCTTCGTTTTGTTGACGTTGAGGGTGAGGTTATTTTCCTCCTGTAGGCTGTCTCGTCATAGTTGGTAATCAGCCCTACTACTGTTGTGTCGTCTGTAAACTTGAGTTGGAGGCGTGCACCCTTGTGGGATCCCTGTGTTGAGGATCAGCGAAGTTAAGGTGTTGTTTCCTACCTTCACCACCTGGGGGCGGCCTGTCAGGAAGTTCAGGAACCAGTTGCACAGGGCGAGGTTCAGACCCAGGGCCTGGTGTGGGCAATCTCACTAAGACCTCGACATGTCTGCCTCTCCATCGGAGTCTTCGCTTCCTACTCCTCAGGTAGGCCTCGCTGAAGAAGCTAGTCCATTGTTCGGGGATGTCGGGTGGCCGGCGAGTACCCAGCAATTCGTATTCCAATAGTTCTAAGTGGGTCTATGTAGTAATGCACAAAACAAACTGATTAAGAAAATTTGAGAAAAACACTGGAAAAAAAGCAACAACAAAAAGTACAAACCTGCAATCTATTATCGGAGCTCGAGGCGAGGCGCCATCTTAGCAAATTTTGTGGGCAGTGGGCACATAGCCTGTCTTTCCTTGAGAGCCAAGTGTGCTTATGAGAGAGGGAAAGAGGAAGGGTGAGAGATGTACAGACTCAGCGAGCCTTGTTATTATTAAGGCATAGGCAGACTGTGCCCACAAAATGAGGTGGACTTCCTAACCTCCTGCCAAATGTACAACTATATAAGAGACACATATTTCCCTCAGATTACAAGTACACAAAAATAATTTGAAAACAAATCAAATATTGATAAGCTCCGGTATCTGTTAGGTGAATACCACAGTTTGTAATCATCACAGCAAAATGTGTGGCCTTTTGCGATTTTATTTATTTTTTATTTTATTTCATGCCAAGAGTGTACAAAGCTGTCATCAAGGCTAAAGGTGGCTGGCTACTTTGAATAATCTCAAATATAAAATATATTTTGATTTGTTTGATTTGTTTAACTTTGATTTGAAAACAACACTTAGCCTTCTACATACTATATACATTTTACAGACACAATGTATTTTACAATAGTTATCTTTTGTTTGTTTTTATTCCAATCCTTCAGCTACCCTCAATCCCTCTAATCTATCTCTGAAGACCCTCCAGTTTGATTTCTATTTACCATATATTTTTAACTGTTCTGTTTCACAAAGGTTCTGAACCTAAACACATTTTACGGATACAGTATATTTTATGTTAGCTGTCTTGTTTTTGGTCCCACTTTTCAGCTCCACTCAACCCCTCCCATCAATCTCTTAACCCTTTAGACCCCAATATAATTCTAGAATGCTGCTGTATATTACTGAACATTTTCAAGATGAAGCTCATTTTCTCACACATTTCAAACAAACAGACATAACTCAAAATAAGAACAAATTCAAATGAGTAAGCCTAGTTTTAAAGAGCACAACCTCTTATTTAATATGATACCACATTAATGTCAATAGGAATAACACTAATTGTGTCTTCCATTGTGTACAGACACAAACTATATAAAAAACCCTCAACACAAGAAAAAACCCTAGAGTATTTAAATTGTAGTAAATTTGACTAAATTACTCACTCAAAATGTACCAAATATTATTTACATATAAATGAATACAATTATCCAAAATGTGACCAGAGGACAATATTCAAAAAGTATTTGTAAAGGTTTCGGGGCAAGATGCGGCGTGGTAAGTGTCCATGGTTGTTTATTTAAAAACATAAACTGAACACTCGATGAATACAAAACAATAAATGTGAACAAAACCGAAACAGTACTGTGTGGCGAACAAACACATATACGGAAACAATCACCCACAAAACAACGAAACCCAGGCTACCTAAGTATGATTCTCCATCAGAGACAACTAACGACACCTGCCTCTGATTGAGAACCATACTAGGCCGAACACAGAAAACCAACCTAGAAACACAAAACATAGAATGCCCACCCAACTCACGTCCTGACCAACTAAAACAAACAAATAACACAAGAACTAGGGTCAGAACGTGACAGTATTTCAAAACCCACACAAAGTAGGCTATTAGATTGACAATGATTCTTACTTCTGTAACAATGTAAAAATGCAAATACTATTCAGATACTATTTCAAAATGTAGGAAACCTCTCTCATTAAGATTTAGTATAGACCAGGCCTGACACAAAATGTGGAAATAGTAGCCTACTATAGTAGACAACAATTCAGTGAATGCAACAAGTATTTGATAGAGACAGATAAAGAGAGAACATACAAAACAACTGTTCAGAGACAATAACATATCTGTAGGACAAATTCATACTGTATTTCACACTCTCACTTGGGTTTTTGCATTTAGCCTACAACAAGTCATGACATTTCTGGAGGCACTGCCCCATCCTGAAAAGTGGCACAGAACACATAGAGCACTCAAAGGAGGTTTCTACACATCTCCCACTCTTTGCCCTGCATCCACTCCAGATGCACACCACACACCCTCTCTTGCACCCTTCAAACTACACCTGCTTTCAAATGAGTTACAACTCGGGCCACATGCCCTGGTGCCACATTCTTGGCTCCCCTCTTCCTGCCACTGTAGCCATATTACAAAGTGAATATACAAGCTGCATTTTTAATGCCTTCACGGACTGAGCCTGCGGTTCCTGGGAAAGGGCCTTTGCAGGGTCCCCCACACAATGAACGCATTTACGATGGCGATGTTGACCATCCCCCAAAACACACACTTCCACCATTTTCTGCCTGTACGTCCAACATTGTAATCGCTCCTCAGTTGGTCAAGATGGTCAACCCGCCCATTTTCTAGTTTTAATCCATTACAAGCTCTGGAACAGATATAAGTTCCTACCACTTCTAAAAACAACTCCAAACCCCCTGGACTTTCATTTTAGACCCAGGCTGTGTGGTACAAGGGTGAATGGTGGGACTTGGGGCAGACACACTCGGGTGTGCTCTTCCTCTTCCCCTCCCTCTACCTCCTCCTCTCCCTCTTCCTATCCATGTTCCTTTTCCTCCACTTCACTCTCCTCTTTCTCTCTCCCTCCACTCTCCTCTTGCTCCACTCCTCCCTCCTTGCTCCACATCTCTATCCCTCCAATCATCTTTAACTCCTCTTCCTCCCTGCCTTTTGCTGCTGAGCCGTGACTCTCCACATCACTTCCCTCACTTTCACTGACCCAGAGGAACAGAGTTACAGAGGGAGAGGAACAACAGATAGGATACAATTGTTACTCGATTCTAGGAATATGTTACACGTCACTACTTCACAGGAGAGTCATTTGAACAAAAACTTCTAAAAACAACTCCAAACCCCCTGGACTTTCATTTTAGGCCCAGGCTGTGTGGTACAAGGGTGAATGGTGGGACTTGGGGCAGACACACTCGGGTGTGCTCTTCCTCTTCCCCTCCCTCTTCCTCCTCCTCTCCCTCTGCTTCATCCTCTACCTCTTCCTCCTCCTCTCCCTCTTCCTATCCATGTTCCTTTTCCTCCACTTCCCTCACTTTCACTGACCTAGAGGAACAGAGTTACAGAGGGAGAGGAACAACAGATAGGATACAATTGTTACTCGTTTCTAGGAATATGTTACACGTCACCACTTCACAGGAGAGTCATTTGAACACAAACTTTTTTTTTTGGCAGAAATGGCTTCTGAATCCTGTGAACTTTCATGTGCCTTAATAACAAATGTGCATGCCATCTGTAAATATGAATAAAATTGGTAATTACGAGCCAAGTTGGTTTAGCCAATTAAAAAGGTAGCAACCTTCCCACCTAGCCATGATTGGCTGAGAGAATGTGTGGGCTGGACATGCCAAGAGATGAGTTCGGTTTGGTCTGCCATGTAGAACGCTTCTGTCCATAATATGAACTGGTCAGTATGTGTAGGTAATCCTTTCTAATACGCCTTTTTTTTAAAGATATCACATGGTAGAACTTACTTTGGTCCCAGCTCTCTGCAGGTCATTCACTGGGTCCCCCCGTGTGGTTCTGGGATTTTTGCTCCCCGGTCTTGTGATCATTTTGACCCCACGGGGTGAGATCTTGCATGGAGCCCCAGATCGAGCGAGATAATCAGTGGTCTTGTATGTCTTCCATTTCCTAATAATTGCTCCCACAGTTGATTTCTACAAACCAAGCTGCTTACCTATTGCAGAGTCAGTCTTCCCAGCCTGGTGCAGGTCTACAATTTTGTTTCTGGTGTCCTTTGACAGCTCTTTGGTCTTGGCCATAGTGGAGTTTGGAGTGTGACTGTTTGAGGTTGTGGACAGGTGTCTTTTATACTGATAACAAGTTCAAACAAGTGCCATTAATGCAGGTAACGAGTAGAGGACAGAGGAGCCTCTTAAAGAAGAAGTTACAGGTCTGTGAGAGCCAGATATCTTGCTTGTTTGTAGGTGACCAAATACTTATTTTCCACCATAATTTGCAAATAAATTCATAAAAAATCCTACAATGTGATTTTCTGGATTTCTTTCTCTTATTTTGTCTGTCATAGTTGAAGTGTACCTATGATGAAAATTACAGGCCTCTCTCATCTTTTTAAGTGGGAGAACTTGCACAATTGGTGGCTGACTAAATCCTTTTTTGCCCCACTGTATATACAGTGCCTTGCGAAAGTATTCGGCCCCCTTGAACTTTGCAACCTTTTGCCACATTTCAGGCTTCAAACATAAAGATATAAAACTGTATTTTTTTGTGAAGAATCAACAACAAGTGGGACACAATCATGAAGTGGAACGACATTTATTGGATATTTCAAACTTTTTTAACAAATCAAAAACTGAAAAATTGGGCGTGCAAAATTATTCAGCCCCTTTACTTTCAGTGCAGCAAACTCTCTCCAGAAGTTCAGTGAGGATCTCTGAATGATCCAATGTTGACCTAAATGACTAATGATGATAAATACAATCCATCTGTGTGTAATCAAGTCTCCGTATAAATGCACTTGCACTGTGATAGTCTCAGAGGTCCGTTAAAAGTGCAGAGAGCATCATGAAGAACAAGGAACACACCAGGCAGGTCCGAGATACTGTTGTGAAGAAGTTTAAAGCCGGATTTGGATACAAAAAGATTTCCCAAGCTTTGAACATCCCAAGGAGCACTGTGCAAGGGATAATATTGAAATGGAAGGAGTATCAGACCACTGCAAATCTACCAAGACCTGGCCGTCCCTCTAAACTTTCAGCTCATACAAGGAGAAGACCGATCAGAGATGCAGCCAAGAGGCCCATGATCACTCTGGATGAACTGCAGAGATCTACAGTTGAGGTGGGAGACTCTGTCCATAGGACAACAATCAGTCGTATATTGCACAAATCTGGCCTTTATGGAAGAGTGGCAAGAAGAAAGCCATTTCTTAAAGATATCCATAAAAAGTGTTGTTTAAAGTTTGCCACAAGCCACCTGGGAGACACACCAAACATGTGGAAGAAGGTGCTCTGGTCAGATGAAACCAAAATTGAACTTTTTGGCAACAATGCAAAACGTTATGTTTGGCGTAAAAGCAACACAGCTCATCACCCTGAACACACCATCCCCACTGTCAAACATGGTGGTGGCAGCATCATGGTTTGGGCCTGCTTTTCTTCAGCAGGGACAGGGAAGATGGTTAAAATTGATGGGAAGATGGATGGAGCCAAATACAGGACCATTCTGGAAGAAAACCTGATGGAGTCTGTAAAAGACCTGAGACTGGGACGGAGGTTTGTCTTCCAACAAGACAATGATCCAAAACATAAAGCAAAATCTACAATGGAATGGTTCAAAAATAAACATATCCTGGTGTTAGAATGGCCAAGTCAAAGTCCAGACCTGAATCCAATCGAGAATCTGTGGAAAGAACTGAAAACTGCTGTTCACAAATGCTCTCCATCCAACCTCACTGAGCTCGAGCTGTTTTGCAAGGAGGAATGGGAAAAAGTTTCAGTCTCTCGATGTGCAAAACTGATAGAGACATACCCCAAGTGACTTACAGCTGTAATCGCAGCAAAAGGTGGCGCTACAAAGTATTAACTTAAGGGGCTGAATAATTTTGCACGCCCAATTTTTCAGTTTTTGATTTGTTAAAAAAGTTTGAAATATCCAATAAATGTCGTTCCACTTCATGATTGTGTCCCACTTGTTGTTGATTCTTCACAAAAAAATACAGTTTTATATCTTTATGTTTGAAGCCTGAAATGTGGCAAAAGGTCGCAAAGTTCAAGGGGGCCGAATACTTTCGCAAGGCACTGTATATATATACTTCTCTATGAGACTCGAAATTGAGCTCAGGTGCATCCTGTTTCCATTGATCATCACTGTTTCTACAACTTGATTGGAGTACACCTGTGCTAAATTCAATTGATCGGACATGATTTGGAAGGTACACACATGTCTATATAAGGTCCCACAGTTGACATGGCATGTCAGAGCACAAACCAAGCAATGAGATCGAAGAAATTGCCCCGTAGAGCTCTGAGACAGGATTGTGTCGAGGCACAGATCTAGGGAAGTGTAGCGAAACATTTAGCAGCATTGAAGTTCACCAAGAACACAGTGGCGTCCATCATTCTTAAATGGAGGAAGTTTGTAACCACCAAGACTCTTCCTAGAGCTGGCCACCCGGCCAAACTGAGCAATCGGGGAAGAAGGAGGTGACCATGAACCCGATGGTCACTCAGACAAACTCCAGAGTTCCTCAGTGGAGATGGGAGAATCTTCCAGAAGGACAACTATCTCTGCAGCACTCCAGCAATTAGGACATCATGGTAGTGGCCAGATGGAAGCCACTCCTCACTAAAGGCACATGACAGCCCACTTGGAGTTTGCCAAAAGGCACCTAAAGACTCTCAGACCATGAGAAACAAGATTATCTAGTCTGATGAAACCAAGATTGAACTCTTTGGGCTGAATGCCAAGCATAACTTGGAGCAAGGTTGTGGCAGAATCATGCTGTGGGGATGATTTTCAGCTGCAGAGACTGGGAAAGATGAACTGAGCAAAGTACAGAGATTCTTGATGAAAGCCTGCTCTAGAGTGCTCAGGACCTTAGCCTGGGGCAAAGGTTCACCTTCCAACAGGACGACTCAAAGCATACAGCCAAGACAACACAGGAGTGGCTTCAGGGACAAGTCTCTGAATGTCCTTGAGTGGCCTAGCCACAGCCCAGACTTGAACTCATTTGAACATCTCTGGGAGAGAGTTGAAAAAACTAGTGGAGCAACACTCCCCATCCAACCTGACAGAACGTGAGAGGATCTGCAGGGAAGAATGGGAGAAACTCCCCAAATAAAGGTGTGCCAAGCTTGTAGCGTCATACCTAAGAAGACTCAAGGCTGTAATCACTGCAAAAGGTGCTTCAACTGTACGGAGTAAAGGGTCTGAATACTTATGTAAGGGAAATATTTCTTTTTTTATTATAAATTTGCCAAAAAATATAAAATCCTGCATTTGCTTTGTCATTATGGGGTAAAAGTGTGTAGATTGGTGAAAGGGGCAAAAACAATTTAATCAATTTCAGAATAAGGCTGTAACGTAACAAAATGTGGAAAAAGTCAAGGGGTCTGAAAACGTATCAAATCCACTGTAGCTATTCCTCTTGTCCAGATGGGATAGGGCAGTGTGAAGTGCGATGGCGATTGCATCATCGGTGGATCTATTGGGGCGGTATGCAAATTGAAGTTGGTCTAGGGTGTCAGGTAAGGTAGAGGTGATATGATCCTTACATAGCCTCTCAACGTACTTCATGATAACAGAAGTGAGTGCTATGGGGCGATAGTCATTTAATTCAGTTACCTTGGCTTTCTTGAATACAGGAACATTGGTGGACATCTTGAATCAAGTGGAGACAGCAGACTGGGATAGGGAGATATTTAATATGTCCGTAAACACTCCAGACAGCTGGTTTGAGCATGCTCTGAAGACGCGGCTAGGGATGCCGTCTGGGCCGGCAGCCTTGCGAGGGTCGGCCACGGAGAACGAAATCTCACAGTTCTTGGGAGCGGGCCACGTCCATTTCACCGTGTTATCCTCAAGCGGGCGAAGGTGTTTCACTTGTCCGGGAGCAAGACGTCAGTGTCCGTGACGTGGCTGGCTTTCCTTTTGTAATCCGGGATTGTATGTAGGCCGTGCCACATGCGTCTGATGTCTGACCTGTTGAATAGCAACTCCACTATGTCTCTGTACTGAGTTTTTGCCTGTTTGATTGCCTTACGTAGGGAATAACTACACTGTTTGTTATCGACCATATTCCCATTCACTTTGCCATGATAAAATGTGGTGGTTCGCGCTTTTTGTTTTGTGCGAATGCTGCCATCTATCCACGATTTTTTGTTTGGGTAGGTTTTAATTGTCATAGTGGGAACAACATCTCCTATACACTTCCTGATGAACTCAAATCAAATCAAATTTTATTTGTCACATGCTCCGAATAGACCTTTTTGTGAAATGCTTACCTACATGCCCTTAACCAATAATGCAGTTAAAGATATAGAGTCAAGAAAATATTTACTAAATAAACTAAAGTAAAAAAATCAAATCAAAAAGTAACACAAGAAGATGACATAACAATAACCAGGCTATATACTGGGGGTACTGGTACCGAGTCAATGTGCGAGGGTACAGGTTAGCCAAGGCAATTTGTAAAGTGACTATGCCTAGAAAATAAACAGCGAGTATCAGCAGTGTAAAAACAAAAGGGGTGTGGTCAATGTAAATAGTCTGGGTGGCCATTTGATGAATTGTTCAGCAGTCTTATGGCTTGGGGGTAGAAGCTGTTAAGGAGTTTTTGGTCGTAGACTTGGCACTCCAGTACTGCTTGCCATGCAGTAGACTCTGTTATAACAGAACATGGCCAAGATGTTCAAATGTTCATAGGTAACCAGCACGGTCAAGTAATAATAATCACAGTAGTTGTCGAGGGTGCAACAGGTCAGCACCTCTACCACTCCTGTTGTCTCTAGAGATTTGAAAACAGCAGGTCTGGGACAGGTAGCAAGTCCGGTGAACAGGTCAGGGTTCCATAGCTGCAGGCAGAACAGTTGAAACTGGAGCAGCAGCACAGCCAGGTGGACTGGGGACAGCAAGGAGTCATCATGCCAGGTAGTCCTGAGACATGGTCCTAAGGCTCAGGTCCTCTGAGACAAAGAAGAAAGAAAGAATTAGAGAGAGCATACTTAAATTCACACAGGACACCGGATAAGACAGGAGAAATACTCCAGATATAACAGACTGACCCTAGCCCCCCGACACATAAACTACTGCAGCATAAATATTGGAGGTTGAGACAGGAGGGGTCAGGAGACACTGTGGCCCCATCCGATGATAACCCCAGACAGGGCCGAACAGGCAGGATATAACCCCACCAACTTTGCCAAAGCACAGCCCCCACACCACTAGAGGGATATCTTCAACCAAAAACGTACCATCCTGAGACAAGGCCGAGTATAGCCCACAAAGATCTCCCAGCCCAAGGGGGGCGCCAACTCAGACAGGAAGACCACGTCAGTGACTCAACCCACTCAAGTGACGCACCCCTCCTAGGGACAGCATGGAAGAGGACCAGTAAAGCCAGTGACTCAGCCAGTGGAGAGAGGGGACCGGCCAGGCAGAGACAGCAAGGGCAGTCGTTGCTCCAATGCCTTTCCGTTCGCCTTCACACTCCTGGGCCAGACTACACTCAATCATAGGACCTACCGAAGACATGAGTCTTCAATAAAGACTTAAAGGTTGTGACCGAGTCTGCCTCTCTCACATGGGTAGGCAGACCATTCCATAAAAATGGAGCTCTATACGAGAAAGCATTGCCTCCAGCTGTTTGCTTGCGTCTTGTGACTGTAGTGTACGTGTAGGTATGTATGGCAGGACCAAATCAGAAAGATAGGTAGGAGCAAGCCAATGTAATGCATTGTAGGTTAGCAGAAAAACCTTGAAATCAGCCCTTGCCTTAACATGAAGCCAGTGTAGGGAGGCAAGCACTGGAGTAATATGATCAATTTTTTTGGTTCTAGTCAGGATTCTAGCAGCCGTATTTAGCACTAACTGAAGTTTATTTAGTGCTTTATCTGGGTAGCTGTAAAGTAGAGCATTGCAGTAGTCTAACCTAGAAGTAACAAAAGCATGGATTCATTTTTCTGCATCATTTTTGGACAGAAAATATCAGATTTTTGCAATGTTACGTAGATGGAAAAAAGCTGTCCTTGAAACAGTCTTGATATGTTCGTCAAAAGAGAGATCAGGCTCCAGAGTAACGCAGAGGTCCTTCACAGTTTTATTTGAGACGGCTGTACAACCATCAAGATTAATTGTCAGATTCAACAGAAGATCTCTTTGTTTCTTGGGACCTAGAACAAGCATCTCTGTTTTGTCCGAGTTTAAAAGTAGAACGTTTGACACCATCCACTTCCTCATGTCTGAAACACAGGCTTCCAGCGAGGGCAATTTTGGGGCTTCACCATGTTTCATTGAAATGTACAGCTGTATGTCATCCACATAGCAGTGAAAGTTAACATTATGTTTTCAAATTACATCCCCAAGAGGTAAAAACAATAGTGGTCCTAAAAGGAAACCTTGAGGAACACCGAAATATACCGTTGATTTGTCAGAGGACAAAACATCCACAGAGACAAACTGATATCTTTCCAACAGATAAGATTTAAACCAGAACTTCTCCGTGTAGACCAATTTGGGTTTCCAATCTCTCCAAAAGACTGGTGATCGATGGTATCAAAAGCAGCACTAAGGTGTAGGAGCACGAGGACAGATGCAGAGCCTCGGTCTGACGCCATTAACCTCTCTGGTACCTGGACGCTAGCGTCCCACCTTGACAACAGCCAGTGAAATTGTAGGATGACAAATTCAAAACAACAGAAATACCGTAATTAAAATTCCTCAAACATTGAAGTATTTTACACCATTTTAAAGATAAACTTGTTGTTAATCCCACCACAGTGTCCGATTTCAAAAAAGGCTTTACGACGAAAGCACACCAACAATTATGTTAGGTCTGCACCTATTCACAGAAAAACACAGTCGTTTTTCCAGCCAAAGAGAGGGGTCACAAAAAGCAGAAATAGAGATAAAATTAATCACTAACCTTTGATGAAAGTTCATATTTATATCCAAAAATCTCAGTTTACATTGGCACATTGTGGTCATAAATGCATTGTCTCAAACAAACATCCGGTGAAAGTGCAGAGAGCCACATACAAAACGTATTTTAAAAGTACAATTAAGGTTAGTAGAAACATGCCAAACAATGTATAAAATAAATCCTCCGGTTGTTTGTGTCATAAAAAATAAATAATTTTTCAACCGGACAAAATCTTTGTCAATAGGAAAGGAGAAATAAGAAAGGCGCGTTCAAGGTCAGGGCGCATGGCTGATGAAAGGAAATTTCCACTGGCCACTGATTGAAAGCGGTGTATCTCCCTCATTTTTCAGAGTAAAAGCCTGAAACAATGCCTAAAGCCTGGTCACATGTAGTGGAAGGCACAGAGCTCGTGAACTGGGTCATAAATCTTTGTATGGTGGAAAGGCGTTCAATGGAAAAACAGCCTTTCAAAATAATACTACTTCCTGGTTGGATTTTCCTCATGTTTCCGCCTGCCAGTTCTGTTATACTCACAGACATTATTTTAACAGTTTTGGAAACTTTAGAGTATCCAAATTATATGCATATCCTATTTTCTGGGACTGAGTAGCAGGCAGTTTAATTTGGGCACGCTTTTCATCCAAAATTCCGAATGCTGCCCCCTACCCTAGTGAAGTTAAAATGTTATCTACCACCTTCACAAGTGCAGTCTCAGTGCTATGATGGGGTCTGAAACCAGACTGAAGCATTTCGTATACATTGTTTGTCTTTAGGAAGCCAGCGAGTTGCTGCGAAACAGCTTTTCTAACATTTTCGAGAGGAATGGAAGATTCGATATAGGCTGATAGTTTTTTATATTTTCTGGGTAAAGGTTTGGCTTTTTTAAGAGAGGCTTTATTACTGCCACTTTTAGTGAGTTTGGTACACATCCGGTGGATAGAGAGCCGTTTATTATGTTCAATATAGGAGGGCCAAGCACAGGAAGCAGCTCTTTCAGTGGTTTAGTTGGAATGCAGCTTGAGGGTTTAGAGGCCATGATTATTTTCCTCATTGTGTCAAGTGATATGGATTCAGGCACTGCCTGAGTCCCAGCTTCCTGAAGATGTCCACAGCTATCTCCATGGGGGTATGGTCTGTCACAGTGAAGAGACTAAGGTCCAGGGTACCTATTCAAATATCATATAAACATAACATTATATAACATACTATCCGTGTGTGTGTGGGACCTTACCCCTCAGTTTGACAGCAGGGGGTCCGGAGGTGGGCTGGGGGGAGCACGTGTTCCATGAAGAACACTAAACAAGGCACTGACCATCTCCTCCTGTCGCATGCGAGTGTTGTCTAAAAGTGGAAGGAGAGGGTTGGGGGACGAAGGGGGGAACCAGGGGAAGGAGGATGTAGAGAAAGTAGGGAGGATTTCATCATAGATGAATACAACTAAAGTACATACACACAGCGATATGCAAACACATACTGATTTGTAATTTGTAATGGGCCTCATGGACACATAGCTGAAGATTACATATTAACTGACACACGTTAACAAATACAGATCAGCCACACAGTCCAACATTGCTCACAACAATGCCTCACACCTCATTATCAAATATGTGCATTGGCAAACACACACATCACCTGTGGCACTGATTGGCAAACACACAAAGCAAACATAGACATGGAGAGTGAAGGAGAGAGAGACAGAAATACAGAGACCGACAAAGAGAGACAGGCAGGCAGACAATGGGTGAGTAGCAGAGAGAATGGTTACTGTGAGAAAGAAAAATAATGAGATAGTTAGGAATCCTGTGTCTGCTTCCATCCCATCCACCTTCCATACACTCATACCCTCCTGAGCACTACCAAGGGAGGACCTGACCGCCTAGGGCGCATCACATGTTAGTGCATCAACAAATGTTAATGCATTGAATTGGTACGCATCAAACCGAATTCGTTCCTCTAATCAAACCGAATCGACCCGAATCATTTCAAACAAAAACATATTCTTCCTGTGTTTTTTCAGAGTCCATGTATCAAGACACATATTGGATCGTCTTGAAAGGAATGACGAACATCCCTACTAACTCCAACCATACACCTATCCCTAACCTCAACACTGTTGACCCTCCCATCATGGCCATGTAGTGATCTCGTTACCCATACATGCAGCAGCCCCCGCCATGTCATTCAACCCTGGGTGATAGAGTCTGCACCTGAAGAGCAACAGCCCTTGAAGATGACCCTGTCATGGTGGTTTAACGCCATCTGTTCCATGGCAAAACAGAAATACCTTATTTACATAAGTAAATACCCTTTGTTATGAGATGCGAACTTGAGTTCCGGTGTATCCTGTTTCCATTGATCATCATTGAGATATTTCTACAACTTCATTGGAGTCCACCTGTGGTAAATTCAACTGATTGGACATTATTTGGAAAGGCACACACCTGTCTATATAAGGTCCTACTGTTGACAGTGCATGTCAGAGCTTGTGGCTAGTGTCGAGGCACAGATCTGGGGAAGGGTTCCAAAACATTTCTGCAGCATCGAAGGTCCCCAGGTATACAGTGGCCTCCATCATTCTTAAATGGAAGAAGTTTGGAACCACAAAGACTCTGCCTAGAGCTGGCCACCCGGCAAAATTTAGCAATCGGGGGAGAAGGGCCTTGGTCAAGGAGGTGACCAAGATTCTGATAGTCACTCTGACAGAGCTTTAGAGTTCCTCTATGGAGATGGGAGAACCTTCCAGAAGGACAACCATCTCTGCAGCACTCCACCAATCAGGCCTTTATGGTAAAGTGGCCAGACGGAAGCCACTCCTCAGTAAAAGGCACATGACAACCGGGTTGGAGTTTGCTAAAAAGGCACCTGAAGACTCTCAGACCAACAAGATTCTTTGGTCTGATGAAACCAAGATTGAACTATTTGGCCTGAATGCAGTGCGTCACATCTGGATTAAAGCTGGCACCATCCCTACGGTGAGGCATGGTGGTGGCAGCATCATGATGTGGGGATGTTTTTCAGGAGCAGAGACTGGGAGACTTGTCAGGATTGAGAGAAAGATGAACGGAGCAAAGTATAGAGATATCCTTGAATGAAACCTGCTCCCGAGCGCTCAGGACCTCAGACTGGGATGAAGGTTCACCTTCCAACAGCACAACAACCCTCAGCACACAGCCAAGATAACGTTTGAGTGGCTTCAGGACAAGTCTCTGAATGTACTTTAGTGGCCCAGCCAGAGCCCTAAACATACCTGGAGGGACCTGAAAATAGCTGTGCAGCAAAGCTCCCCATCCAACCTGACAGAGTGTGAGAGGATCTTCAGAGAGGAATGGGAGAAACTCCCCAAATACAGGTGTGCCAAGCTTGTAGCATCATACCCAAGAAGACTCGATGCTTTAATCGCTGCCATAGGTGCTTCAACGAAGTAAAGGGTCTGAATACTGATGTAAATTTGATATTTATGTTGTTTTTAAAAAATAAATTAGCAACAACTGTTTTTGCTTGGTTATTATGGGGCATTGTGAGAGATTGATGAGGGACATTTTAGAATAAAGCTGTAAGGTAACAAAATGTGTGAATACTTTCCGAAGGCACTGTATGTACACATATGTGCACCACGTCATTGATCTCATTTTGCTGTGTGTGCATCTTGCTAACTGTCCACTACTCACGTCTTCGGCACCATGCGATTTTAGGCCTGATGAAGACCGCCCCCCAGAGGCCACCAAATATATCCAGCAGGACAAAGGGGACTAGTTCCACCATGTGCCAGGGAGTTTGGAACTCTAAATAGAATAACACCAACTGCCTGTTACCGTTAAAACAAAACAGAAACAAGACAAAACCATGACAAAACAACAACAACAACAACAATAATAATAATAATAGTCATTAACAATAATAATAATTGGGATTTTACTGAAAGGATTGATAGAGCCGAGTGTGAAGGCTGCCACCAACACAGCGAAGAACAACCTCAACTGTAATGGTCCAGGTTACAAAGTGCCTCAGTGACTCATGTTTGCATCTCAATATAAAAAATCTGTTTGCTTGTTCCTCACAAAGAGGGCAGCTGATGCTACTGAGCCAGATGTCGGTGTCAGGGGAGAAGCTCCAGGTGGTATCTGATTTCAAGTACCTTGGCATCATACTTGATTCAAACCTCTCTTTTAACCTCTTATGGCTGCATAATTGTTCTCAATTTCCGCCTGAAGACATACCCTAATCTAACTGCCTGTAGCTCAGCCCCAGAGGCAAGGATGTGCATATTCTTGGTATCATTTGAATGGAAACATTCTGACATTTGTGGAAATGTTAATTGAATGCAGGAGAATATAACACAGTAGATCTGGTGAAAGAAAAGAGAAAGAAAGAGCATACGTTTTCTGTTTTTTATTGTTGTAGCATCATCTTTCACATGTACTAGAATAGCCACACAGTCAGATAGGATTGATATAATTTTGATGGATAACACAAGAGGGCAACTGTTGGTGTGCAAAGTTTCAGACTGATAACTTCAGAAATGGGTGAGCTACATGACATTTAGAATGAAGTCACCCAGGTGTCCCACACAAGTTGCCCAAATGTACCCAAGTGGCCGAATTGGTGAAATGACCTATAACTATATACAACATATCAAAAAGCAATTCAAACACAAAAAAAAAAAAAATGTTTTAAAAAATATTAGAAAATAAATATTTAAAAACAGTACACCCTTTGGAAGTCCTCTACACACTATTTTGCTGCCTGTGCCATGTCCCATAGCAGTCTCTTTCTGATATAAAGCAGAGGCAAACTGAACAAGTGGTGTAGTTCATGCAACACAGAACACAACGACGCCTCCATGCTGTGCCCTTTTGGCCCTGAGCCACAGTCATGCCTGCAGTAATGAACTGTGGCAAATGAACACCACTGGAGGCAGGAGTAGAGGGGGCAGAGGTGGAGTGGACAGCTTGGCACCGGGGGCTCCCAGTCGGAGTCGCTATCACTGTGAAAGAAAACATTAAAAAAATATTTGTATTGTATGAGCCTTTTATCATCACATAAAATAAACAGATATGTATTGCGTAGAGCAGAGGGAACAGTCACTAAGGTGAAGTGCTGTTCCATTCAACTCCACTTCAACTTCAGCACCCAATGGCTATTTCATATGGAAATGGAGAGGAGTAGCAGGTGCAGTGGCCATGTGTGTGTTTGCTGTTCTACTCCATTCCATTTGAATAAATATTGGAAAATATATATATCTGACATGGAAAATATATATATCTGACATGGAATATATATATATATATATATATATATATATACAGTGCCTTGCGAAAGTATTCGGCCCCCTTGAACTTTGCGACCTTTTGCCACATTTCAGGCTTCAAACATAAAGATATAAAACTGTATTTTTTTGTGAAGAATCAACAACAAGTGGGACACAATCATGAAGTGGAACGACATTTATTGGATATTTCAAACTTTTTTAACAAATCAAAAACTGAAAAATTGGGCGTGCAAAATTATTCAGCCCCTTTACTTTCAGTGCAGCAAACTCTCTCCAGAAGTTCAGTGAGGATCTCTGAATGATCCAATGTTGAC
Organism: Oncorhynchus tshawytscha; assembly: GCF_018296145.1. Classification (NCBI taxonomy): domain Eukaryota; kingdom Metazoa; phylum Chordata; class Actinopteri; order Salmoniformes; family Salmonidae; genus Oncorhynchus; species Oncorhynchus tshawytscha. The sequence goes on from NC_056443.1 coordinate 15,753,343, forward strand.
CTAAATGACTAATGATGATAAATACAATCCACCTGTGTGTAATCAAGTCTCCGTATAAATGCACTTGCACTGTGATAGTCTCAGAGGTCCGTTAAAAGCGCAGAGAGCATAATGAAGAACAAGGAACACACCAGGCAGGTCCGAGATACTGTTGTGAAGAAGTTTAAAGCCGGATTTGGATACAAAAAGATTTCCCAAGCTTTAAACATCCCAAGGAGCACTGTGCAAGCGATAATATTGAAATGGAATGAGTATCAGACCACTGCAAATCTACCAAGACCTGGCCGTCCCTCTAAACTTTCAGCTCATACAAGGAGAAGACCGATCAGAGATGCAGCCAAGAGGCCCATGATCACTCTGGATGAACTGCAGAGATCTACAGCTGAGGTGGGAGACTCTGTCCATAGGACAACAATCAGTCGTATATTGCACAAATCTGGCCTTTATGGAAGAGTGGCAAGAAGAAAGCCATTTCTTAAAGATGTCCATAAAAAGTGTTGTTTAAAGTTTGCCACAAGCCACCTGGGAGACACACCAAACATGTGGAAGAAGGCTTTCTGGTCAGATGAAACCAAAATTGAACTTTTTGGCAACAATGCAAAACGTTATGTTTGGCGTAAAAGCAACACAGCTCATCACCCTGAACACACCATCACCACTGTCAAACATGGTGGTGGCAGCATCATGGTTTGGGCCTGCTTTTCTTCAGCAGGGACAGGGAAGATGGTTAAAATTGATGGGAAGATGGATGGAGCCAAATACAGGACCATTCTGGAAGAAAACCTGATGGAGTCTGCAAAAGACCTGAGACTGGGACGGAGATTTGTCTTCCAACAAGACAATGATCCAAAACATAAAGCAAAATCTACAATGGAATGGTTCAAAAATAAACATATCCAGGTGTTAGAATGGCCAAGTCAAAGTCCAGACCTGAATCCAATCGAGAATCTGTGGAAAGAACTGAAAACTGCTGTTCACAAATGCTCTCCATCCAACCTCACTGAGCTCGAGCTGTTTTGCAAGGTGGAATGGGAAAAAATGTCAGTCTCTCGATGTGCAAAACTGATAGAGACACACCCCAAGCGACTTACAGCTGTAATCGCAGCAAAAGGTGGCGCTACAAAGTATTAACTTAAGGGGGCTGAATAATTTTGCACGCCCAATTTTTCAGTTTTTGATTTGTTAAAAAGTTTGAAATATCCAATAAATGTCGTTCCACTTCATGATTGTGTCCCACTTGTTGTTGATTCTTCACAAAAAAAAACAGTTTTATATCTTTATGTTTGAAGCCTGAAATGTGGCAAAAGGTCGCAAAGTTCAAGGGGGCCGAATACTTTCGCAAGGCACTATATATATATATATATATATATATATATATATATATACACTGCTCAAAAAAATAAAGGGAACACTTAAACAACACAATGTAACTCCAAGTCAATCACACTTCTGTGAAATCAAACTGTCCACTTAGGAAGCAACATTGATTGACAATAAATTACACATGCTGTTGTGCAAATTGAATAGACAACAGGTGGAAATTATAGGCAATTAGCAAGACACCCCCAATAAAGGAGTCGTTCTGCAGGTGGTTACCACAGACCACTTCTCATTTCCTATGCTTCCTGGCTGATGTTTTGGTCACTTTTGAATGCTGGTGGTGCTTTCACTCTAGTGGTAGCAGGAGACGGAGTCGACAACCCAAACAAGTGGCTCAGGTAGTGCAGCTCATCCAGGATGCCACATCAATGCGAGCTGTGGCAAGAAGATTTGCTGTGTCTGTCAGCGTAGTGTCCAGAGCATGGAGGCGCTACCAGGAGACAGGCCAGTAGATCAGGTGATGTGGAGGAGGCCGTAGGAGATGAGAGAGGCCTGTAATTTTCATCATAGGTACACTTCAACTATGACAGACAAAATTAGAAAAAAAATCCAGAAAATCACATTGTAGGATTTTTTATGAATTTATTTGCAAATTATGGTGGAAAATAAGTATTTGGTCAATAACAAAAGTTTATCTCAATACTTTGTTTTATACCCTTTGTTGGCAATGACAGAGGTCAAACGTTTTCTGTAAGTCTTCACAAGGTTTTCACACACTGTTGCTTGGTATTTTGGCCCATTTTTCCATGCAGATCTCCTTTAGAGCAGTGATGTTTTGGGGCTGTTGCTGGGCAACACGGACTTTCAACTCCCTACAAAGATTTTCTATGGAGTTGAAATCTGGAGACTGGCTAGGCCACTCCAGGACCTTGAAATGCTTCATACGAAGACACTCCTTTGTTGCCCGGGCAGTGTGTTTGTGATCATTGTCATGCTGAAAGACCTAGCTACGTTTCATCTTCAATGCCCTTGCTGATGGAAGGAGGTTTTCACTCAAAATCCCACGATACATGGCCCCATTCATTTTTTCCTTTACACGGATCAGTCGTCCTGGTCCCTTTGCAGAAAAACAGCCCCAAAGCATGATGTTTCCACCCCCATGCTTCACAGTAGGTATGGTGTTCTTTGGATGCAACTCAGCATTCTTTGTCCTCCAAACAGGACAAGTTGAGTTTTTACCAAAAAGTTATATTTTGGTTTCATCTGACCATATGACATTCTCCCAATCTTCTTCTGGATCATCCAAATGCTCTCTAGCAAACTTCAGATGGGCCTGGACATGTACTGGCTTAAGTAGGGGGACATGTCTGGCACTGCAGGATTTGAGTCCCTGGCGGCGTAGTGTGTTACATATGGTAGGCTTTGTTACTTTGGTCCCAGCTCTCTGCAGGTCATTCACTAGGTCCCCCCGTGTGGTTCTGGGATTTTTGCTCACCGTTCTTGTGATCGTTTTGACCCCACGGGGTGAGATCTTGCATGGAGACCCAGATCGAGGGAGATTATCAGTGGTCTTGTATGTCTTCCATTTCCTAATAATTGCTCCCACAGTTGATTTCTTCAAACCAAGCTGCTTACCTATTGCAGATTCAGTCTTCCCAGCCTGCTGCAGGTCTACAATTTTGTTTCTGGTGTCCTTTGACAGCTCTTTGGTCTTGGCCATAGTGGAGTTTGGAGTGTGATTGTTTGAGGTTGTGGACAGGTGTCTTTTATACTGATAACAAGTTCAAACAGGTGTCTTTTATACTGATAACAAGTTCAAACAGGTGCCATTAATACAGGTAACGAGTTGAGGACAGAGGAGCCTCTTAAAGAAGAAGTTACAGGTCTGTGAGAGCCAGAAATCTTTCTTGTTTGTAGGTGACCAAATACTTATTTTCCACCATAATTTGCAAATAAATTCATTAAAAATCCTACAATGTGATTTTCTGGATTTTTTTTCTTCTCTCATTTTGTCTGACATAGTTGAAGTGTACCTATGATGAAAATTACAGGCCTCTCTCATGTTTTTAAGTGGGAGAATTTGCACAATTGGTGGCTGACTAATTACTTTTTTGTGTGGCCGTAATTCACCCTAAAAAAATCCACGTCTTTTGCGGCCAGTGCTCGTTATGCCCTTGTCCCTGAGTTCTGCGGGCTCCGCAGCACCTCTCACTCATATGGCTCTACATCACGTGATTGGGTCTTTCTCACAGGCTACAAGTGAAGGCAGACACATCAGGGACGCAACTGCGTGAGTCCTTATACAATTCAGAGGTGCATATTGAAGATATTGGAAGAACTGTCTACATTTACTGTTCGTCAGCCAACTAGATGAGTTGGCCTAACAAAGAGCAAAAAGACTAGCCTGTGTCAATGTACTATCCCACACGGTACAAAAGTTGACCTATTCTATTCTGTGCAAGAAATAAATATTCCAAACATACTCTGCGACAGTTGTGGGATGAAATATATACCAAAGCATAAAAAAACGCAATGTGGCTGGTTTTTCAGCGGCAGGGACTGGGACACTAGTCAGGATCGAGGGAAAGATGAACGGAACAAAGTACAGAGAGATCCTTGATGAAAACCTGCTCCAAAAAACATTTCTTCGCATTATAAGCACAGCAATGCGCACATGGCAGTATGCTATAAGCACAAATGTTCCATTAGCTGGGAAAACACCATTATCAAAAGTGACCCAAATGCGATTACAGTATACATGTAATGCTTTTATTATAAATGTGCATTTTTATGGTGAAAATTATCTTCCCCGAACTTGAAACTCACGCGCTGTTTATGTATGCCAGTTAGGCTCTACAACCATTGTAAAGCGGATTGATGTGCTTAATTTGAAGACATTATTTGGCCACTTTAGTTGTGATACAAACTTTATCCAAATATATAAGCCTATGGTCTAGGCTACATGAGTTGTGAGACTGATTTGAAAAAAACTATTCTTGATTTAATCTTGTCTTTACATATACTAAATAATATATTTGTGAAATTTGTTTTGATTTAGAATGAACCGTTATCATGCCCCTGTCTCCAAACAGGGGGAGCGGAAAAAATACATGTCATCAAATAGCAAATGGAGGATGCTTTTGCCATGGTTTATTTTCATGCCAGCCAGGTAGGCTATACTCCTGTTGTAAAGATAAGCAATGTGCATAATATTAGGAAAGCTGAGAAATAAAAATAGTAGGCCTAGCCTATAGAAAGCTGAAGGGATCCTCCTCTTTTTAAAAATAGAGGCCATCACTCTGTTTTCTCTCGCAATTGCACAGCCTATTGAAATGCTGCGCAACATAAGCTCTCATGAAGTGTTGGATTAGATTTTCGTTTACATTTGCATTGATGTCAGAGTGATTAGAGGGACAATATAGAGTGCTGAGTACCAGGCAGTTAGCAAGTTTGGTAGGCTACTAATGACCAACAGCAGCATCAGAGCTTGGATAAGCCTAATTATCGTGACTTAGCTGTCTTGTGGAATTTGACTGCATTCATGACTCGTGACCCCCGGTGTGGCTGTAATACGGTCACCGCAACAGCCCTATTTGTACATATGGACCATTTCTAGGATCTTTTATTTCATCTCATGAAACATGGGACCAACACTTTAAATGTTGTGTTTATAAACTCATTCTGATTGGCTGGGCATGGCGTGGAAATATTCAGTCAGTAATATTTCCCAAATACCAGAGCTTGTGAGTTCAAATAGACTTTATTACAAAGTAACAAAAGCCGAGCTGGTTCATGAAGCAACTGATATCTTTCCAGTCTCAGCACTCTCCATTTATACAGTTTTACCCTTACATAACATACATACTCACTCCACTTTATTTAAATGATTAATATCCTTTAGCCTTGGCCACCCTTATCTTTTTGCCTTTTGCACTCATTTTAGCTTAGTTTCCATTTTCTTATTGACACAGACATTAGGGCATAGATTCTATTGGTGGCGTGACCATAGCAATGACACAAAAATAAGCAGACATGCACACTCTCCTAATGCAGGTGCATGCCTAATGGTCTTCACAAGTCCAAGCCTATAAATGATTAACCAATGTTCCTGTCCAAGGCCTTCACAAGATCAAGCATGACCCAAAATGACTAGGCCTGTGTTGATCCAGTTTTGCACAATCACATGTATTCTGCTTACATTCTGTTTACACATGTCTAATGGTCAACTATGCATTGATTCTGCATACTACTCTAAGAAAACTGCATAGGTGTCACAGGTTACTCGGAGTGGTGGGTAGGAGTCATATATATTCTCCAGCAACAAACGGTCACGCCAAATACAGGGCGCATAACACTGACCAGCCCAAAACACAGGACAAACAGGAGAAAACGAGAACACAACCGACAGAGAACAACATTAGTCCCGGACAAACCTAAGCGGGCCTAACAGGCTTAAATAGACCAAAAAGGAACAGGTGCATCTAATAAGACTAAACTAACAGAAAAGGAAAAAGGGATCGGTGGAGGCTAGTAGACCGGCGACAACGACCACCGAGCACCGCCCGAACAGGCAGGGGAGCCACCTTCGATGGGAGTCGTGACAATAGGTATTGGAAAATTCCCAAACACTCCTGCCCAGTTATGTGAAATCCATAGATTAGGATCTAATGAATTTATTGAATTTGACTGATTTCCATCTATGAGCTGTAATTCAATAAAATCTTTAAAATTGTTGCATGTTGCGTGTATATTTTGTAATCCGCATATTTGACCCAGATCTGGAGGGAGGGACCATTGTAAAGCTCTGTGATGGTGTGGTGGTGGAGAGTAAAACATACACACACTGGTGTGGTTGTGGCGGGTTAAAAGAGGGGCAATGAGGGGCAAAAGGATATGTTGAATAATGAATGTGTGACGAGGCTAACTAGAGCTGACACCAGCACATCTGTCTGTACAAATCCTTCCACCTTAAAACCTCTCTCTCTCCCTCTCTCTCTCTCTCTCTCTCTCTCTATATCCATGTATTTGAACATTCTTGTTCTTTAACCTGACAAGTTCTCATTTACACAATAACAACACACAGATTTACAACACAAACAGAAACATAGATTTTTGGCACAGAGAGTGTAAAAAGCCAGTCTAGTCTGAACACAGCTTCATATCCCCTCTCCTCTCTCCCATCCTTTTTCCCCTTTCTCTCCTTCAAGCCCTTTTCCCCCCTCCTCTCTTCCGTTCTTTGATATGATTCTATCTGACCACCCTCTCCCCGGTCGCTCGATGAGAGACAAAGGTCACGTGACGTTATCTGCTTCCCTTACTTTACATTAGTCTGTAGAGAAGAGAGAGCTACATACAGAGTGTCTGAAATGGAACCCTATCCCATATACAGTCTAACATTGACCACAGCCACATCCCATACACTACAGTACTTTTGACTGTTTAAAAAAAAGTTGTGTGTAATCTAATGTCAAGTGATTTGCACACACGCACACATACATGAATTCTTAGCTATATTAGCTTGGGGCGTGCATGGCAAAGTCAATTAATCATGATCATTATGTATGAGGATGCTATAACAACACACACAAACACTCCGCCTGATTCCTGATGTGGTAAAGTTAACCCTGCATTGACCTATCCAGCTGTCTCTGCCTGTGGCGAAGCTCCTGGGCTACGACCTCTCCATAACAGCCCAAAGTCATTCATTTTAAACACACACACACGCACATACATACAGGCAAGCACGCACGCACACGCACACACGGTCAGCACACCAGAACTGGGTTCAAATACTATTTGAAATCTTTAAAATAATTAGAGCATCAGCTTTTGTCTGCCTGGTGTACCAGATGGGCGGCAGGTAGCCTATTGGTTAGAGTGTTGGACTAGTAACCAAAAGGTTGCAAGATCAAATCTGTGAGCTGACGAGATAAAAATCTGGTTGTTCTGCTCCTGAACAAGGCAGTTAACCCACAGTTCCTCTGCCATATTTCAACATCACCCTTTAAACTTAGTGATCAACATGTCACGTTCCTTGAATAGAGGAGACCAAGGCGCAGCGTGATATGAATACATGTTACTTTAATAAAGACGGACACTAAACAAAATGAACGTGCCACTATAATATAAATGTGTAGACACAGGCAACTAGACATAACCCACAAAATTCCCAAAGAAGATGGCTGCCTAAATATGGTTCCCAATCAGAGACAATGATAAACAGCTGCCTCTAATTGAGAACCAATCTAGGCAACCATAGACATACATAAACACCTAGATGGTAAACAACCCCATAAACCTACAAAACCCCTAGACAGTTCAAAACACATACAGTGGGGCAAAAAAGTATTTAGTCAGCCACCAATTGTGCAAGTTCTCCCAATTAAAAAGATGAGAGAGTCCTGTAATTTTCATCATAAGTACACTTCAACTCTGACAGACAAAATGAGAGAAAAAATATCCAGAAAATCACATTGCTAATAAATTCATTAAAAATCCTACAAATTATGGTAGAAAAAAGTATTCAGTCACCTACAAACAAGCAGCGTAGCCTAGTGGTTAGAGCGTTGGACTAGTAACCGGAAGGTTGCAAGTTCAAACCTGTCAAATCTGTCGTTTTACCCCTGAACAGGCAGTTAACCCACTGTTCCTAGGCTGTCATTGAAAATAAGAATTTGTTCTTTAACTGACTTGCCTAGTTAAATAAAGGTCAAATAAAAATAAAAAGCAAGATTTCTGGTTCACAGACCTCTTCTTTAAGAGGCTCCTCTGTCCTCCACTCGTTACCTGTATTAATGGCACCTGCTTGAACTTGTTATCAGTATAAAAGACACCTGTCCACAACCTCAAACAGTCACACTCCAAACTCCACTATGGCCAACACCAAAGGGCTGTCATTCCAGAGGGACATCAGAGACTGTAACGTTCTCTGCTTCACGGAAACATGGCTAACTGGAGAGACGCAATCCGAAGCGGTGCAGCCAGCGGGTTTCTCCACGCATCGCGCCGACAGAAACAAACATCTTTCTGGTAAGAAGAGGGGCGGGGGCGTATGCCTTATGGCCAACGTGACATGGTGTGATGAAAGAAACATACAGGAACTCAAATCCTTCTGTTCACCTGATTTAGAATTCCTCACAATCAAATGTAGACCGCATTATCTACCAAGAGAATTCTCTTCGATTATAATCACAGCCGTATATATCCCCCCAAGCAGACACATCGATGGCTCTGAACGAACTTTATTTAACTCTCTGCAAACTGGAAACGATTTATCCGGAGGCTGCATTCATTGTAGCTGGGAATTTTAACAAGGCTAATCTGAAAACAAGACTCCCTAAATTTTATCAGCATATCGATTGCGCAACCAGGGGTGGAAAGACCCTGAATCATTGTTACTCTAACTTCCGCGACGCATATAAGGCCCTGCCCCGCCCCCTTTCGGAAAAGCTGACCACGACTCCATTTTGTTGATCCCTGCCTACAGACAGAAACTAAAACAAGAAGCTCCCACGCTGAGGTCTGTCCAATGCTGGTCCGACCAAGCTGACTCCACACTCCAAGACTGCTTCCATCACGTGGACTGGGAGATGTTTCGTATTGCGTCAGACAACAACATTGACGAATACGCTGATACGGTGTGCGAGTTCATTAGAACGTGCGTTGAAGATGTCGTTCCCATAGCAACGATTAAAACATTCCCTAACCAGAAACCGTGGATTGATGGCAGCATTCGTGTGAAACTGAAGGCACGAACCACTGCTTTTAATCAGGGCAAGGTGTCTGGTAACATGACTGAATACAAACAGTGCAGCTATTCCCTCCGCAAGGCTATCAAACAAGCTAAGCGCCAGTACAGAGACAAAGTAGAATCTCAATTCAACGGCTCAGACACAAGAGGCATGTGGCAGGGTCTACAGTCAATCACCGACTACAGGAAGAAACCCAGCCCAGTCACGGACCAGGATGTCTTGCTCCCAGGCAGACTAAATAACTTTTTTGCCCGCTTTGAGGACAATACAGTGCCACTGACACGGCCTGCAACGGAAACATGCGGTCTCTCCTTCACTGCAGCCGAAGTGAGTAAGACATTTAAACGTGTTAACCCTCGCAAGGCTGCAGGCCCAGACGGCATCCCCAGCCGCGCCCTCAGAGCATGCGCAGACCACCTGGCCGGTGTGTTTACGGACATATTCAATCAATCCCTATACCAGTCTGCTGTTCCCACATGCTTCAAGAGGGCCACCATTGTTCCTGTTCCCAAGAAAGCTAAGGTAACTGAGCTAAACGACTACCGCCCCGTAGCACTCACATCCGTCATCATGAAGTGCTTTGAGAGACTAGTCAAGGACCATATCACCTCCACCCTACCTGACACCCTTGACCCACTCCAATTTGCTTACCGCCCAAATAGGTCCACAGACGATGCAATCTCAACCACACTGCACACTGCCCTAACCCATCTGGACAAGAGGAATACCTATGTGAGAATGCTGTTCATCGACTACAGCTCGGCATTCAACACCATAGTACCCTCCAAGCTCGTCATCAAGATCGAGACCCTGGGTCTCGACCCCGCCCTGTGCAACTGGGTACTGGACTTCCTGACGGGCCGCCCCCAGGTGGTGAGGGTAGGCAACAACATCTCCTCCCCGCTGATCCTCAACACTGGGGCCCCACAAGGGTGCGTTCTGAGCCCTCTCCTGTACTCCCTGTTCACCCACGACTGCGTGGCCATGCACGCCCAACTCAATCATCAAGTTTGCGGACGACACAACAGTGGTAGGCTTGATTACCAACAACGACGAGACGGCCTACAGGGAGGAGGTGAGGGCCCTCGGAGTGTGGTGTCAGGAAAATAACCTCACACTCAACGTCAACAAAACTAAGGAGATGATTGTGGACTTCAGGAAACAGCAGAGGGAACACCCCCATCCACATCGATGGAACAGTAGTGGAGAGGGTAGCAAGTTTTAAGTTCCTCGGCATACACATCACAGACAAACTGAACTGGTCCACTCACACAGACAGCATCGTGAGGAAGGCGCAGCAGCGCCTCTTCAACCTCAGGAGGCTGAAGAAATTCGGCTTGTCACCAAAAGCACTCACAAACTTCTACAGATGCACAATCGAGAGCATCCTGGCGGGCTGTATCACCGCCTGGTATGGCAACTGCACCGCCCTCAACCATAAGGCTCTCCAGAGGGTAGTGAGGTCTGCACAACGCATCACCCGGGGCAAACTACCTGCCCTCCAGGACACCTACACCACCCGATGCTACAGGAAGGCCATAAAGATCATCAAGGACATCAACCACCCGAGCCACTGCCTGTTCACCCCGCTGTCATCCAGAAGGCGAGGTCAGTACAGGTGCATCAAAGCTGGGACCGAGAGACTGAAAAACAGCTTCTATCTCAAGGCCATCAGACTGTTAAACAGCCACCACTAACATTGAGTGGCTACTGCCAACACACTGTCAATGACACTGACTCTACTCCAGCCACTTTAATCATGGGAATTGATGGGAAATGATGTAAATATATCACTAGCCACTTTAAACAATGCTACCTTATATAATGTTACTTACCCTACATTATTCATCTCATATGCATACATAGATACTGTACTCTATATCATCGACTGCATCCTTATGTAATACATGTATCACTAGCCACTTTAACTATGCCACTTGGTTTACATACTCATCTCATATGTATATACTGTACTCGATATCATCTACTGTATCTTGCCTATGCTGCTCTGTACCATCACTCATTCATATATCCTTATGTACATATTCTTTATCCCCTTACACTGTGTATAAGACAGTAGTTTTTTTGGAATTGTTAGTTAGATTACTTGTTCGTTATTACTGCATTGTCGGAACTAGAAGCACAAGCATTTCGCTACACTCGCATTAACATCTGCTAACCATGTGTATGTGACAAATAACATTTGATTTGATTTGATTTGATTTGAAAGGACACCAGAAACAAAATTGTAGACCTGCACCAGGCTGGGAAGACTGAATCTGCAATAGGTAAGCAGCTTGGATTGAATAAATCAACTGTGGGAGCAATTATTAGGAAATGGAAGACATACAAGACCACTGATAATCTCCCTCGATCTGGGGCTCCACGCAAGATCTCACCCCGTGGGGTCAAAATGATCACAAGAACGGTGAGCAAAAATCCCAGAACCACACGGGGGGACCTAGTGACCTGCAGAGAGCTGGGACCAAAGTAGCAAAGCCTACCATCAGTAACACACTGCGCCGCCAGGGACTCAAATCCTGCAGTGCCAGACGTGTCCCCCTGCTTAAACCAGTACATGTCCAGGCCCATCTGAAGTTTGCTAGAGAGCATTCGGATGATCCAGAAGAAGATTGGGGGAATGTCATATGGTCAGATGAAACCAAAATATAACTTTTTGGTAAAAACTCAACTTGTCGTGTTTGGAGGACAAAGCATGCTGAGTTGCATCCAAAGAACACCATACCTACTGTGAAGCATGGTGGTGGAAACATCATGCTTTGGGGCTGTTTTTCTGCAAAGGGACCAGGACGACTGATCCATGTAAAGGAAAGAATGAATGGGGCCATGTATCTTGAGATTTTGAGTGAAAACCTCCTTCCATCTGCAAGGTCATTGAAGATGAAACGTGGCTGGGTCTTTCAGCATGACAATGATCACGAACACACCGCACTGGCAACGAAGGAGTGGCTTCGTAAGAAGCATTTCAAGGTCCTGGAGTGGCCTAGCCAGTCTCCAGATCTCAACCCCATAGAAAATCTTTGGAGGGAGTTGAAAGTCCGTGTTGCCCAGCAACAGCCCCCAAACATCACTGCTCTAGAGGAGATCTGCATGGAGGAATGGGCCAAAATACCAGCAACAGTGTGTGAAAACCTTGTGAAGACTTACAGAAAACGTTTGACCTCTGCCCTGTCATTGCCAGCAAAGGGTATATAACAAAGTATTGAGATAAACTTTTGTTATTGACCAAATAGTTATTTTCCACCATAATTTGCAAATAAATTCATAAAAAATCCTAAAATGTGATTTTCTGGATTTTTTTCAAATTTTGTCTGTCTGTCAGTAAATTCACCTAACCTTTGTCATTTTGGTGTTCCTAACCTTTATCATTCGTTCCCTAACCGCCAACGTAAATGATCCGCGTAATTCTCCTTTGTTGTTATGGCACAACAAGCAACCTGGTCTCAGAGAAAGACGTGCAATACTATATGTCCTACAAGATGCTTTATAAGTTACATCATCCAATTTGTATGCTAGTGCACAACTGGGTAAGACATATGATACTATCATCCTTAATTTGTATATTATTATACGATCGATATTCCATTCATAAAGTAATCTAACGTAAAGTAACATGGCATAGCATACTAACCGGTGCATAGCATACTAACAATTGCCCCCCCACATTGATTGACCCTGTACCAGCACCCCCAGTATATAGCCTAATTACTGTTATTTTACTGCTGCTCTTTAATTATTTGTTATTTTCATTTCTTATTTTTGACTTAAAGCTTATTTTATTACAACTGCATTGTTGGTTTAAGGGCTTGTAAGCAAGCATTTCACTGTTGTATTCGGCGCATGTGACAAATACAATTTGATTTGACTTGAATGATACAGATTTGCATACAACAAAATATGAATTGCCCTGAGATCACGTTGGACTGGCAAAGTCTCTAATTCACGCACATGCAGCTCATCTGTCTCACACCCTCTTCAGGTGCATAGCACAGGAGCAGCCTGTCGATCTCGATGGCTTGCTGACTACACAAATTTGGGTAGATGAAGCTGAACAGCCTAAACTGCAGTTAAACGTTCATAAACATCTTCACACTCACACACAAAAACAGTCAACTGAAACAATACATTTTCACACACACAGACAGGACAGAGAGACAGTGTAGCTAGTGTTTTTCCCTATAGAAAGAATATCTTCTCTCCATCTGACTTGCCACTGTGTGCTGTGTGTCAGGGGAACAAATGCCCTTCTGCAGCCAATCAACATAGTGGCCAAGGTTTGGTGGCTGGAATCGTTGGACTATAATTGTTTTCATCCAATCAATTCAACTGAGAAAACCTTCAGGCGGATAGATGGATGAATGGGCAAGAGGGTGGGTGAAGAGAGGTAGAGACAGAAAGCAGAGAAAGGATGGATTAGTGCATGTACCTAAATAATTTAATGGTAGTGTTATATAATTCATGCATACTCATCAGTTACATTGTTTCCCACATATTTTGTGTCATCAAAATGACATGCCATTCTAATAGTAATGCTTTGTTAATGCTATCTGTGTGTACATTAAATGTAAAGTGGCATCTAACTCAGCTTTTACACTGGATCAGCAGTAATATTTTCTGAACCACTCAGCTTTGAAGTATAGCTTTAGCTACATTCCACACTACTCAGTGATGGCTATAGTGGGGTAATTCATTAGCCCAGTGATTCTCAAACCTCTCCTCAGGGACCCCCAGACATTTCACAATTTTGTTGTAACCCTGAACTAGTTCCCCTGATTAATCTATTCAATGGCTTGATGATTAGTTGACAAGTTTAATCAGATGTGCTAGCTCTGGAATAGTTCGAATACATCTCCCAGAGTAGAGGTTTGAGAAACCCTTGCTTTAGCCCATACATTTGTGATGAGAGAAGTTGACTGCTTTTCCTTCACTCTGTGGTCCAAGTCAATCCAAACCATCTCAATTGGGTTGAGGTCGGATGATTGTGGAGGCCAGGTCTTCTGATGCAGCATGCCATCACTCTCAAATAGCCCTTACACAGACTGGAGGTGTGTTTTGGTCATTGCCCTGTTGAAAAACAAATGATAGTCCCAATAAGTGCAAACCAGATGGAATGGCGTATCGCTGCAGAATGCTATGGTAGCCATGCCTTGAATTCTAAATAAATCACAGACAGTTTTACCAGCAAAGCAACCCCATACCATCACACATCCTCCTCCATGCTTCATGGTGGGAACCACACGAGGAGATCATCCGTTCACCTATTCCACGTCTTACAAAAAAACGGCGGTTGAAACTAAAAATCTCAAATTTGGACTCATCAGACTAAAAGGACAGATTTCCACCGGTCTAATGTCCATTGCTCAACCCAAGCAAATCGCTTCTTATTATTGGTGTCCTTTATTAGTGTTGTCTTTGCAGCAATTCGACCATGAAGGCCTGATTCATGCAGTCTCTTCTGAACAGTTGATGTTGAGATGTGTCTGTTACTTGAACTCTGTGAAGCATTTATTTGGGCTGCAATTTCTGAGGCTGGTAACTCTAATGAACTTATCCTCTGCAGTAGAGGTAACTTCCTTTCCTGTGGTGGTCCTCATGAGAGCCAGTTTCATCATAGGGATTGATGGTTTTTTGCAACTGCACTTGAAGAAACTTTCAAAGTTCTTGACATTTTCCAGATTGACTTTCCTTCATGTCTTAATAGTGGACTGTCATTTCTCTTTGCTTATTTGAGCTGTTCTTGCCATAATATGGACTTGGTATTTTACCAAATAGGGCCATCTTCTGTATACCACCCCTACCTTGTCACAACACAACTGATTGGCTCAAACACATTAAGAAGGAAATAAATTCCACAAATTAACTTAATAAGGCATACCTGTTAATTGAAATGCATTACCTCATGAATCTGGTTGAGAGAATGCCACGGGTGTGCAAAGCTGTCATCAAGGCAAATGTTGGCTACTTTGAAGAATCTGAAATATATTTTGATTTGTTTAACACTTTTCTGGTTACTACATGATTCCATATGTGTTATTTCATAGTTTTGAAAGTCTTCACTATTTTTTCTAGAATATAGAAAATAGTACAAATAAAGAAAAACCCTAGAATGAGTCTGTGTATCCAAACTTTTGACTGGTACTGTACATGCAAGCACACACACACAAAATAGACATTATGCTGTCTTGCAAAGTGATGTGTAATTCCTACAGGACTCCAATCAGAGTGAGGATATCCAATAATTGGAACTTTTAATCACCTGCAATCTGCATTGAGAATGACTGCTGAGGTAAGGCAGATTGATTGTTGACACTACCTAAATCATGAACGTGAACAGCTATCTAAGTAAAGGGTGCAATAAATCCAATTACTAACAGATTGGATTACTTACTAGAAAATGTATGTTATTTATGTTTGTGTACCATAGAATTATTCAACCAATCAATGTACATGCAAGAACACTGGTATTGTAACAAACAATTCTGAAAATCAACATCCAATAGAGCATGCTGGGAAATATGATAATGGTCGGAGTGGTTTTGAGTGAACATTCATTTGTAATTTTACACAACAAGCTTGTTCAAACCCAGCTCACTTCGAGCATAGTTTGTTGAGTAAACAAACTTTAACACATTAGCTCAAACTCTTATCCTTTTGAAGTCCACTCAACTCACATAAAAGCGGTGATTAATTGGTATTGGTATTGCTATTGGTTAAGTTGGATTTTTTTTACAGTGTTACCTTCCAAAGGAAAACATGAATTTGAATAACTTCAAGGTCATACATCATCCAGGATGTCACCACAAAAATGCTGAAGTCCTGTCCAGGAGGCCCTGCTGTCAGACTTGCCTCCTGCACTATACAGGACCCTACTTAGAACAATGACCGTTTCAGGCACCAGGAAGTGTGACCTCGGCCCCAGCATAGCTGATTATGCTGTGGAAGCTACTTCTATGGAGCTCTGCTCAGTGGGGGTAGGAGAAGACCCCAGGCTACAGCCTGCATTCCCTGGAGCTGCCTTCGACGTGGATTTGGGTCATCGGGACAGTGAAGATACACGTCAGATGTGGAGAAGATTCGCCTCACCGACGCAAGTGACACTGTTCTGTTCCATGGATGGACTACTGAGGAATTACGTCAAGCTCAGATGACTGACTCTGACATGGGCCCCATCAAGAGATGGCTAGAGGGGGGACAGGAACGCCCATCGTGGGGGGAGTGTAGCGCCTTTCGGGCCAGCGACTAAGGCCTATTGGAGCTAGTGGAAGAGACTGTATTCGGCATTCTCTTACGGCACGTCTACTGTACAAAAGGCACAGTGTTTTACCCAGAGATACCCCTACCTTGTGTGTTCTGGATGGACATCATGAAGCAGATGCATGATGGCCCAGTAGGTGGTAACTTTGGCATGGAATGCACACTTGCCCGGCTGCAGACACGATACTACTGGCACCGAAAGCACAGCTCAACAGGGTTCACTCCGCACATGATGCTCCTTGGAAGAGAAGTAACAGGACCCATCGACCTGGTGGCTGACTTTTCACCTGATCATGAGCACGCCAAGACCCCTACACAGTATGTTGCACAGCTATGAGACAGATTGCAAGTTGCTCTCCAGATTGCAAGGGATGCGCTGGGTCAGTCTGTGGAGCGTGCCAAAAAAGCAGTATGACAGGAATGTTGCAAGGACACACTACAACATTGGTGACACAGTATGTTACTTAATTAATGGAACAAATGCTGGACAAAGTTAGGAAGTTCCTACCATCCGGGGTCCTTACTTCATACTGGGACGACTTGGTTTACCGGATCCAAAAAAGTCTGAGAACGAAGGTGAAGGTTGTTCATCAAGACAAACTCAAACCGTACAACTCCCGCACAACTCTAGACAACAGCCGGGTGTTCACACACGCGGAAGTGTGGCAACCTACAGGGGTCTTGCACCTGATTTGGATGCAGGCCTCCAAGACTCTGATCTGGATCTACCCAACCTGTTCATGGATGATCAAAACAGTGATAACGGCAGTGAGAAGGATGCGGAGCTTGCTTCTGATACAACTTGTTTTGTGAGTGGGTCTGTGACACCATGCACTGCACACAGTGGAAGATTTGTAAATCCATTGTGAAAGACAAACTATTCAGATGAAATGTTTCCATATATCTGTCTGTAGTGCCACCAATTGGTTGTAACTGTGGATGTTACATCAGTCTATGGCTGAGCCCAGTTGAGCACTGCGTCATTTTATCAGATGATATGAAATATGCGGCCATCGAAGGCTATTACGTATATATCTTGGCTACATTGGTATTTGCATTTGGTGAAAATTGTCATTTTCGGTTAATAGCCTATGTCACTGTTTGTTGGAGCTATCTGTTGTATGGTAAACATGGGCTTCTTTAAGGTTTATTTGTGAGTAAATCTGGCTTTAATCACAGCCAGTGCCTACCCAGCCACCGACCTCACCACATATACTATTATTATTTCTACAGAAATGTCATACTATTGTCACATATGACCACCAAGCACTTCTTGACATCAGATCGACTTCAACTCTGACTCAGCTGTTCCACTGTTCAAACCGGACCCTATTCCTTGTTCTATGGGCTACCAAAACACTGTAGGCATAGACGCTGCAGACCATTTTATCTACCAAGAGAGTTCTCATCCATAACTTTCACGGCTGCCCACATCCTTCTACAAGCCAAAACCACTCTGGCTCTCAACGAACTGTATGGGCCCATAAACATACAAGAAACCGCTCACTCAAAAGCTCAAACAGGAAGTACCAGTGATGCACTCAATATGGAAGTGGTTGGATGAAGCATGCGTGAGGATACAACACTGGGATATGTGCCGGGATTCATCCGTTAGCATTGAGGAGTTTATCACAACAATCACAGGCTTTATCAATAAGCGCATAGACGTTGTGGTCCGCACAGTGACTGTAAGAATGTACCCAAACCAAAAACCATAGATTACAGGCAATATCTGCGCTGGACTAAAGGTTAGAGCTACTCCAAGGAATGAGACGCGGACATGGATGTATACAAGAAAGCCCGCTACAACCTCCTATGAGACTTCAAACACGCAAAAGGAAAAAATAGGAGGAAGGTGTAATCCTATTACACCGACTCTGACGCTTGTTGTATGTGGTAGGGCTTGCAGACGATAACAGATTACAAAAGGAAACCCAGCCATGAGTTGCCCAGCGATGCAGAACTCCCTAACGAGCTAAATGCTTTCTATGCTGGCATCGAGGAATATAACACTGTGCCTTGCGTGAATGCCCCTGTTTTTCCAGATTGCTGTGTGATCTTGCGCTCAGTAGCTTAAGTGATCAAACTGTTTAAACAGGTTAACAATCACAAATAAATCCATATGAATCACATTTTCAACCTCTCCCTGACCCAGTCTGTAATACCTTTGTTTCAAACAGACCAACATAGTCCCTTTCCCCAAGAATGCAAAGGTAACTTGTCTAAATGACTTCTGCCCTGTAGCACTCATCTATAGCCATGCAATGATTGGAAAGGCTGTGTGTGTGTCTCTGTGTGCACGTAACCATTGCTTCGGATCAATGTCTCAATAGGCTAAAATGTGAAATTCTGACTAAATGAACTATACCAGAAAGAAAGGTGTATTGTACTGCACTGCACTATAATCTATTACAGATGCACTGTATCAAAGTCATTAACTTTTAGTGGGAAGAGTTCTGGTGTTGCATCTCAAATGGTACTATATTTGCTGCACAGTACATTCCTTTCTATGGGTTCTGGTCAAAATGTGTGCACTATGAAGGGGATAGGGTGACATTTGGGATGCAATCCTGTTTTTGCATTGCATAGAATTGACACAATACAGCAACCAAAACAGCAAGCAATACAGGTGTAGAAGCACGGTGGCTAGGAAAAACTCCCAAGAAAGGCCAAAACCTAGGAAGAAACCTAGAGAGGAACCAGGCTATGATGGGTGGCCAGTCCTCTTCTGGCTGTGCCGGGTGGAGATTATAACAGAACATGGCCAAGATGTTCAAATGTTCATAGATGACCAGCATGGTCAAATAATAATAATCACAGTAGTTGTCGAGGTTGCAAAAAGTCAACACCTCAGGAGAAAATGTCAGTTGGCTCTTCATAGCCGATCATTAAGAGTATCGCTACCGCTCCTGCTGTCTCTAGAGAGTTAAAAGTAGCAGGTCTGGGACAGGTAGAACGTCCGGTGAACAGGTCAGGGTTCCATAGCCTCAGGCAGAACAGTTGAAACTGGAGGGGTTGCAAGGCCAGGTGGACTGGGGACAGCAAGGAGTCATCATGCCAGGTAGTCCTGAGGCATGGTCCTAAGGCTCAGGTCCTCTGAGAGAGAGAAAAAAGAAAGAGAGAGAGAATTAGAGAGAGCATACTTAAATTCACACAGGACACCGGATAAGACAGGAGAAGTACTCCAGATATAACAGACTGACCCTAGCCCACGACACATAAATGACTGCAGAATAAATACTGGAGGCTGAGACAGGAGGGGTCAGGAGACACTGTGGCCCCATCTGATGATACCCCATACAGGGCCAAACAGTCCGGATATAACCCCACCCACTTTGCCAAAGAACAGCCCCCACACCACTAGAGGGATATCTTCAACCACCAACTTACCATCCTGAGACAAGGCCGAGTATAGCCCACAAAGATCTCTGCCACGGCACAACCCAAGGGGGGGCAACCCAGAAAGGAAGATCACGTCAGTGACTCAACCCACTCAAGTGACGCACCCCTACTAGGAACGGCATGGAAGAGCACCAGTAAGCCAGTGACTCAGCCCCTGTAATAGGGTTAGAGGCAGAGAATCCAAGTGGAGAGAGGGGAACCGGCCAGGCAGAGACAGCAAGGGCGGTTTGTTGCTCCAGAGCCTTTCCGTTTATTTTGTGCTTTATCTGGGTAGCCGGAAAGTAGAGCATTGCAGTAGTCTAACCTAGAAGTAACAAAAGCATGGATTAATTTTTCTGCATCATTTTTGGATTTTTGTAATGTTACGTAGATGGAAAAAAGCTGTCTTGATATGTTCGTCAAAAGAGAGATCAGGGTCCAGAGTAACGCAGAGGTCCTTCCCAGTTTTATTAGAGATGACTGTACAACCATCAAGATTAATTGTCAGATTCAACAGAAGATCTCTTTGTTTCTTGGAACCTAGAACAAGCATCTCTGTTTTGTCCAAGTTTAAAAGTAGAACGTTTGCAGCCATCCACTTCCTTCTAGCGAGGGAAATTTTGGGGCTTCACCATGTTTCATTGAAATGTACAGCTGTGTGTCATCCGCATAGCAGTGAAAGTTAACATTATGTTTTTGAATGACATCCAGAAGAGGTAAAATATATAGTGAAAACAATAGTGGTCCTAAAACGGAACCTTGAGGAACACCAAAATTTACAGTTGATTTGTCAGAGGACAAACCATCCACAGAGACAAACTGATATCTTTCCAAAAGATAAGATCTAAACCAGGCCAGAACTTGTCCGTGTAGACCAATTTGGGTTTCCAATCTCTCCAAAAGAATGTGGTGATCGATGGTATCAAAAGCAGCACTAAGGTTTAGGAGCACGAGGACAGATGCAGAGCCTCGGTCTGACGCCATTAAAAGGTCATTTATCACCTTCACAAGTGCAGTCTCAGTGCTATGATGGGGTCTAAAACCAGACTTAAGCATTTCGTATACATTGTTTGTCTTCAGGAAGGCAGTGAGTTGCTGCGCAACAGCTTTTTCAAAAAAAATTGAGAGGAATAGAAGATTTGATACAGGCCGATAGTTTTTTATATTTTCTGGGTCAAGGTTTGGCTATTTCAAGACAGGCTTTATTAGTCCCACTTTTAGTGAGTTTGGTACACATCCGGTGGATAGAGAGCCATTTATTATGTTCAACATAGGAGGGCCAAGCACAGGAAGCAGCTCCTGTGCTTGTGTTGTTTTCCTGGTCTCCATTTGGCCCACCAGAGGTTTGTTCACCGGAAATCAATTAAATAAACATTTTCATAAAGAATATCTCCCTTTTAATAAAGTAGATTTTATTGAATTATATTGCACTCTATTCTAACCAAACCTGCATTACTAGTCCATATCATTAGGTGTTTACATGCTTGTACCGGTCTCTGTATTTGTGAAAGTGTTGGTGTTACTAGAGTCCATAAATTCTCTCTTTCTGTATTAGCCATCTGATAAGGTTGGACGAATGTGCTCATATGTTGACCCGATTCAGGAAACTTGGCGTATGTCGCAAGTCCTGACTTCACAGGAGAGCCGTTTGAACGTTAAAAAATATTTCTTCATCAAAAATGCATTTTTTGGCAGAAATGCCGTCTTGACGTGAAAGAAACACACACCTATTTAGGCGAGGTGCTGGCTAGTGGAGTGGAACACTCAAAAAAATAAAGGGGAGCCACACACTCTGAGCTCAGATGCAAAAATGATATGCCAACGTTTAGACAGACAATGTAATGTCTTCCTCTGACAAGGAGTAGCAAGGATCAGACCAATGTGCAGGGTGGTAAGTGTCCATAATGATATATTTAATAAATCAACTGAACAAAATAACAAAAGTGCAAACAAACAACCCAAACAGTCCCGTATGGTGAAAACACTAACACAGTATCCTGTGTTGTATCCAACCACCCACAAAACACAATAGAAAACAGGCTACCTAATTCTGGCTCCCAATCAGAGACAATGACTGACACCTGCCTCTGATTGAGAACCATACTAGGCCAAACACATAGAAATATAACAACAGAACAAAACATAGAAAAACAACATAGAATGCCCACCCAACTCACACCCTGACCAACTAAAATAAAGACATAAAAAAGGAACCAAGGTCAGAACGTGACAGACAAGCTGTCTTCATCAGGGAATAATAACAAACACTGTAGGGTGACTCATTTATATAGTGTCAGAAGACACACACAGGTGTCTGTAATCATGGGTGGGTGTGGCCTGATATTTGGTTAATTCTCATATATTAAAATAGAATACAAAAAACATAAATGGATAGCGTACGATCATAGATACAATTTGGCTACATAAGCCTACAAACATTTACAATAGCAAAATCACAATAATCACAAGAATGGCTTCAGATCAAAGTCTACGTTGAGACCGAAGGGAGCAAGGATCTTTAACTCAAAGATCCAGGCAGCCTCTCGTTTGAAGAATAAATTGTCGAGGTCACCTCCTCTCCTAGGGAGGGTGAAATGTTCGATGCTAATATAACGTGGAGATGAAATCCAGTGGTTTGCTTCCAAAAAGTGGGCCGCAACTGGGTAAATTGAGTTTTTGCACCTAATGGTGCTACGATGCTCCGAGATACGTACTTTTAATTCACACTTTGTTTTACCCACATAGTTTTTACCACAAGGACAAGTTATAAGATAACACCTTTGATTGGGATCTGTTTCCCTGTTTGGGTGTGTTCGAAGGATCTACATTTATAAGTGCCATTGCATTGAGCACAGCCATTACACTTGTAATTTCCCCCCCATCCAATAGGGAGGCAAATACATGTTGTGCATATCTTAGGTTGGTAAATCAGAGTTTACCAATTGATCTCTGAGGTTTCTGCCCTTTGAGAATACGACCAAAGGAAGGTCCGAAACACATTACCGATACTATCATCGGATCTTAGAATGTGCCAATGTTTGTGAACGATTCCCTTAATTTATTCAGAGCACTTTGAATAGCGGGTAGTTAGAATGCAAGAATGTTTCTTTTTGCGAGACTGACCTTAAAAAAGGTCATGTCTCATTTTGTTTTGAATTATCTCAATGGCAGTATTAATCTGACCATTTTGTACCCCCTCTCCTTGAATTTTCCGTGCGTCTCAGCCATATTTCTGTTGAAATCTGATTGTTTTTTTTACAAATTCTTTTGATTCCACAGAATTGGCTGTAGGGCAAACTGTTTTTCAAGGGAAGTGGGTGACAACTATCAGCCCTCAACAAACTGTTACGATCAGTAGGTTTCCTGTAAAGATCAGTGTATAGAACATTGTCTTCACACGAGATCCGAAGATCAAGAAAACTGAATTGACGTGTATCAGATTGCATAGTAGATCTCAGATGCTCAGAACAGGAGTTAAGAAAAGCATGGAACACCTGGAGCTGTTTTGCATCACCCCTCCGTAGAACAAAAATATCATCAATATACCGTTTCCGAATAATGATGTTAGGCAAGAAAACATTTTTGAGAGGAATGAAAATAGACTGTCTCCATGTAACCCACATACAAACTAGCATAGTTAGGAGCTATGGGGGATCCCATAGCAGTACCCTTCATCTGAATAAAGAAATAATTTAGATCCATGAAGTAGTTGTGTGTGAGTACTATTTTAATGCAAGCACTGGAAGGTTGTTCATTAGGGTCACGTTGCACAAGAAAATGTTCCATAGCTTCAATACCGCCCTCATGTGGAATATTTGTGTATAACGACTCAACATCAAAAGCAACTAACAACATTTTCTCAGGGAGGGGAATCAAGAGATTCAATAATAGAGATACTACTGCTAGTGTCCTTTACGAAGGGGGTGAGCTGTCCTGCGAGTGGTCTAATAAAAAAGTCAACAAAAGTTGATAGAGGGGCAGTTACTGCATCAATGCCCACTACAATAGGGTGCCCTGGAGGTTTTGTAACATATCTTGTGTAATTTCAGCAAAGTATAGAACATGTGTCACGAATACCACCGAAGGTGGCTCCCCTTCCTGTTCGGGTGGTGCTCGGCGGTCATCGTCGCCGGTCTACTAGCTGCCACCGATCCCTTTTTCCTTTTCGTTACAACGTGGCAATTTTAGGGTGTTGAATAGCAAAAAATGTGTCTTCTTTTTTGATTATCTGACCAGAACTTAAATAACCATCTAGGACAGTAAAGATCATGTTCTGAACTTGGGCAGTGGGGTCACTTCTGAGTTTCTTGTAAAAGGTGTTGTCAAACAGTTGTCTATGACACTAATTTACATAAACTGTCCTATCCATGAGTACAACCGACCCACCCTTATCAGTAGGGCGGGTAAGGACTGATGTATCGGATTGTAAATCAAGCAAAGCTTGTTTTTTATCCTTTGGCAAATTATGGAAAGATATGTACTCCTGTTTGTTCTTAAGGAGATGAACAACATATTTTTCAACAAGTCTGCAACATGTGTCAATAGAGTGATTGCGATTGGCTGGAGGTACAAAATAACTCTTACATCTAAAAGCAACCAGAGTATGTGCAGGTGAGCTACCTACATGTTCAGTAGAAATATTTTGATTAGGGGAG
The DNA here is from genome assembly GCF_018296145.1 of Oncorhynchus tshawytscha. Lineage (NCBI taxonomy): Eukaryota > Metazoa > Chordata > Actinopteri > Salmoniformes > Salmonidae > Oncorhynchus > Oncorhynchus tshawytscha. The sequence goes on from NC_056443.1 coordinate 15,777,725, forward strand.
CTAAAGCTATTCCTTTAAACGGATGTTTCTAAAAAACTTAAACATGTCTACCTTAACATCAAAATTGTTGCACTGAGTTGTAGACATAAAAGATAACCCTTTATTAAGCAAGGAGACATGGGCAGGGCTCCATATCTTGCTTGATAAATTAAAAACACTCAGTCCTGTGGGTTCTGGGACCGTGTGGACGGTCCCCTCTGCCTCTGGTAGTCATTTCTTCTCACCCCGTCGGGTTCAGCTTCTCGTAGGTGCGCGTGCCCGCGGCCACCTCCGCCCTTCCGTCGACCCAGTCTCGTTGGATAAAAAATTGGCACTGGAAGCAGATGAGGCGCTGGTTGTAGAGCGTTGGTCAGACTGGGGTGGATAGAAGTAAGCGGCATCCCTCCCGCGTCTGTCATGGAGAAGAGGAGCAAGACCTCTTGTCAGGGTTTCTCCAGATGTAGACTTTGTCTTTTTTGTCTTGGTTGAATTTCTTGATTTTAAGTTCCTTTATTTCTGTAGACAACTTATCGCTTGGTTTGTTTTCATCAGTTCATTGAATGTGCCATCATCATTAACAGCTCCTTGCAGAGCTGTGCATTTCTCTTCAATCATGTTATCCATTTCAATAAAATCCTTTTTAAACTGGTCAACAATTAATATCATTAAATCAAAAATTTGTTAGGGATGGCACACCAGCACTCACAGAAATCATCTGTGCGCTGTCCAAATGATGGTTCTTTTTGCCACCTGAATCCCCGTGGAAGGCGTATGTTCCAAGTCCCGACTCCACAGGAGAGCCGTTTGAACGTAAAAATGGTATTTTATCAAAATGCGGTTTTTTTGTGCCAGAAATGCCTCCTTGAACATGTGCCTTAATAACAAACACGTATGCCATCTGTAAATACAAATAAAATTGTTAAATTAGGAGCCTTGTTGGTTAAGCCACAGAAAAAGTTTGCAACCTTCCCACTAGCCATGATTGGCTGAGTTACTGAGTGGGCTGGACATGCTGAGAGAGGAGTTCGGATTGATCTGCCATAGAAGCTCATCAGTGTTGATAATCCTGTCAAACGCGGGATTATTTTTTTTTTTATTGTGTAGTTAATCTCTAGTAACTACCCATCCCGCATGAGGGAGCGTAATCATCAACTGACACTAATTAGCATAATGCAACGGACATAAATATTCCTAGAAAATATTCCTATTCATGAAAATCACAAGTGAAATATATTGAGACACAGCTTAGCCTTTTGTTAATCACCCTGTCATCTCAGATTTTCAAAATATGCTTTACAGCCAAAGCTAGACAAGCATTTGTGTACGTTTATCAATAGCCTAGCATAGCATTTTGTCCAGCTAGCAGCAGGTAACTTGGTCACGGAAATCAGAAAAGCAATCAAATTAAATAGTTTACCTTTGATGAGCTTCAGATGTTTTCACTCACGAGACACCCAGTTAGATAGCCAATGTTCCTTTTTTCCAAAAATATTATTTCTGTAGGCGAAATAGCTCCGTTTGCTCTTCACGTTTGACTGAGAAATCGCCCGGAAATTGCAGTCACGAAAACGGCGAAAAATGTCCAAATTAGCTCCATAATATCGACAGAAACATGGCAAACGTTGTTTATAATCAATCCTCAAAGTGTTTTTCAAATATCTATTCGATAATATATCCACTGGGACTATTGGTTTTTCAGTAGGACCGATTGGAATAATGGCTACCTCTGTAATTTACGCGAGAATCACTCTGGGAGCCATCAGGTGACCAGTTGCGCAATGTAGCCGCTTACGGGTATTCTTCAACATAAATGCGTAAAACTACGTCACAATGCTGTAGACACCTTGGGAATACGGAGAAAAAGTAATCTGGTTGATAGCCCATTCACTGCTCAATAGGGACGCATTGGAACGCAGAGGTTTCAAAAGATGAGTCACTTCCGGATTGGATTTTTCTCAGGCTTTCGCCTGCAATATCAGTTCTGTTAAACTCACAGACAATATTTTTACAGTTTTGGAAACTTTAGAGTGTTTTCTATCCTAAACGGTCAATTATATGCATATTCTAGCATCTTGTCCTGACAAAATATCCCATTTATTACGGGAACATTATTTTTCCAAAAATGAAAATACTGCCCCCTAGTCAGAAAAGGTTAAGTTGCATAAGTGTGGCTCTCCACTTTCTGGAGGATCAAGTTTAGAAATCAGTGGAATTAGAGTATAATAGCTAAGAGATGGAGGAAATACCTGTCTCTGGATTACATCTTCAAACTAAGGGAAACCGTGGCATGGCATTCCTGACAGGGAGACACGTCCATGCACGATGACGTATACAGCCATGTAAGATAGCTAGCTACATTTTCAGATATTACACCTTTTCTAATTTTGACAGAAAGCGGTTTCATTTCGAGCTAAAGTGTACTGTTAGCTGGCTCCCTAGCTGATGATATTATTAGTTTCCTAGCACCGTGAGTTGTTCTAGTTAGACCCTAATGTTAGCCACAACTCATAAACACGGCCTATTTATACAATTTATCTTCTTAAAATGTGATTTTAAACTTAATCTTAACCCTAACCTTAAATAAATAAAAAATCATGAATCATTATGATTTAGCAAATTTTTACTTTGTGTCTGTGCTAACTAGGTGGAAACTGGCTTGCAGCGCAAACTCTCCCCATTGAGCAGTAGACTGTATCACGAAGACATCCAGATGGTTACTACCAATATTACAAGTAATTTATTGTGTAGGCTGCTATTCTACTGTTGCCAGCATACATAAGGCTCATCGATCCGGACAAGCTGTACAGGACAAGCTGTATAAGCAAACAAGAAAATGTTCATCCAGAGACAGCGCTCCTAGTGGCCGGTGACTTTAATGCAAGAAAACTGAACCATTTTACCTCATTTCTATCAGCATATCACCTGTGCAAACAGAGGGGCAAAAATTCTAGATCACCTTTACTCCACTCAGAGAAATGCATAAAAAGCTATCCCTCATTTTTATCATATATGAAGGTAAGAGCCAGATGCGGACAGTGTCAAATTAAAGATGGTTTAATCATCCAACAGGGGCAGGCAATAGACAGGTCAAGGCGGGCAGGGGTCAGTAAACCAGAGGTGGGGCAACGGTAACAGGGCGGCAGGCAGGCTCAGAGTCAGGAATTTAATTATGGGGCGTTTCAGACCTTGAAGTGAACATGATTGTGTACTTGCAATTAAAAGGGGGCTTAGGGGCTTACGTTGAGAACTTCCCTTGTTTGGCTAATCATTTGGACCTACGATGAAAATGGCTGCGCGGGTGCCCCCAATGGCTTAAGGCTAGTGTAAGTATTTTGAGTTTGAAACGCAGGCTATGTTATGGAACCGCAAAATACCTCATGATTGTCAGTACATGGGACCCATACACCAGGACAAGGCGGGAATTCAACTCGTGGTTGGCAAAGCGCCCGTCTCTTCTCCGCTCCAGACACTAACCACGGTGAAATAACGCTGGAGATCTGTTTTCTCCTCTCTATTCCCAGTAAGCTTCTGGTCGTTAATTGAGGGACATCTATTAGTCTTTGGATAAAAGTGGCAGTTTTAATACCCAAGAAAAAGATTCCGGGGTAGATGTCCAACAGACGGTCTCGCTCTAGCGCGCGAATTGGACGTATGCCACTGCCGTAGCCCTACAGCCACATGCATACAGGGTCTGCTGTGCTGCTGAGTCTCGGTCAGTGTGTGACATGCATAACCTACTGGTGGCTGAGGAGGAGATGAGTGTTTTTACCGGACACCGATTCAATTTCTGCCTATATTCAGTCTAGGTTTGAGACCGGACTGTGGGGGGGGGACGCGTTGTGCGCTTCGAGGAGGAATTTGAGTTGAGTGGAATTCTGAATCAACTAAGGACTTGAAGACAAATGACAAGAGGAATGTAACCGAAGAAAGACGTTTAAAATGGCACCAATTGAGATAAAGGATCACCTTGTGTAAGTGTAACAATTTATACATGCTTAAAGTTATATGTATTAGGCGTAATGGTAACGTTTGATATTTTCACAATCCGTTGGTGGCATTTGGAATCAACACTTACAGCGGTGCCAGGCACGCTGGTTTGCCACAATTACAGTGGAATTAAATCTTCGATGTGTTTATTTTATTACAGGCTAAGTAAACCGACTAAGGTAGTCTAACAGTCTGGCAGTTTTGCTAATGATATCCTCTGTTAGGACAGGAATATTAAGAAAAGTTAAAAGTACATAGAATTCCAATGTCAAATGCAACACATCCTATTCTGTGCGTAATTTCCATTTAATTCATAGCTCATCTTGATTGATTTGAAATGAAAATGTGAATGGACCTTGATCCACCCCTTTCACATTCAATTTCAACCGCCAATACGAGCTAAACACAACGTGGCAATTACGCAAAGAATATGATAGCTGTGTATGGCATTGTTGAGTATTCCTTTGTGATTGACCAATATACCACTGCTAAGGACTGTTCTTACGCAGACACCTAAACCCAAGGTGCCACATTGCTATTATTAACTGGTTACCAACGTAATTAGACTAGTAAAAATAAATGTTGTCATAGTCGTGGTATATCAGACCATATACCACGGGTGTCAGCCAATCAGCATTCAGGGCTCGAACGACCCAGTTTATAATTCCCTTTATAAACTTGGTGGTTCGAGCTCTGAATGCTGATTGGCAAAGACGTTTTATTTCAGACCATGGGTATGACAAAACATTTATTTTTACTGCTGTAATTACTGCGACTAAGAACAGCCCCTAGTTGTGGTATATTGGCCATATACCACACCCCTTTGGACATTATTGCTTAAATAACTCTGTTTGCACAAGTAAACTTCAATGGCTTTAGTTAATTTTACATGTTTTGTTTGAGCTGCTTTTGAAAACAAAAGTCGATTTTGAAAACCGTATTGGAATTGCTGAATTTGATTTTCATAATAGCAAGCTAAGACTGATGCTTTGGTTAGCTAAACTAGCAAGTTTGGTTACCACGGCAATGACAAGCTGTGGAATGAACATGCTGGCTACTTCAGTGCATGTTAAACACATTTCTAGTGGAAATGTGTTAAATTACAGCCATGGTAGAAAAGGGATAATCAACTCAGGACGATGCATTCTATGGAAAATATTGGAACTCAGTGGCTGTTCAGTTCCACTCCGTTAGAACGTCTCGGAGCACATGCACCTTTCACTTCATTCATTATTTTACAAAGAACTCATAGCCCCTCGTTGATGAACCCTTATGTAGCATTTCAGACAATTTATATGTATATACAGGGCATTTAGAAAGTATTCAGACCCCTTGACTTTTTCCACTTTGTTACATTAGCCTTAATCTAAAATTGATTAAATAGTTTCCCCCTCATCAATCCACACACTAACACATAATGACAAAGCAAAAACAGGTTTAGAAATGTTTGCTAATTTATATTTAAAAAATGAAATTACATTTACATAAGTATTCAGACCCTTTACTCAGTATCTTGTTGAAGCACCTTTGGCAGCGATTACAGCCTTGAGTCTTCTTGGGTATGACGCTACGAGCTTGCAAACCTGTATTTGGGGCTTTTCTCACATTTTCTGCAGATCCTCTCAAGCTCTCTGGTTGGATTAGGAGCATCGCTAAACACCTATTTTCAGTTCTCTCCAGGGATGTTAGAATTGGTTCAAGTCCAGGCTCTGGCTGGGCCACTCAAGGACTTTCGGAGACCTGTCCCGCAGCCACTTCTGCATTGTCTTGGCTGTGTGCTGAGGATCGACTAGAGAATATTGTTTCTCATGGTCTGAGTCCTTTAGTTGCCTTTTGGAAAACTCCAAGTGGTCTGTCATGTTCCTTTTACTGAGGAGTGGCTTCCGTCTGGCCACTAGAATTACCTGGATTTCTGCATAAATTGGCCATAACATTTGATCTGATCTTCTTATGTCACAACAGTAGACGGTCTGCTTAAGCTAATAACACACACACACACAATTATACGTTTTCATGTCTTTATTGAACACACCGTGTAAACATTCAGTGTAGGGTGGAAAAAGTATGAACCCTTGCATTTAATAACTGGTTGATCCTCCTTTGGCAGAAATAACCTCAACCAAACATTTTCTGTAGTTGCGGGTCAGACCTGCACAACGGTTAGGAGGAATTTTGAACCATCTTTACAAAACTGTTTCAGTTCAGCCATATCCTTAGGATGTCTGGTGTGAAACGCTCTCGAGGTCATGCCACAGCATTTTAAATCGGGTTGAGTTCAGGACTCTGACTGGGCCACTCCAGAAGGCGTATTTTCTTCTTTTGAAGCTGTTCTTTGTTGATTTACTTCAGTGTTTTGGGTCGTTGTTCTGTTGCATCACCCGACTTCTGAACTTCAATTGGCAGACAGATAGCTTAACATTCTCCTGCAAAATGTCTTCATAAACTTGGGAATACATTTTTCGTTGACGATAGCAAGCTGTCCAGGCCCTGAGTCAACAAAGCAGCCCCAAACCATGACGCTCCCTCACCATACTTTACAGTTGGGATGAGGTTTGATGTTGGTGTGCTGTGCCTTTTCCTTCTCCACACATAGCGTTGTGTGTTCCTTCCAAACAACTCAACTGTTGTTTCATCTGTCCACAGAATATGTTGCTAGAAGCGCTGTGGAACATCTGGGTGCTCTTTAGCAAACTTCAGACGTGCAGCAATTTTTTTTTTGGCAGCAGTGGCCTCTTCTGTGGTGTCCTCCCATGAACACCATTCTTGCTTAATGTTTTACGTATCGTAGACTCGTCAGATGTTACCATGTTCCAGAGATTTCTGTAACTCTTTAGCAGACACTCTAGGATTCTTCTTAACCCCCATTGAGCATTCTGCGCTGTGCTCTTGCCGTCACCTTTGCAGGACGGCCATTCCTAGGGAGAGTAGCAACTGTGCTGAACTTTCTCCATTTATAGACCATTTGTCCTACCATGGACTGATGAACATCAAGGCTTTTAGAGATACTTTTGTAACCCTTTCCAGCTTCATGCAAGTAAACAATTCTTAATCTTAGGCCTTCTGAGATCTCTTTTGTTCGAGGCATGGTACACATCAGCCAATGCTTCTTGTGTATAGCAAACTCAAATTTTGTGAGTATTTGTTGGGCAGGGCAGCTTTAACCAACATCTCCAATCTCATCTCATTGATTGGACTCCAGGTTAGCTGACTCCAATTAGCCTTTGGAGAAGTCATTAGCCTAGGGGTTCACATATTTTTTTCCAACCTACACTGTGACTGTTTAAATGATGTATTCAATATAGACCAGAAATACAATTTATTATTAGTTTAAGCACACTGTTTGTCTACTGTTGTGACTAAGATGAAGATCAGATCCAATTTTATGACTGATTTATGCAGAACTCCAGGTAATTACAAAGGGTTCACATACTTTTTCTTGCCACTGTATATACACTACCGTTCAAATGTTTGGGGTCACTCAATGTCATCGTATTTGAAAAATATTTTTTTAATGTAATGGAATATCTACATAGGTGTACAAAGGCCCATTACCAGAAACCATAACTCCTGTGTTCCAATGGCTTGTTTGTTTTTATTTATAGTCGACAATGCACATGAATCAATATTACAATAATGCAACATCCATTTAAATGTGCCAGGGTTAGCCAAAAGCTAAGTAGTCCAAGGCAGCTAAAGACAATTGCACAACCACAATACAAATACTCAATGAAACAATACAAAATACATTACATCCAATAATATATAATTCTAACGACAACACTATCATCAACCGTCTTACATATGAGGAACCACAGATAACTCGTGTACAGGTTTGAGACATGTTTTCAATTCAAATATAAAAGTACAATCAGTGTAGCTTCTCAAGTCCATGTGCATTGTGTTCCAGTATATTGTAGCTCTAACAGAGAAGGACGATTGGCCAAATTTGATTTTCTTTTATTATTATTTATTTATTTTACTGTTTCGAAGGGACAATGCAATCCCCTCTAGTTACTGCCCTTGTTATCCTGGAGGTGCTTTCTTTGAGCATGATATGCCGGCATAGGGGTTTAGGGGCAAGAGCATGAAGGATCTTAAAGATAAGGCTTACATCTACATACTGCTTAAAGCTATCCAGACTAAATAAATTGTGTTTAAATTATATGACAATGGTGGAAACTGTTTGGTTTATTATCAAAAAATCTTAAGTGTTTGTAGAGTGATTCAATTGGTTTCAGAATAGTAGCTCCTGCTTGTGACCAGCATGTGAGGCAATATCTCAAATGTGAGAAGATCATAGTATGCATATATAGTTTGGCGTCCTCCAGAGGAATGAAAGGTCTTATAAACCTAAAGTTGGATAATCCAAACTTAAGACGGTTAATTTTTTAGTGATGGGGCAGTATTCGGATGAATGACGTGCCCAAAGTAAACTGCCTGTTGCTCAGGCCCAGAAGCTAGGATATGCATATATTTAGTAGTATTGGATAGAAAAAAAACTGAAGTTTCTAAAACGGTTAAAATGTCTGAGTATAACAGAATTGATATGGCAGGTGAAAATCCATCCAGGAAGTGTTTTTTTGTTTGTTGACGTGAGTGGTTTTCCATTGACTGCCTATTGACTATGTAATGGGTTAGGTCCCAGATTTCAGTTCCTATGGCTTCCACTAGATGTCAACAGTCTTTAGACATGGTTTCAGGCTTGTTTTCTGAAAAAAGACAAAGGAAAAATACATTTTGGTTAGGGAACTGGGGAAGCATACAGTACTAGTTTGCGCCCGCATGACTGTGTGTGCGCCCTTCGTTCTTTTTCCTTTCTATTGAATACGCTATTGTCCGGTTGAAATATTATTGATTTAGATAATTGACACCCTGAGGATTAGTTATAAACATTATTTGACATGTTTCGACGAACTTTACCGGTACTCTTAGGATGTATTCGTCTGCATGTTATGACCGCCTTTGAGCCGGTGGATTACTGAACAAAGCACGCCAACAAAACTGAGTTTTTGGGATATAAAGGACTTCATTGAACAAAACAACAATGTATTGTGTTCCTGGGACCCTTGTGATTGCAACCAGATTATCTCCAAAGGTAACTGATTTATTTTATTGCTATTTCTGACTTTCGTGACTCCTCTGCTTGGTTGGAAAATGTTTATGCTTTTGTGTGTGGGGCGCTGTCCTCAGATAATAGCATGTTATGCTTTCGCCGTAAAGCCTTTTTGAAATCTGACAAAGCGGCCCATAAGCAAGAAGAGCTCTTTGGGAAGAATTATGCATTTGATGTATGGAGTTACCCTGAATGAGGTGATCAGCCACCCATCTTTCAGCTACTTTTGATAACACTGGAAGAATTATTATAGGTCTGTAATTTTCCACCAGTGTTGGGTATCACTGCAGCAGACTTCCAAGCATTGGGGAAGAACCTATATTTGATAGACATATTAACTAGATGTACAATAGGTGCAATCAGAATATTTGTGTCTGTTCAGGAACAGTGTCTAGACCAAATACATAACTCTGCTTTTGCTTTTTTTATATTCCTAACCACCTTATTTCTCAGTAACGCAAATATACGTCTGTCATCATTTTTACCAGACTTCAGTGCTTTTTTTTTCAATAAAAGATCCTGTTCTCTCATCTCCCTCCAGAGGTCCTCGTTGAGCAATGGTAGAGGTCTTCTGTCTTGGCTTACATTGAAATGTCCTAGTAAAAGGTATCCACTTTGTCAATAGCTGACAGAAATGTTCTGTATCCAGACTCGGTCTTCATTACTTAACTTCTTATGGTAATAGGGGACGCTTGCGTCCCACTTGGCCAAAAACCAGGGAAAATGCAGCGCGGAAAATTCAGATAAATTTATATGAAAATCTAACTTTCATTAAATCACACACGTAAGATTCTCAATTAAAGCTACACTCATTGTGAATCCAGCCAACATGTCAGATTTTAAAAAGGCTTTTCGGCGAAAGCAAAAGAAGCTATTATCTGATGATAGCACAACAGTTAACAAAGAGGGTAGCATATTTCAAACCTGTAGGCGCTACACAAAACGCAGAAATAAAATATAAAACATGCCTTACCTTTGACGAGTTTCTTTTGTTGGCACTCCAATATGTCCCATAAACATCACAATTGGTCCTTTTTGTTTGATTAATTCCGTCCATATATATCCAAAATGCCAATTTATTTGGCGAGTTTGATCCAGAAAAAAACGTCTTTAAATTGCGCAGCGTCACTACAAAATATTTCAAAAGTTGCCTATAAACTTTGCCTAAATTTTTCAAACTACTTTTGTAATACAACTTTAGGTATTTTTAAACGTTATTAATCGATCAAATTGAAGACTGGTCTATCTGTGTTCAATACAGGAAGACAACAAACCAACGCTACTTTTCAAGTCTTGCGCAACTCTCAACAGTGTTAGCCAGATCCTAGTTGGCCCTACTTCTTCATTGCACAAATTAATAACCTCAACCAAATTCCAAAGACTGGTGACATCCAGTGGAAGCGGTAGGACCTGAAAACAAGTTCCTAAGAAATATCGTTTGCCAATGAGAACTCGGTGAACAGAGACATCAAAAAAAAAAAAATTCTGTACGGTTAGTCCTCTGGGTTTTGCCTGCTACATAAGTTCTGTTATACACACATGGTTCGACCAGTTATGGAAACTTCAGTGTTTTCTATCCAAATCTACTAATAATATGCATATCTTATATTCTTGGCATGTGTAGCAGGAAGTTGAAATTGGGCACGCTATTTATCCAAAAGTGAAAATGCTGCCCCCTATACCTTTTAAGAAGTTAACCATGGTTAGCATTTAAAAATGCTCGTCAGCACAAGTTAACCAGTGCTCAAGGTGTAGAGCCTCCATAGGGTCTTAATTAGGGATAGGCATCCCGCTAGCGGGACAAGCCGACATTATCCGGTGAAATTGGAGGTTGCGCAATACAAATAAATAATCATAATATTAAACATTATGAACATACAAGTGTCTTATCATTTAAAAGCTTCAATTCTTGTTTATCTAACTGTTGTCCGATTTTCAAAAAGGCTTTCATGCGAAAGCATGCCATGCGATTGTCTGAGGACGGCACCCCAGATCAACATTTTTCAACCAGCCTAGGCTTCATAAAATCACAAATGGCGATTTTAAATAAATCACTTAATTTCGAAGAGCTTCCTCTGTTTGCAATCCCAAGGGTCTCAGCTACAACATGAATGGTCATTTTGTTATATAAAATCCTTCTTTATATCCAAGAAAGTCAGTTTAGTTGGCGCCATCGATTTCAGTAATCCACTCGTTCAACATGCCGACAAAGGAGTCCAAAAAGCTACCGATAAACTTTGTCCAAAAAAGTCAACCAACGTTTATTTAATCCTCCTATCTCTAAAATGTAAATAAACTATAATATTTCATATGGTAAGTAGTATGTTCAATAGGAAAGGAAAATTTGTAAGTGCGCGCCCTCTCCCTCGCCTGCCGAAACTATTGTTCCGGTGCTCTTCTCACACAAACTCCAAACACTTTGTTTGTTTTTCAAAAAACAAGCCTGAAACCTTGAATAAAGACTGCAAATCCTATGGCTTCCACTAGATGTCAACAATCTGGGAGACAATCTGGATTTTCTTCGGATATTTGCCTGCCATATGAATTCTGTTATAGTCTGACATTATGTTAACATTTTTAGAAACTTCAAAGTGTTTTCTATCCAATGCTACCAATTATATGCATATCCTGGCTTCTGGGCCTGAGTAACAGGCGGTTTACTTTGGGCACGTCAGTCAGGCGGAAATTCAGGAAACTAGACCCTATCCCTAAGAAGTTTAAGCATGCTGAACTTTTGACGTCCCTACCTCCTAGATCTCTCTGCGTAATATTGGAGACAGCATACTGGGCACACACTGGTTGAATCAACCTTGTTTCCATGTCATTTCAACAAAATTATATTGAATTAATGTGGAATAGACTTTGAACAGTGGGAGGTAGACTGCCATACCAGCTCAGCCGACGTGTTCCTTTACAGGTGGCAACTGATCAGTCAACACAAACACAGAAACCACAAAATCTCTCACTCTTTCGTGCTCACAATCTCTTGCATCACTTGGTCTCTCACTCTCTCTCTCTCGCACTCTGTTTCCCTGCCCTCCATAATGTTCATTACATTAATCTTTGACTCATGTCCAACAGATCTAATCCTTAGCAATGGTTAGGTCACCTGACTACATTGACTTTTAATCTCACTGCTACAACATCATTGAAACAATTCAACCTCTCAAATCTCAGTGAAAACCTCTACTCTAGATCCATTTTAGGGCTTACAGAAAAAGATATGTGAGAGCGAAAGTAACGTGAAATGTAGCACTCCCATCTAATTTATAAAGTGCTTTTAAAGGCTGGTCATGACACACATCAACACCATCATCCTAGGCACACTCCAATTCAAATACCCCAACAGAACCACAGCTGAGGCAATCTCAATTGCACTTCACACTGCCCTCTCCCACCTGGAAAAGAGGAAATAACTGTGAATGCTGTTCATAGACTACAGCTCAATGTTCAACACCATAGTCCCCTTAATGAAATCACCAAGCTAGGGACCCTTGGTCTGAACCCCTTCCTCTGCAACTGGATCCTGGACTTCTTGACGGGCTGGTCCCAGGTGGAGGGTAGGCATCAAACACCTCCGCCATGTTGACACTAGACACAGGGGCCCCTCAGGGGTGTGTGCTTAGTCCCCTCCTATACTCCCTATTAACCAACGACTGCATTGCCACGCACGACTCCAACACCATCAAGTTTGTTGACGACACGATGGTGTTAGGCAATGAGTCAGCCTACAGTGAGGAGGTCAGAGAATTAGCAGTGTTGCCAGGACAATAACCTCTCCCTTGTAAATGTTAAGCTGTTTAAAGATGTTACTCTCATCGGCTACGGAGAGCGAGATCACACAATTGTTCAGAACAGTCTGTTCCTCCTTTAAAAGGTGTGCTCATGCACCGCGGGACTTGGAGGTACCCAGCATCATGGTGTCATTGATCCAGATCACCACAAGGTGAGTGCTCTAACTCCCCCTTGTGGTGATCAATACAACCTGACAGCTTGATAGGATCTGCAGAGAACAATGGGAGAAACTCCCCAAATACAGGTGTGCCAAGCTTGAAGTGTCATACCCAAGAAGAGTTGAGGCTGTAATCGCTGCCAAAGGTGCTTCAACAAAGTAATGGGTCTGAATACTTATGTAAATGTCATGTTTTTTTATTTTATGCATTTCTAAAACCCTGTTTTTGCTTTGTCGTTATGGGGTATTGTGTGGGCATTTTACAGTGCCTTGCGAAAGTATTCGGCCCCCTTGAACTTTGCGACCTTTTGCCACATTTCAGGCTTCAAACATAAAGATATAAAACTGTATTTTTTTGTGAAGAATCAACAACAAGTGGGACACAATCATGAAGTGGAATGACATTTATTGGATATTTCAAACTTTTTTAACAAATCAAAAACTGAAAAATTGGGCGTGCAAAATTATTCAGCCCCTTTACTTTCAGTGCAGCAAACTCTCTCCAGAAGTTCAGTGAGGATCTCTGAATGATCCAATGTTGACCTAAATGACTAATGATGATAAATACAATCCACCTGTGTGTAATCAAGTCTCTGTATAAATGCACCTGCACTGTGATAGTCTCAGAGGTCCGTTAAAAGCGCAGAGAGCATCATGAAGAACAAGGAACACACCAGGCAGGTCCGAGATACTGTTGTGAAGAAGTTTAAAGCTGGATTTGGATACAAAAAGATTTCCCAAGCTTTAAACATCCCAAGGAGCACTGTGCAAGCGATAATATTGAAATGGAAGGAGTATCAGACCACTGCAAATCTACCAAGACCTGGCCATCCCTCTAAACTTTCAGCTCATACAAGGAGAAGACTGATCAGAGATGCAGCCAAGAGGCCCATGATCACTCTGGATGAACTGCAGAGATCTACAGCTGAGGTGGGAGACTCTGTCCATAGGACAACAATCAGTCGTATATTGCACAAATCTGGCCTTTATGGAAGAGTGGAAAGAAGAAATCCATTTAAAGTTTGCCACAAGCCACCTGGGAGACACACCAAACATGTGGAAGAAGGCTTTCTGGTCAGATGAAACCAAAATTGAACTTTTTGGCAACAATGCAAAACGTTATGTTTGGCGTAAAAGCAACACAGCTCATCACCCTGAACATCACCACTGTCAAACATGGTGGTGGCAGCATCATGGTTTGGGCCTGCTTTTCTTCAGCAGGGACAGGGAAGATGGTTAAAATTGATGGGAAGATGGATGGAGCCAAATACAGGACCATTCTGGAAGAAAACCTGATGGAGTCTGCAAAAGACCTGAGACTGGGACGGAGATTTGTCTTCCAACAAGACAATGATCCAAAACATAAAGCAAAATCTACAATGGAATGGTTAAAAAATAAATATATCCAGGTGTTAGAATGGCCAAGTCAAAGTCCAGACCTGAATCCAATCGAGAATCTGTGGAAAGAACTGAAAACTGCTGTTCACAAATGCTCTCCATCCAACCTCACTGAGCTCGAGCTGTTTTGCAAGGAGGAATGGGAAAAAATGTCAGTCTCTCGATGTGCAAAACTGATAGAGACATACCCCAAGCGACTTACAGCTGTAATCGCAGCAAAAGGTGGCGCTACAAAGTATTAACTTAAGGAGGCTGAATAATTTTGCACGCCCAATTTTTCAGTTTTTGATTTGTTAAAAAGTTTGAAATATCCAATAAATGTCGTTCCACTTCATGATTGTGTCCCACTTGTTGTTGATTCTTCACAAAAATACAGTTTTATATCTTTATGTTTGAAGCCTGAAATGTGGCAAAAGGTCGCAAAGTTCAAGGGGGCCGAATACTTTCGCAAGGCACTGTATGAGGAAACCCCCCACCCCAGATTTAATCCATTTTAGAATAAGGCTGTAACGTAACAATGTGAAAAATTTCAAGGGGTCTGAATACTTTCAGAATAAACTGTATCCCCAAGCTATGCCTACTAGCTGCTTTCAGGTTTGCTAAACACAAGGTAATTTGTGTTTATGGTTTATGGTGCTTGTAAAAAAATTATAATTGCAGATAAACATATGAATGTACTAAGTTTTCAATTAATCACAACCTGTATCTGCATACTGGTTATTGATTTGTACATGTTAAGACTGTTATTTATCAAAATGTCAAAGCAAAGCAGCGACAGCATAATTTTAAACTTACGTTTTAGGAATATAAATTGAATTTCATTTAATTTCCAATGGTATTGTATTTAATCAGGTTAAAGCTGCCAAATGAGTCCAAAAACGTGCTGTGTTTTATTTGGTAATTTACCATAAATTGCCAAACTGGTTTGCCCTGCCTCCTAGGGTGGCAGGGTAAAATATCCTCCACCTGTTTCTTTGACAAGTCAGACACACGCACACATACATTATATCTAAACAAATATATACAGTGGGGCAAAAAAGTATTTAGTCAGCCACCAATTGTGCAAGTTCTCCAACTTAAAAAGATGAGAGAGGCCTGTAATTTTCATCATAGGTACACTTCAACTATGACAGACAAAATGAGAAAGAAAAAAAATCAGGAAAATCGCACTGTAGGATTTTTTATGAACTTATTTGCAAATTATGGTGGAAAATAAGTATTTGGTCACCTACAAACAAGCAAGATTTCTGGCTCTCACAGACCTGTAACTTCTTCTTTAAGAGGCTCCTCTGTCCTCCACTCGTTACCTGTATTAATGGCACCTGTTTGACCTTATCAGTATAAAAGACTGATGGCTGACTAAATACTTTTTTGCCCCACTGTACACACATGCCGCTGCCCAGTAATAGTAATTGATGGTGGCACTTAGACATTCTTTCCCTTTCTACATTAAAGACATGCGCTGGCAAGCAAGTATTTTTTTTAACCCTTTAGGCCACAATTGAATTCAAGAATGCTGCTGTCGATTGCTGAGAATTTTCAAGATAAAGCTAATTTTCTCACACATTTCAAACAGACATAGCTCAAAACAAAGAACAAATGGCAATTAACTTAGTTTTAAAGACCACAACCTCTTCTTTATGACATCACGTTCATGTCATTAGGAATAACACAACAAGAAACACAAGTATTTAAATTGTATATTTGTCTAAATTACTCACTTCAAAATGTACCTAATATATTAAACTTTGAAATATTATTTACATATAAAAATAATTCACCCATGCATAATCTATGAACAGAATTACTGTCTTCCCTCAATTTTCTAGTTTGAGTGTGACTGTTTACTGGAAGCTGTGCAGCACCATTTTCCCCCTTGTGCGCCAGCCCCCTAGCAATTTGAGTTCCAGTTAATAAGGTTCAGCACCTTGCCATTTGTGACCAACCGGCTTGATGCAGTCTATGAAGCAAAATTTGAAATAGTGTTTTTTACTTTGGATAAAAGTAGAGACTCACCATTTTCTAGCTACGTCATACAATAGGAAAGTAATTCTGCGTTGAAACTTGTAATCACTTTTGAGAAAATGTCCCCTGAATCTTTGGTAAATCTTCTGGAGAGCTCTGTCTACACCCATTCAGCATAGTTCACACCCTCTTAAGCCTTAGCCCCACCCATCTCTTTAAGGGTTGACATGTGAAGTCATGGACTAAACAACCAAAGATTTAAAGACTAGAGCCAGGTTTATACTACGTCTATTGACAGTTGTCACAGTGACATCATGAGCATTCTATTGTCGTCCAACATCAAACTTGTCGTTTATGAAAAACTATAAACACAAAGTACAGGCTGCATGACATCAGCAGCCTGGTGGTCCAAAATAGCATAACTATTGTATTTTAACACCAATAAACCCACCTGTTTAAAAATTAATTTAGTATATAGCAAACCAGGAAACTAAAAACAGCTTTCTAAATGTTTTGGTTAGTTTCTAGCTAGCTAGTTAGCTAGCTAGCTAATTTTAAGTTAGCTGGCTAGCCACAAATAATTAACATATCATATAGCTGACAACATATTCACTTAAGCTAATTTGTCTTCATTATTACAGGAAAATAAACTCACAAGATCATTATTTAGAAGCTAATGGCAAGCCAACTGCGGTTGTGAGACTAACTAAATGAAAGCAGGGCATTCTACCAGAGAATTTAGGAACTTGGACACTGTCTCATTGGCCTAATGTTATATCCTAATTTGACTTTGGTGCAGATCATGTTCTTCACATTACCTTCTCTGGTAAACGCATACTATGTCAAATAAATTCAAAGTTTATTTGTCACATGCACAGGATACGGAAGGTGTAGTGAAATGGTTAGTTGCATAGTGGAGTATTTTTGTTTAAACGTAGCTAGCTAGCTAATGATCTGTTATCCCAACTCATAATGTTACTACCCTGCATGGATCTGCAGGTAGCTAACCAACCAGCTCCAATGTTAGCTAGCTAGCTAACATTAGGCTATAACTAGCAATGCAAATGGCTCTGCGATATGAATAATATTACTACACAGATCATAGACGTAACGTTAACTAGCTAGCTAACAGTACGCTTTAACTCGAAATGACAATGACTTGAATTAGAAATGGATAACTCAATGTACCTAGCTAGACTATCTTACCTGTATAAATGGATGGACTCTTCTCCATCTGTCACGGATGCCATGGTTGCCCTTGGTTTGAAGAGTCTTTTAGACTCCATCTGTATATTTGCAATCAAACACCAGAATTTCTCCATCTCCGTAGCTATCATACTCGCATTCCACTGATTTTCAAAACTCCGCCCACCAGAAAGTGGAGAGCAACACATTTGCAGTTCTACTACGCGATATCTTTTAAGAAAGCCACGTTAGAAAGGATTACCTACACATACTGACCAGCTCATGTTATAAACAGAAGTGTGCTACATGGCAGACCAATCTGAACTCCTCTCACGGCATGTCCAGCCCGTCCAATCATGGCTAGTGGGAAGGTTCCTGACTTTTTCCATGGCTAAACCAACTAGGTTCGTAAATACCAATTTTATTCATATTTACAGATTTGCATACAAGTTTGATATTAAGGCACATGAAAGTTCACCCCCAAAATTTTTTAAACATTCAAATCCCTCTCCTGTGAATTAGAGACAAGACATACGCATTTGAATGACATCTAGCAAGATGCACACACCAGAGTGAGAGAGCGAGCCCACAATATCGTGGTGCACATATCTGCACATGTGGATAGCTAGCTAACAAGCTAGAAACTAAATTAGAAAGTTGCTTTTACTGCCTGGTTTGCTAGATTTACTTAAACTAAATTAATTTCAAAGGGATTTGTTTATACTTTTTCACAATGAGAAGTTTGATGTCGGATGACAATAGAACGTTCATGATGTCACTGTGACAACTGTCTACAGACATGTTGATAAGCGTAGTATAAACCAGCCTATAGTCTTAATCTTTGGTTGTTTACTACTCACTCTATTTAGCCTATGGCCTCACATGTGAATCCGTAAAGAGATTATTTATTTTATTTAACCTTTTACAGTTAAAGTCGGAAGTTTACATACACTTAGTCATTAACTTTTTCAACCACTCCACAAATTTCTTGTTAACACACTATAATTTTGGCACGTCGGTTAGGACATATACTTTGTGCATGACACAAGTAATTTTTCCAACACTTGTTTAGACAGAGTGAATTACAATTGAAATAATCTATCACAATTCTAGTGGGTCAAAGGTTTACATACATTAAATTGACTGCCTTTTAAACAGCTTGGAAAATTCCAGAAAATGATGTCATGGCTTTAGAAGCTTCTGATGGGCTCATTGACATCATTTGGAGGTGTACCTGTGGATGTATTTCAAGGTCTGCCTTCAAACTCAATGCCTATTTGCATGACATCATGGGAAAATCAAAAGAAATCAGCCAAGACCTCAGAAAAAAATTGTAGACCTCCAGAAGTCCGGTTCATCCTTGGATGCAATTTCCAAATGCCTGAAAGTACCACGTTCATCTGTACAAGCAATAGTATGCAAGTATAAACACTATGGGACCATGCAGCCATCGTACAGCTCAGGAAGGAGATGCGTTCTGTCTCCTAGAGATGAACGTACTTTGGCGTGAAAAGTGCAAATCAATCCCAGAACAACAGCAAAGGACCTTGTGAAGAAGCTGGAGGAAACTGGTACAAAAGTATCTATATCCACAGTGAAACGAGTCCTATATCGACATAACCTGAAAGGCGGCTCAGCAAGGAAGAAGTCACTGCTCCAAAACTGCCATAAACCCGGACTACAGTTTGCAACAGTACATGGGGACAAAGATCATACTTTTTGATAGAATTGTCCTCTGGTCTAATGAAACAAAAATAGAACTGTTTGCAAGCCGAAGAACACCATCCCAACCGTGAAGCACGGGGATGGCAGCATCATGTTGTGGGGGTGCTTTGCTGCTGGAGGGACTGGTGCACTTCACAAAATAGATGGCGTCATGAGGAAGGAAAATTATGTGGATATAGTGACAACATCAGTCAGGAAGTTTAAGCTTGGTCGCAAATGGGTCTTCCAAATGGACAATGATCCCAAGCATACTTCGAAATTTGTGGAAAATTGCTTAAGGACAACAAAGTCAAGGTATTGGAATGGCCATCACAAAGCCCTGACCTCAATCCTATAGAACATTTCTGGGCAGTACTGAAAAAGCATGTGTGAGCAGGGATGCCTACAAACCTGACTCCGTTACACCAGCTCTGTCAGGAGCCGCGCCACTGGGGAACCCAACTAAAGGGTATGAACGATGCTGAATGGGTGTAGACAAAGAGCTCTCCAGTAGGTGTACCAAAACATTGAAGGGCCATTTTATCAAAAGTGGGGTTACAAGTTTGATCAATTTTCAAAGCAGAATTTTTTCCCCCTTGTTCCTCAACTGTAGTGTATGATATACAATTTTCTAGCTCTGAGTCTCTACTTTTATCAAATGTGAAAAAAATAAATAATAATAATTCAAATGTTGCTACATAAGATCGAGCCGGTCAGTCACATATGGGGACGCATGCACACACCATGTGCCTGTAGGTGTGTGTGAGCGATGGGAGTCAATGAACTCAATAAATCAGCAGGCAGCATGTCAGGCCCTTCAGTTAAAGTGGTGGCTGTGTGTGTGTGTGTGGTTAAAGTGGTCTCTAGTGATAACATAATGGAACCCTTATCTCCTGATTCAGTTTAATGGTTGCCTAGCAGCCATATGTGCACCATGGATACACAAACACACGCTGGCATGCATGCAATGCACGGACACGCATAGAAACCAAAACATATGCTGGTGCACACCCACATACTCATGAATGTACACAAACACATGCTCTCTTTCTCTCTCTTCATGTGGCCCTGTTTCTGTCTCTCCCCCCCACTCTATCTATCTATATCTCTCCTAAACAAACCAGAGTGATTGACAGGGAAGTGAGAAAAAACCCACACTCTAATCAGTCCAATACTCTTCTCGCAAATGAACGAGAACACTTCCATCTTCAGATTACAGGGAAATACAACATTCTACATTAGATTGGTTTATGTAAAACTGTTCATGCTGAGAGAGAGAACAACTGAACATGCCCATATTGGAACTAAAACAAGAAGAGTTGATGACATCATTAATCATTTGACTTAGCAAGGAGGTAATGCAGCCAACTGATCATTACTGACTGGGAGATGAGGAAAGAATGTGTGTCCACTGTCCAATTGGGTCATTTGGTCATGCCCTCTGGGTTTTAAAATGACACTTAGTCTAAAGGGGTAATCTGTGTGGATTACTATGTGAATCCTGGGATTATCAGTCCCTTAATTGAGGGATAGAAATGCCTTTATACAACCCAATCTAATTTGTCTCTATCTTGCAATACACAGTGACCAGAACACACGCACACACATGCATGCTCATACACACAAATACACTGTCAGAAAACGTAGCGGCCAAAATAACACACACACACACCAGCGGTCAGCAAACTTGCATGCAGCACACACACCCACACAAACACCCATTACCCATTGTAATCAGGCAGGTGAGTCACCCCCTAGCGACGTGTGTTGTCTCAGAATAGAAGCGAGACAGACATTCCCTCACATAGTTTATGATCCTCTCAGCAAGCCTTTACCATTTCAACACTTTCATTGCCAGACACACATCCTCCATAGTTTTCCCCTGAGATTGTTAAACCCATTATTTAAATTGGATAATATCAGAATCCGTTACCCCACCCTTCTCTATGTAATACCCTGCACACTGTATTTATAATGGATTTCCATTAGCTGCTGGCAAGGAAGCAGCTACTCTTCCTGGGGTCCAGCAACGTTAAGGTAGTTTTATACAAAATATTACATTTCATAACCCTTTTCACAACACATTAAGTGTGTTCCCTCAGGCCGCTACTCTACTACCAAATATCTACAATTCAAAGTCCATGTGTACGTGTGTATTTGTAAGCGTGTGTGTGTGTGTGTCTCTCTTCACAGTCCCCACAGTTCCATAAGGTGTATTGTTATGTTTTTCCCCCCCTTCTGATTCTACTGCTTGCATCAGTTACCGGATGTGGAGTAGAGTTCCATGTAGCCTCCCATAGTCTGTTCTTGACTTGGGGATTGTGAAGGGACTTCTGGTGGCATGTCTTGTGGGGTATGCATGGGTGTCCAAGCTGTGTGCTAATAGTTTAAACGGACACCTCGGTGCATTCATCACATCAGCAATTCTTACAAAATCAAGTAGTGATGAAGTCGATCTCTCCTCTACTTTGGGCCATGAGAGAGTTACATGCATATTATGAATGTTAGCTCTCTGTGTACATTTAAGGGCCAGCCGTGCTGTCCTGTTCTGAGCCAATTGTAATTTTACTGTATGCCCGGATGCAAGCAAACAAACACTTACACACACACATACATACGTACGTGCGTAGGCTTAATATGTTGTGTACACAGGACATTTTTTATATTTTCTAAATTGGCTGTTAGTTTACTGGCTGTTTAGTACGGAATGACTATTGAGCGAGGGAGAAGGGACCGAAAGGGAGGGAAGAATATTAACACAATACATTAGTGTGGTCCTTAATTTGCTATTTAGTAAACCGATTATATAAATGAGAGACAATGAGAGGATACTAAAAGATGTAATGAGATGGATTGAAGCATGGAGGGAGGGAGAGGGATAAAGTGAAGTACTTGGAGGAATAGAAAACGATAACTATTGACATGTGGGTTGGAAAGGATAGTGAAGGGATGAAGTGAGCAAGGGAAGGAAGGATGAAAAGAGATGGAATTTGCAAAGACATACGTTTATAGATTTAGGTCCCAATGGGTGGTTCAATAAGTGTCAGTTTCAAATGGATGATGTCTGACGAGACTTTCTCTCCCTCTCAATCCATCTCTTATTTCACCTTAGGCTCTCACGACTCTCTCTACCTCCCTCATTCTCTCTTCCCCTCCCCGCCATTTGCATTATTACATACAGCCGGAAAAAACTTCTAGATATCAGAGCGGCGGTAACTCACCAGCATTTCAACCAGAAATAGGACATTCCTGAATTGCTTCGTAACCCCCAAGGCGATTGAACTTATCCCAGAGGCTGCTCCAAGAACCGCCGGCGGAGGAGAAGAGGTATTCGGAGTGGACTTTTAATCCGACTCAGGAGGCGTACACACCATCCACTGTTTCCGAGTATTTTACTCGCTAAAATTCAGTTCCTGGAGAACAAAATAGATGAGCTCAGGGCGAGGATCTCCTTCCAGAGACATCTCAGGGACTATCCGGATATACTGTCCCTGTCCATACAGGCAGCTGGGTTCTCAGTACATCGCGCAGATAGGAATGTCGAACTCTCCAGGAAGAAGAAAGTTGGAGGTATATGTCTCATTAACTACTCATGGTGTGATTGTAGTAACGTACAGGAACTCAAGTCCTTTTGTTCACCCGACCTAGAATACCTCACAATTAAATGCCAACCTCATTACTTCCCAAAATAACTCTCTCTTCGGTCATCGTCAGAGCTGTCTATATTCCACCTCAAGCCGATACCACGACAGCTCTCAAGGAACTACACTGGACTTTGTGCAAACTGGAAAACGCATATCCTGAGACAGCATTTATTGTAGCTGGGTTCTTAAAAAATAAAATCTGAGGAAAACACAACCAAAGTTCTATCAACACATTGCCTGCAGTATTCGTGCTTCAAAAACTCTCAAATTGTTACTTTCCCTTCCGGGATGGCTACACGGCCCTACCCTGCGTTCCCTACAGCAAACCAGATCACTTCTCCATTCTGCTCCTTCCTTCTTAGCCTAATGGTTAGAGCGTTGGGCCTGTATAAAGGTATAAAAAGGTATAAATCTGTCTTTTGCCCCTGAACATGGCAGTTAACCCCTTGTTCCCCTGGTAGGCCATCATTGTAAATAAGAATTTGTTCTTAACTGACTTGCCTGGTAAAATAAATAAATATATGGGTATGGGTATAGATATGGGTATAGGCAGAAACTCAAACAGGAAGTACCCATGGTAAGGACTGTTCAACGCTGGTCTGACAAATCAGAATCTATGCTTCATATGTTTTTGATGACATGGATTGGGATATGTTCCGGGTTGCCTCTGAAAATAAAATGTATGACACTGACATGTTGACGGAGTTCAACATTCCCTATGCACTTCCTGATGTTGTCACTGTGACGATTAAAATCTATGCAAACCAAAAACCGTGGATAGCAGCTTTCGCACAAAACTGAAATTGCAAACCACTGCATTTAACTTCGGCAAGGTGACTGGGAATATGTTTGAATCCAAACAGTCAAACAGGCAAAACGTCAGTACAGAAACAGTGTAGTCGTAATTCAACGACTCCGACACGAGATGTATGTGGCAGGGACTCAAGATAATCACGGATTACAAAGGGAAAGCCAACCACGTCTCAGACACCAACATATTGCTCCCAGACAAGCTAAACACCTATGCCCGCTTTGAGGATAACACGGTGCCACCGACTCGGGCCACTCCCGAGGACTGTGAGCTCTCGTTCTCCATGGCCGACGTAAGACGGCATCCCTAGCCGCGTCCTCGGAGCATGCGAAGAGTTTCTACGGATATATTCAATCTCTCCCTATACCAGTCTGCTGTCTCCACTTGCTTCAAAATGTCTATTATTGTTCCTGTACCCAAGAAAGTGAAGGTAACTGAAGTAAATGACTATAGCCCCATAGCACTCACTTTTGTCATCATAAAGTGCTTTGAGGCTAGTTCAGGATCATATCACCTCAACCTTACCCGACACCCTACCCACTGCAATTTGCATACTGCCCCAATAGAGCCATGGAGGTCGAAGGAATTGTAGAGTTCCGAGACAGGATTGTGCAGAGGCACAGGTCTGGGGAAGTGTACCAAAAAATGTCTGCAGCATTGAAGGTCCCCCAGAACACAATGGCCTCCATCATTCTTAAATGGAAGAAGTTTGGTACCACCAAGAGAGCTGGCCGCCCGGCCAAACGCAGCAATTGAGCGAGAAGGGCCTTGGAGATAGGAGAACCTTCCAGAAGGACAACCATCTCCTCAGCACTCCACCAATCAGGCCATTATGGTAGAGTGGCCAGACGGAAGCCACTCTTCAGTAAAACGCACATGACAGCCCACTTGGAGTTTGCCAAAAGGCACGTAAAGGACTCTCAGACCATGAGAAACAACATCCTCTGGTCTAATGAATCCTATATGAATGATGCATCCTATAACTCTTTGGCCTGATGCCAAGCATCACATCTGGAGGAAACCTGGAAATATCTCTACGGCGAAGCATGGTGGTGGCAGTATCATGCTGTGGGGATTTTCAGCGGTAGGGATTGGGAGACTAGTCAGGATCAAGGGAAAGATGAACGGATCAAAGTACAGAGATCCTTGATGAAAACCTGCTCCAGAGGACCTCCGATTGGGGGTGAAGTTTCACCTTCCAACAGGACAACGACCCTCAGCACACAGCCAAGACAATGCAGAAGTGGCTTCAGGACAGGTCTCTGAATGTCCTTGAGTGGCCCAGCCAGAACCCCCATGATGTCAAGCAAAGAGGCACTGAGTTTGAAGGTAAGCCTTGAAATACATCCACAGGTACACCTCCAATTGACTCAAATGATGTCAATTAGACCATCAGAAGCTGCTAAAGCCATGACATTTTCTGGAATTTTCCAAGCTGTTTAAAGGCACAGTCAACTTCTGACCCACTGGAATTGTGATACAGTGAATTATAAGTGAAATAATAATCTCTCTGTAAACATTTGTTGGAAAAATGACTTGTCATGCGCAAAGTCAATGTCTTGACCGACTTGCCAAAACTATAGTTTGTTTGTTTTAATGACTCCAACCTAAGTGTTTGTAAACTTCTGACTTCAACTGTATTTTGGGCTGCAATTTCTGAGGCTGGGAACTCTAATGTACTTCTTCTCTGCAGCATAGGCAACTCTGGGTCTTCCTTTCCTGTGGTGGTCTTCATGAGAGCCAGTTTCATCATAGCACTTGATAGTTTTTGCAACTGCACTTGAAGAATCGTTCAAATTTCTTGACATTTTCTGGATTGACTGACCTTCATGTGTTAAAGTAATGATGGACTCTCATTTCTCTTTGCTTATTTTAGCTGTTCTTGCCATAATATGGACTTGGTCTTTTACCAAATAGGGCTATCATTGTTTGATGCCTTCTCTATTATTCTACAATGTAGAAAATAGTCTAAAAAAAGAGAAAAAACCCCTGGAATGAGTAGGTGTGTCCAAACCTTTGACTGGTACTGTGTGTGTGTTCACACTACATTAACAAAAGTATGTGGACACCTGCTCGTCGAACATCTCATTCTAAAGTCATGGGCATTAGTATGGAGGTAGTACCCCTTTTGCTGCTAAGGCTTTCCACTAGATATTGGAATATTGCTGTCGGGATTTGCTTCCATTAAGCCACGAGCATTAATGAGGTCGGGCACTGACGTTGGGCGATTTAGGCCTGCCTCGCAGTCAGCGTTCCAAATCTTCCCAATGGTGTTTGATGGGGTTGAGGTCAGGGCTCTGTGCAGGCCAGTCAAGTTCCACTCTGATCTCGACAAACCATTTCTGTATAGACCTTGCATTGTCCACAGGGGCATTGTCATGCCTAAACAGGAAAGTGCCTTCCCCAAACTGTTGACACATAGTTGGAAGCATGGATGGAACTGCAAAAATCACTGAAGCTGGAGACTCATATCTCCCTCACTAGCTTTAAGCACCAGCTGTCAGAGCAGCTCACAGATCACTGCACCTGTACATAGCCCATCTGTAATATAGCCCATCCAACTACCTCATCCCCATACTGTTTTTATTTATTTATGTGTGTATTGTTCTATATTACTGCACTGTTGGAGCTAAGAATTTCACTACATCTGCAATAACATCTGCTAAATATTTGTAATGGACCAATAAAATTAGATTTGATTAGGAGCAACCTGCTAGGTAGGATGCAATCCAGGAGTTTGCAGAGCCTGAGATGGCCAGCCCTGAGTGGGTGGAGAGAAAGATCTGATGGTTCACAGTGTTGAAGGCAGTGGATAGCTCTAGGAAGATGAGAGCGGGTCAGCTTTGGTAGAGCAGATTGCTCTCCTCTGTGTTACAGAGGCTGTCTCTTTAGAATGACCCATATTGAAGCATGACGGGTTAGGGTCAAGAATATTGTTCTGAGAGAGAACGAGAGAGTTGGTCAGAGATTGCACCCTCAATTGTTTTGGTAAGAAACTACAGACCGGTATTCCTTTTTAACATCAGAGGGGTTGAGTGTTGGTTTCTTGAGGAGGGGAGTTTTTCTGGCCACCTTGAAGTCAGAGGAGATTCAGCCAGTGGTCAGGGATTAGTTGAAAAGTGAAGTTAGGAATGGGAGAAGGTCCCCAGAGATAGTCTGGAGAAGGGAAGAGGGATTGGGGTTGAGTGGGCAGGTTGTCGGGCGGCTGGACATCATTAGCCGCAGGATTTCATCAGGAGAGAGAGAGAGAGGTGATAATGAGGTCAAAGCGTAGGGTAGCTCTGTGTGAGTGGAACCAGTGGAGTCGGTAGGCTGGGGGAATGAGGAGCGGATGAAGTCAACTTCGACAAAGTCGTCTGTAGACTGCAGTGAAATCATGATTCAGAAAACCGGGAAGTGAATACACATTTTTTTTGTTGAAAGCTTATGGCCGAACGTGCTATTTTTGTCAAAGCTACCTAAAAGGAGTTGCAGAGATGAGCTAACGGACCAAATTCAGTGGAGAAAACGTCGTTAAAAATATGCTTGTGGCCAAACCACCCTGAACACGTCTGTGGGTGAAGGAGAGGGCAAACTCCACTGAACTACTTTCAGTGTATGGAATCACTTGGAGCGTCTGGATTTTTGGTAAACTTCTCTATTAATTAAGGAGTGAAGAGAAGGTGAATAATCTTTTAGTGTTGGAGGCAGAGGTTTGGAATTTCTAGTGATAGAAAGAGGTGTTAGCAGCAGATACAGAAAAACGGAAGGTACAGAGGGAGTGGAAGGATGATAGATCCTCCGGAAGTTTAGTTTTCCTCCATTTTTGCTCAGCTGCCCACAGCCCTATTCTGTGAATACACAGTGATTCACTCAGCCACAAAGCAGGAAGGGAAGGTCTAGCCGGACTGGAGGAAAGGGGACAGTGGGAGTCAAAGGAGGCTGAAAGGGAGGAGAGTAGGGTCAAATAGGCAGACACAGGAGACGGGAGGGAGAAGGATTTAGCTGAAGGAAGATATGGGTATAGAAGTGAGAGCATGACCATCTTGCAGGGTTGGCGGAGGGAGAAAAAAGAAAAAGTAGTGATAGAGACCAAGGAGGGGGAAGAAATGAGTTGAAGGCAGGCGTTGGTAAGGTTCTCTCCTCTCAGCTCCACACAGTTTGGGGCTCTTACTGTCAGAAAGCATAGTCTGCTACATTTGACTGGGAAGTTGTGATTACTAGGGCTGGCACAATTACTGTATAACCGTGTGACCGACTGTTTAAATGAAGACTTTCATGAAAATAAAATAACTGTCATAACTGTTTATAAAAATAGGGAAGAGCTGAATGAAGATTAGATGACCGGCCATTCTTGTGGTTTAGTCCGTTTACTGTGATAACACTTGCTGAAACAAGTTTAGTAGAATGGGCTTTGAACTAGAGGTCGACCGGTTAATTGGAATGGCCGATTTAATTAGGGCAAATTTCAAGTTTTCATAACGAACAGAAATCTGAATTTTTGGCCGATTTTATAAATAAATAATAATATATTTTTTTAAATCATAAAAATGTTATATTTATTTATTTAAAATATATATATTTTTACAGCTTTAATTAACTAGGCAAGTAACACATTCTTATTATCAATGATGGCCTAGGAACGGTGGGTTAACTGCCTTGTTCAGGGGCAGAACGACAGATTCAATCTTGCAACCTTACGGTTAACTAGTCCAACGCTCTAACCACCTGCTAACCACCTGAGTGTAGTGAAATGCTTGTGCTTCTAGTTCCGACAATGCAGTAGTAACCAACGAGTAATCTAACCTAACAATTCCACAACTAGGATATGTACATTAAGATATATATATATATATATATATATATATATATATATATTAGGCAAGATGCAGTAGATGGTATCGAGTACAGTATATACATATGAGATGAGTAATGTAGGTTATGTGAACATTATATTAAGTGGCAGTGTTTAAAGTGGCTAGGCACTGCTGCGCCGCCTTCACCACGCTGTCTGTGTGGGTGGACCAATTCAGTTTGTCCGTGATGTGTATGCCGAGGAACTTAACTTTACTACCCTCTCCACTACTGTCCCATTGATGGGAATAGGGGGTGCTCCCTCTGCTGTTTCCTGAAGTCCACGATCATCTCCTTTGTTTTGTTGACATTGAGTGTGAGGTTATTTTCCTGACACCACACTCCGAGCGCTCTCACCTCCTCCCTGTAGGCCGTCTCGTCGTTGTTGGTAATCAAGCCTACCACTGTAGTGTCGTCCGCAAACTTGATGATTGAGTTGGAGGCGTGCATGGCCACACAGTCGTGGGTGAACAGGGAATAAAGGAGAGGGCTCAGAACGCACTCTTGTGGAGCCCCAGTGTTGAGGATCAGCGGGGTGGAGATGTTGTTACCTACTCTCACCACCTGGGGACGGCCCGTCAGGAAGTCCAGTACCCAGTTGCACAGGGCGGGGTCGAGACCCAGGGTCTCGATCTTGATGACGAGTTTGGAGGGTACTATGGTGTTAAATGCTGAGCTGTAGTCGATGAACAGCATTTTCACATAGGTATTCCTCTTGTCCAGATAGGTTAGGGCAGTGTGGTTGCGATTGCGTCGCCTGTGGACCTATTGGGACGGTAAGCAAATTGGAGTGGGTCTAGGGTGTCAGGTAGAGTGGAGGTGATATGGTCCTTGACTAGTCTCTCAAAAGCACTCCACGAGGAGCCTGCCTGTTATGCGAATGCAGTAAGAAGCCATGGTAAGTTGCTAGCTAGCATTAAACTTATCTTATAAAAAACAATCAATCAATAAATCATAATCACTAGTTAACTACACATGGTTGATGATATTACTAGTTTATCTAGCGTGTCCTGCGTTGCATATAATCGATGCGGTGCGCATTCACGAAAAAGGGCTGTCGTTGTTCCAACGTGTACTTAACCATAAACATCAATGGCTTTCTTAAAAGCAATACACAAGTATATATTTCTGCATATTTAGTTAATATTGCCTGCTAATATGAATTTCTTTTAACGAGGGAAAATGTGTTACTTCTCTTGCAACAAAGTCAGGGTATATGCAGTACTTTGGGCCGCCTGGCTCGTTGCGAACTGTGTGGAGACTATTTCTTCCTAACAAAGACAGCCAACTTCGCCAAACGGGGGATGATTTAACAAAAGCGCATTTGCAAAAAAAGCACAATCGTTGCACGACTCTACGTAACCATAAACATCAATGCCTTTCTTAAAATTAATACACAGAAGTATATATTTTTAAACTTGCATATTTAGCTAAAAGAAATCCAGGTTAGCAGGCAATATTAGGTGAAATATTAGGTGAAATTAGGTGAAATTGTGTCACTTCTCTTGCGTTAAGAGTCAGGGTATATGCAACAGTTTGGCCGCCTGGCTCGTTGCGAACTAATTTGTCAGAATTTTACATAATTATGACATAACATTGAAGATTGTGCAATGTAACAGGAATATTTAGACTTATGGATGCCACCCGTTAGATAAAATACGGAACGGTTCCGTATTTCACTGAAAGAATAAACGTTTTGTTTTCAAGATGATAGTTTCCGGATTCGACCATATTAATGACCTAAGGCTCGTATTTCTGTGTGTTATTATGTTATAACTAAGTCTATGATTTGATAGAGCAGTCTGACTGAGTGATGGTAGGCACCAGCAGGCTCGTAAGCATTTATTCAAACAGCACTTTTGTGC
Source organism: Oncorhynchus tshawytscha (assembly GCF_018296145.1). Taxonomy (NCBI): domain Eukaryota; kingdom Metazoa; phylum Chordata; class Actinopteri; order Salmoniformes; family Salmonidae; genus Oncorhynchus; species Oncorhynchus tshawytscha. Next base: position 15,808,161 of record NC_056443.1, read on the forward strand.
GTTTTGCCAGCAGCTCTTCGCAATGCTTCAAGCATTACGCTGTTTGACTTCAAGCCTATCAACTCCTGAGATTAGGCTGGTGGAACCGATGTGAAATTGCTAGCAAGTTAACGGGGTGCGCGCTAATATCATTTCAAACGTCACTCACTCTGAGACTTGGAGTAGTTGTTCCCCTTGCTCTGCTTCGATGGTGGCTGTTGTCGATGTGTTCCTGGTTCGAGCCCAGGTAGGAGCGAGGAGAGGGACGGAAGCTATACTGTTACACTGGCAATACTAAAGTGCCTATAAGAACATCCAATAGTCAAAGGTATATGAAATACAAATCGTATAGTGAGAAATAGTCTTGTAATTCCTATAATAATTACAACCTAAAATTTCTTACCTGGGAATATTGAAGACTCATGTTAAAAGGAACCGCCATATTTCATATGTTCTCATGTTCTGAGCAAGCAACTCAAACGTTAGCTTTCTTACATGGCACATATTGCACTTTTACTTTCTTCTCCAACACTTTGTTTTTGCATTATTTAAAACAAATTGAACATGTTTCATTATTTTTTTGAGGCTAAATTAGATTTTATTGATGTATTATATTAAGTTAAAATATGTGTTCATTCAGTATTGTTGTAATTTTCATTATTACAAAAAAAAATCGGCACCTGCTTTTTTTGATCCTCCAATAATCGGTATCGGCGTTGAAAAATCATAATCGGTCGACCTCTACTTTGAACCTCTAAATTTGACTGGTATACTCATAGTCCCAGACGATATAAGATAGAATGGCCCCGCCTGCCTGTGGGGAAAACATCCTGTAGTTACCTAGGTTACCCCATTTGCTCACAGCAAAACCTTACCTTTTTCAAAGGCAATTTTCTTGTCTGCTTGTTTTAGTCAATTACAAAACTACATTTTAAGAAAAGTACTACATTCCAAATTATTACTTTTCAACATTGCCTGCTCCCGAGCATTCTCACTACTTAGAAAAATGTAATATTGTTGAGCTTCCCTCATGCGCCTTTTCATGACTATGCTAGCAGCCAGGTGAGTGAGTGCTAGCTGGCTACTGACTAGAATATTTTATTGAAAATTAATTACAGGTATATCTAATTTAAATAGTTACTCACACCTGTGAGTCAATACTTTGTAGAAGCACCTTTGGCAGTGATTACATCTGAGTGTCTTTCTGGGTAAGTCTCAAAGAGCTTTCCACACCTGGATTGTGCATTATTTGGCCATTATTCTTTTCAAAATTCTTCAAGCTCTGCCAAATTGATTGTTGATCATGCATTTTCAGGTCTTGCCAAAGATTTTCAAGTAGATATAAGTCAAAACTGTAACTGCCACTCAGGAACATTCGCTGTCTTCTTGGTAAGCAACTCCACTGTCGATTTGGCCTTGTGTTTTAGGTTTTTATCCCGCTGAAAGGTGAATTCATCTCCCAGTGTCTGGTGGAAAGAGGACTGAACCAGGTTTTCCTCTAGGATTTTGCCTGTACTTATTTCCATTCCGTTTCTTTTTTATCCTGAAAACCCCCAGTCCTTAACGATTACAAGCATACCCATAACATGATGGGGCCACCACTATGCTTTAAATTATGGAGAGTGGTACTCAGTAATGTGTTGATTGCATTGCCACAAACATAACACTTTGTATTCAGGACAAAAAGTTAGTTGCTTTGCCACATTTTTAGTGGGTAAATCGGCTTTAATATTGCAAATATATTGTGGCTTCCATCAATGTAATTGTCTGCATAATTTTCAATCGCCATGCATGCACATACACAGTGCCTTCGGAAAGTATTAAGAGCCCTTGACTTTGTCCAAATTTTGTTACATTACAGCCTTATTCTAAAATCACTTAAATTGCATCTTTGACAGCGATTTAAGCCTGGACTCTTCTTGGATATGACGCTACAAGCTTGGCACACCTGTATTTGGGGAGTTTCTCCCATTCTTCTCTGCAGATCCTCTCAAGCTCTTGTCAGGTTGGATGGGGAGTGTTGCTGCACAGCTATTTTCAGGTCTCTCCAGAGATGTTTGATAGCGTTCATCTTTGCCTCAAGCCTGACTAGTTTCCCTGTCTCTGCTGCTGAAAAACATCCCCATAGCATGATGCTGCCACCACCATGCCTCACTGTAGGGATGGTGCCAGGTTTCCTCCAGGTGTGACGCTTCCTATTCAAGACCAAAAGTTTAATCTTGATTTCATCAGACCAGAAAATATTGTTTCTCATGGTCTGAGTCTTTTGGTGTCTTTGGCAAACTCCAAACGGGCTGTCGTGTACCTTTTACTGAGGAGTGGCTCCCGTCTGGCCACTCTACCATAAAGGCCTAATTGGTGGAGTGCTGCAGAGATGGTTGTCCTTCTGGAAGGTTCTCCCATCTCTACAGAGGAACTCTGGAGCTCTGTCAGTGACCATTGACCAACTCCTTGAAAAAGGCCCTTCTACCCCAATTGCTCAGTTAGGACGTCTTGGCGGTCCAAACTTCTTCTAATAAAGAATGATGGAGGCCACAGTGTTCTTGAGGAGCTTCAACGCTGCATAAATGTTTTGGTACCCTTCCCCAGATCTGTGCCTCGACACAATCCTGTCTCGGAGCTCTATGGACATATCCTTCGAACTCATGGCTTTGTTTTTGCTCTGACATGCACTGTAAACAAGTGTGTGCCTTTTTACCAGTCATGTCTAATCAATTGAATTTACCACAGGTCGACTCCAATCATGTTGTAGAAACAGCTCAAGGATGATCATTGGAAACAAGATGCACCTGAGCTCAATTTTGAGTGTTGTAGCAAAGGGTCTCAATACTTATGTAAATAAGGTATTTCTGTTTTTTTATTTGTAATAAATTTGCAAACATTTTTTTTTTTTACTGTTTTTTTGGTCATTAAAGGGTAATGTGTGTAGACTGAGGGAATTTGTTTTAATCCATTTTAGAATAAGGATCTAACGTAACAAAATGTGAAAGTCAAGGGGTCTGAATACTTTCCAAATGCACATCTTCGAATTCCAGGTCTGGGAGGAAAAATCAGAGGGTGAATCGAGAAGACAATTAATATAAGTTCCTTTTTAACGGGGTATGGTAGTAGGTGCCAGGCTTACCGGTTTGAGTGCGTCAAGAACTGCAATGCTGCTTGCTTTTTCACACTCAACAGTTTCCTGTGTGTATAAAGAATGGTTCACCACCCAAAGGACATCCAGCCAACTTGACACAACTGTGGGAGTCAACATCGGCCAGCATTTCTGTGGAACGCTTCCAACACCATGCCCCAACGAATTGATAATTTTCTGAGTGCAAAAGGGGTGCAACTCAATATTATGAAGTTGTTCTTAATATCTGTAAACTCAGTGTGTGTGTATATATCACAGGACCGTTTATTACGTCGCACCCCCCACCCCATAAAAATGATTTTATCCTACAGACAGTACACATGGCATTGGCTTGCTATGTTTTAAGCAGGCAGACGGGCATCCATGCATTCCGTTACTGTTGAACAATTGAACTTAGAATGGGCAAAACTAGTGACCTAAGCAACTTTGATTAAGCAACGGCCTCCTAAGCAACGGCCTCCTGGGCTGTTCACAAACGACAGTGTCTAGGGATTACATAGAATGTTGCGACAAACAAAAACATCCAGTTAGCGGCAGTCTTGTTGTTGAAAAGAGCTTGTTGTTGAGAGAGGTCGAAGGAGAATGGCAAGAATTGTTCAAGCTAACAGGCGGGCCATAAACAGGCAAATAACGGCGCATTACAACAGTGGTGTACAGAAAGTCATCTCGGAACTCACAACTCGTCGGTCGTTGTCACGGATGGGCTACAGCAGCAGTCTACCACACCAGGTTCCATTCCTATCCAGCCCATTGGTCAAGCGATCACCAACACAGGACTATTAAGGAGTGGAAAAATATTGCTTGCTTTGACGAATCCCGGTTCCTGTTGCGTCATGCTGAGGTCAGGATTTGGCGTAAGTAGCATGAGTCCATGGCCCCATCCAGCCTGGTGTCAATGGTACAGGCTGGTGGCGTTCGTGTAATGGTGTGGGGAATGTTTTCCAGTCACACGTTAGGTCCGTTAATAATTTAACAACATTTGAAGGCCACACCTTGTAGAATCCACGTCCCAAATAACAGGCTGTTCTGGAGGCAAAGGGGGGTCCAACCCAGCACTAGATGGGTGTACCTAATAATAAACTCGGTTAACATGGGTCAGCATCCCTGTGGTATGCTTTCAACACCTTGTAGAGTCTATGCCCGATGTTCTGAGGGTGCAACTCAATATTAGGGAGGTGTTCCTAATGTAGTATAGGCCTATTTTTGTTTTCTTCATTTTTGACCATTCCTGTCATAGGTTATAGCCCTATGACATGGCCCTTCATCAGCATAATCCACCCATTGGTCACACGAGACCCAGGTTTCATCCCAAACAGCTCCCTTTATAGTGCACTATTTTTTAACCAGTTTGGCTATGAGTTGGTCTAAGAGTTGAGATTGAGTTCCTTTACTAATGTCTTTAATATGTGTCCGGTCTTGAGCAGTGATCCAAAAAAGAATCAGCTGTGATTCACTACTGTGTCCCTAGAATCCCAACCCGCCATCTTGAAAATTGTTGTTAAATTGTTATTGTGTTAAGTCAGTCACCCTGTTGTCTTCCGGATCATCAGGTTGGCAGCGCCAGCCTAACAGCTGCCCAGTGGCTGTCTGTCTATGCCCCGTGGAGATACGGAGTTGGAGACATGCTACAGTGCACTGACACCACACACACACACACACACACTTGGGTATTACCTGTCAGACTCAGCCTGTCAACTGTGCAGGATGTTGCTCCACAGGGGGTTTGGATTGTTTGTATGTGTATGTGGGTGGTCTGGGTGAAAGAGCAACCAATAACGTCGCTGTGTCCTGCCAGGAGAGTTGTCCTCTGACATTGGCTACCATTAAGTGGTGCAAGACGTGCCTGGCATAGCCATCATGAAGCACACACACAGCTTGTCATTGACACAGCTGGGTTGGTATCTTGGCATCCCCTTATGTTGGCACTGAGCAACAGTACATAATACAGTACATTGTTTAACATCAATATTACCATATTGAAGGGCAAGGTGCAGGGAATGTATCCCTAGACTACATACTGTAGTCTAAGGGATAGAAATGTGACATTATTTCACTATTCAAATAATTTCATGACATTTTTGCGGATATCCGTATGGTCGTGTGATTATTTATTTATATATATATAAAATAAAAAATAAATTAAGCTCTAGACTGTATTGACCAATCAGAAGAAGTCAAATGCCCACGGCAGAGATAAACAGTGGAAGGCTGCTTTCGCTGGTATTTGTTTGCTAAAAGCAGTGAAAGAGAAGTCTGATTTTCCCTGTGATGGAACTGATTCTGTTAGAAAAGTGTTTTGCATTGTGTCAGGTCTTGTGGAAATGTTGTTAGGTTTGCGCCTGTAATTGGTATTTGAAGTGGGGAAAATAACATACCAAAGTCAGGGCAGACTGGAGGACCTAATGTGCAACAGATGCTCAATGCACGGTTCTAAAATGACATTTAAAAGTTTGTTGGTTTATTATTTTATGTATTTAAAAGACGAGGGAGATGGACAGAAATATAGATTTTTGGAACTGCACTCTAGGACTGGAGACGAGACAAGGGGAAGATGGAATATTATTATTGTAAAGAAAAGATGGAAAGTATTCATTGGAGTTTGGCAGGTATATCTTCATATTCCAGGTCTGACAGGAAATAACCTGTGAAATGTGAGTTGAAATCATATCTCCGGTGCCACCGACTGCCATAGTGCCCATTAATCCCTATACTTAAACTTAAACTGACCCTGCATTGTGCCTGATCCATATGCTGCTTTCAGCCTCTAGTGTGTGAGGTAGCCTGGGGGATAAGGTTATATGGCAGCAAAATATAATCCTATAACAATGTCCATTGCACTTGGTTTGGCACCATACTGTAGTCTAGGACAGTGGTTCCCAGCCAGGGGTACTAGGATCCCTGGGGGTACTTGGCTTATCCACAGGGGTACTTGGGAACACTGGGTACTTCAGGGGTATTCCAGGCAGATCAAAATTGAGTTGGTGGTTCAGTAACCGAAAAGGGTTTGGAACCACTGGTCTAGGACACTGGTTCCCAATTTGTTGCTGGTGCCCCTTTACTTTTTTGACTGTATCATGGGACCTGCGCCGACACTTACTTGGCACACTCCATTGAAGCAGCATCAGCTCTCACAACTCTCTGATTGCTTCCAGTGTCACCAAAGTACTGTCAAACCACCATTTTGTTCATCACATTTGATATAGCAGTGGCTCCCTCATTGAACGCGTCAATGTGGCTTTTGCCACAACGAAGACGGTTTTGGGGCATCGCGACCATATTACAGAGTTCAGACATTCATTTGAATTATTTTGAGGAGGTTGTTATTTGACATCCTACGATATACAGGTAACATTGTCTGTGCAACCTCTATTAAAACATGTATGTCCTCCAAGGTTTTTGTGACAGGGTGGATCTTCACCATTTTCTATGGCTCGCCGGTACCAGCACCAATGCACACACCGATCTTGTAGTTGGAAGTGAATCCTCTCTTGTGCCAAGTGCCAACGAAGGATACATGAATATCTATGATGGCATCCTCCTTCAGCAACTCTACTATGTCTGGGTCTATATCTGCGTATGCTCTTCTAATAATATTTGCAGTACTCTCCATTGACTGCAGCCCTCTCTGTATCTCTGCAACTAAAGTGGGGGGAGGGGGGGGGGAGTACTAATGTCTGTCGACATTACAGTCAAAACTGCAGGACTAAATATCAGCACCCTATGTAAATATTAGCATATCAGCATGTATTTACTTTATGTAAAGCTAATTTCTCACGAATCACATTAGGCTACAGCCCCCTAACACTCTAGGCCTATGTTACAGTCTCATTGTATAGTTCTGTTTTTATATCACTCTGTTTAATTCACTTTGAATATATCTGCTGGAGCAAGGAAATATTATTTATACACAGCAAGTCACCTTAAAATGGGTCTCCCTTTAAAAAAAATGTACCTTTTCATTCTCCTGTCATGTCTCTATGAGCTGAGACGCAAGGAAGGAATCCCTAGGACTTTTCTTACTTTTTTTAGAGCTGCATAAACAAGTCCAAGTTCATGGGCTAGAAGAACCATCCTCACATAATATCAAATGACACATCTCCCTTCAAGCACTTCTGTAACCTGGAGGAAGTGTAAACACTCATAAATTCATCACGATCACCTTCACAGTCTATCATGACAGAATTACAGAATCACTGGTTGGTGGGGTCTATAGTGATTTAGACAGTGTTTAGACAGACACTAAGGGCAAATCAAATCATGTACAAGTTGGTTTATTTGTGACATGTGGAATAAAAGCCACTGTTGGCTGGCTGTTGTCTGGTAGATCGCTGCTAGTTGTCGTCATCTTCATCTCAACTAATTTGTCTCAACACGCTGCCGCCAGCTACCTCCCTTTCCCTGTACTGCCACTGCCTCGATCGGCTGATCAGGCAAATGTTTTTCTTTCATTCACCTAACTGAGATCGCCTATTTTTATTCACATACTGTAGGTATATTCTTCTGGGTTTCTCATTTTGTCTCTCTTTTACGTGGATTCTACATGGGAGATTTTTTTAAACAAATCAGGTTGCCTGAAAGAGCCTTTAAATGCCAGTAACCAATCGGATGTCAGGAAGCGCTACGTCTACGAAGGATATACCCATGTATAGACTATCTAAGAATATGCTCCGGAAAACAAGCTTTTGAATGATATATGATTCATGGTGGTTGAAGTTCTACATGAAACATGCTATCAAGAATGACATTTATGGTAGGTGTTGTTGAGTTGGGATAAAATGATACAAATAAAGTTTGAATATACATTACTGCCGATTTTTATTTGTACATTTTAAGGAAGTTATAGTTGGAAAATATCCCAAAATCTGAAAATTGACAGATGGAAGCAAAATCAACATTTTTGCATGTGGTGCCTAGCCTTAAGACCACCCAGGTCGTGAGGTCATTTTCAGTTGATCATGGCCGGAGACACATGAACATGCCAGTTATAGCTAACTAATAAAGAGCTACGTTTTATAAAGATCCTGTCATAATGCATTGTATTATTTTGTACAAAGCGTGCAAAACAAGACATGGTGTCAGAGTTAAAGGACTAAAAGATGGATTTGTCTGGAGTTCCTTCACCTCGAATGGACTGAGAGTCTACAAACTTAGCCGACGCAAGTTCACGCAGCGTGTGGAGCTAATATTCATTCTTTTGAAAGAAAGAGGAAAAGTGCAGCTACCGGTTCCTCTGGATCGTTGAAAAAAAGAGACATTTACAACACGTTGACACTTACCGAGGCGGATTCAAAACTACTAAAAACGTACTATGATTGTTTTGAAGCATATGTAGGGCCAAAGACCAAGTCGATTTTTGCTAGGTACAAATTCCATGAGAAAGTACAGGGCACTTGTGACTCGTTTGATCAGTTTGTGACTGAAGCTGCGTCTGCTTGGATATGATAGGATATGGATATGATTAAATGATATGATTAAGTAGTATTGTATTTGAAATGCACTCAACACGAGTGAGAGAAACTTTTGGATGTTGGATCTGAGCTAACGCTTGACAAAGCTATCGATATAGCCAGATTTCACCAGCTAGTACAGGCTCGGATGAAAACCATTTCGGGCGGCAGCACAAGCGCACCACCTCAAAAGCAGTGAATGCAGTCAGGCAGACATCAAAGCACACCTCCGGTGCCCAGAGAGCGCGCTACAGAGTAAAGAAAGACGGAACTCCAAAAGAGAGCAACAGGTGAATATTGTGGATACAAAGTGCATGGCGAACAGGAAAATTGACCAGCTAAAGGCAAATAGTGTACTAAATGTTGAAAAATGGAATCACTTAGCAAAAATGTGCAGAGCTTACCTTGGGAAAACAGTACACACAGTGAGTGAAGATGAAATGTCAAACGCTGATGAACTGTTTATTGATTCAGTGGCACAAAAGTGATATCAGAGACAGAGCAAGACTTTGCTGACCTTGAGATAGGAACACAAGGCACAGAGCAAAAGTTCAGACTAGACACTGGTGGACAAGCACCGCAGCTTGACATCGGAGTGCAAGCTACAGCCCGCCATGCGCAGACTGACTGGTTATGGTGGTGAACAGCAGTAAAAGGCACATGCACTTTCAAATGCAAATACAAGCAAAGTGACATGATGTTGGACTTTTACATTGTTGACACATCCCCTGCAGTGATGGGTCTTTAAATCATGTTTAGACATGGACCTCACCAAGCTAGTTTTATCAGTGACAGCACCAGTAGAGACAAATGTCATGGAGAAGTTTGCTGAAGTGTTTACAGGAATACAGTGGTTGCTCAACTAAAAGTTTTGAGATTATTCTGCAGGATTTAGAGGTAATTTATAGTTTAGTATGGTACCCTGCGTCACTGCTTCATTGCTCCAGACCACCACAAGGGGGGGTTAGAGCACTAATCATGCTTTTGGGTCCCTAGGCGCTAATGTGTCTCTGCCAATGAATGGGTGACATAAACCAAATAAAAACTAAAATTGAGTTTAAATTAACTGAATGATGAGGATGAAGGTGATTGAATTTAGAACAATAGTCTAAGAACTGCTGTACCTCTGTCCTGCATGTGCACACCCTGAAAAAAAACACATTTTTGTGGTTCTACTCGTCAGTTACACTAAGGTTTTTATTCTAAGAGAAACTAAAATGATTAATTATATTCTTAAAATATGTGTTGACTGAATATAAACAAGTGATGTCTGCTAAATAATCAAGTTGATGGCGTAGTCATATAGCCTCGGCACCTACATAAAGCTGAGTGACTCACTCATTTATGCCTTTGGGTCAAAATAAATAAGTTCCAACATTCTTTCTGATAATCTTTTAATAAAGAAATGTTTTGGTTATCCTGACCTGGGCACCATGTATTATAATTAGCAGGTCAATAGACACTTGCCAACACCTCTGTATTTTGAAACTTTGCAAGGCAATTGATCGGCATTAAAAACTTTGTGGATGGGACCTCCCGAGTGGCACACTGGTCTAAGACCCTGCATCACAGTGCAAACTGTGTTGCTACAGATGCTGGTTCGATACCCGTGAGCATTGGACTTGTAACCGGAAGGTTGCAAGTTCAAACCCCTGAGCTGACAAGGTATAAATCTGTCGTTCTGCCCCTGACCAGGCAGGCAGTTAACCCACTGTTCCTAGGCCGTCATTGAAAATAAGAATTTGTTCTTAACTGACTTGCCTGGTTAAATAAAGGTAAAATTAAAAATAAAAATAAAAATGGTCGAACCAAAGAGGAATACGACAGAAACTGCGAGATGCTGCAAAGGTCCTGCGAGAGAGGAGTCGTCTCCATTCGCGTCTTCTCACTGCGAATGGAATCAAGCCAGATCCAAAGCAGATCTCTGCCATAGAGGACATGGAGCCATCAAAGAGCCGCGCAGAGCTGGAAACGGTGCTTGGCATGGTCAACTACTTAGCCAAGTTCGCACCCAGCATCTCTAATGCTAATGTACTCCTGCGTTAACTGTTAAAGCAGTCTAGTGAGTTCCTCTGAGACGAACAACACGACATTACTTTACAGAAAATCATCATTCCTACCAGTCTTAAAAAAATAGATTTTGACAAAGATCCATGTTGGACACATGGGCATGGAAAAGTGTAAACAGAGAGCACGGGCCATTTTGTTTTGGAATGTGCAAACAAATAGAAGGCATTGTTCTTTTGTGTTCAGTAGGTGACAATGACAACAAACTGACGAAATTAACTGTTTTCCTGAAAGAGAGCATAGTGGACTAAACACACACACACAACACACACCATACTTACCTGTAACACCACAATAACTGTTGACTGACAGAGGCATGCTCAGCTTCATACCACACAAGATCAGGAAGAGAGTTCAAGGCTAGAGCTGTCCTAGACCTGTGAAATGTCAAAGGGTGTTGGCGGATCGCAGCCCTAAATGTGTTCCAGACTGTAAACTTGTTATTGAAAAGTTAACTTGAAATACTTTGGTATTGTATTTGTTTGAAATGTTGATGTCATTGCTACAGTGAAAAGCTGAGTTGCCGAGAAATCTTGGTTCTCAAAGTAACAGTATTTTGAATCATTGTTTGAGTCTTTTATGTTGATGCGTTACACAGTTGGTGCAGTCTACATGGTTACTTACCTCGAGTTCAAACTACAGAGCATGTATTCCGAAGAAACCCTTAATGTTTTTTTTTTTAAAGAAGGGGGATGTAATATTCATATGTGTCAACATACTGAATTTTAATAGGTTGCGTTCTACTGTCATATCATACTGCGCTATGATTGGTTAATACCACCCAGGTCGTGAGGTCATTTTCAATTGATCATGGCCGGAGACCGTTATAGCTAGCTAATAAAGAGCTATGCTTTATGAATATCCTGTCGTAATGCATTTTATTATTTTGTACAACGAGTTCAAAACAAGACAATTAAGACAAAAATGAGGCCTGGGGTCGTGTAGTGGTCTCAGCCGCTGCCTCTTGATCACATACTGTGTACAGCTGCTAGTTTTGAATCTGACCCACTACTCTAGCATCCTCTCTCCCCCGTACTTTCCTTTCTAACCTGTCCACCCCAAAAAATATGAAAGAGGTAGGACTGTCTCTCCTTTATATTATGTTGTAGAATGGGCCCTAAAGGATCCATTATGAAGCATTATGGCTTGGCTTGTGTTAGTGCTTGCGTTAGAATAGTGTTCAAGCACACACACACCCTTAGGATCCCATTATGAAGTATTAGGGCTTGTGTTAGTGCTGGTGTTAGAGCAGGGATGATGAGCCAAATGTTTTGTTTGACTTTACTTTAGACGAATGTACCACAGAGTGTGAAACAGAGACCCGGGGAAGCTTGGCTTAGGATACATTGTGTGTGTGAGGAACAACCCACGGCTGCTTCAGTCAGTATGTATTCAGGAGAGAATGAGGTCTTGATGGTGATCTAAACCGCATGACTGCCCCAAAAACATCCTCCTTTTCTCTCCGTCTCTGTCGTCTCTGTCGTCTCTTGTCGGTCTCTCGATGTCTCTCTCTCTCACTCTGTGTGTCTCTCTCTGCCTCTCTGTATTGCTAAAAAAAAAATAATAATAATAACACACAGAGAGACGGAGAAAAGGAGGATGTTTTTTGGGCAGTCATTTGGGGCAGTCATGCCCCAAAAGCATCCTCCTTTTCTCTCTGTTGTCTCTCTGATGTCTCTCTCTCTCGCTCTGTGTGTCTCTCTGTCACCTTGTCGGTCTCTCTCTGTCTCTCTGACTGTTGCCTTGTCTGTCTGTCGATGTCTCTCTCTCTCGCTCTGTGTGTCTCTCTGCCTCTCTGTATTGCTAATTCCTCTTGTTTCAATTTATTTATTTATTTTTCCCAATTTTGCCAGAAGTTGTTTGTGTTTATGGACTCCTCAAATAGTGTCAGCTGCTTGCTGTTGTATTGTGCTTTTTTTTGGTTCTGAGTGTACGTTTATAGAGTTTTAAAGTCTCACAGTAATGAAGGCGTAATTCACCATTATTTGGGTCTCTGTGCTTTTGGTTGGATAGTGTTTTAAGTATTTTCCTTTTCCTTTTTACAATCTGCATCAACCCAGTTGTCATCTGTGGCCTGAATATATAGTTGATGTTTTGTACTGCTAGATTGATGCCTTCTTTACTGTGAGTGAACGTGGTATCCAGAAAGTTATCTAAGAGTGTTTGGATATTTTGGTTACATTGGTTACATTTTGGTTACATTACTTTTTTTTTAGCCTACCTGTATGATTTTCTGATGTTGTACAGCTTACTGAGCTTTGAATGTGTGGTTGTTTCCATGTCTGCTCTTTTGAGGAACAACATAATTTGGCTGTGATCAGACAGGGGTGTTAGTGGCTTGATGGTGAATGAGCTGGGAGAGAAGGGGTCAATGACGGTAATCATATAGTCTACTGTGCTGTGGCCAAGAGGTGAGCAATAGGTGAATCTCCTCAAAGACTCCCCCCCCCCCCGTAACCTACCATTGACAAAGTACAGACCCAGGTTTCTACAGTACAGAGCTGCAACAGATCCCTTCCGTTTTTGTTGATGGTGCTGTCACTGTTGTTTCTATGGGGGAGATTAAGGCAGTTAGAAGCAGTATGGACTGTAATAAAGCTGTCCCCTCGTGTGGTCATTAGATCAGGTAGAGTTCCTGTTCGTGCATTTGTGTCCCTGGGCCTGGAAATGGCACGTCTCTTCCTCAAGGGTGGGGAAGATCTCTGAGTAATATGGGGATTCAGAGGGGGGATATATATTGTGCAAGGAACACATTTTTCTGTCGGTACAAGTTTTTTTCTCTCAGTTTTAACCAAATGTGATATTTACCAATTTTGAGGGGATCAATTCGATTTTGTAGTTCGGATTTATACCAAATGATCAGTCCTCCTCCAGAGTTTTTGCCTCTATTGACAGAGCTGTGTTTCTGTGATGGCACAATTACCTCTCTGTAGCCTGTGGGACAGCGAGTGACAATGTCTGCCTTACACCATGTCTCCAGCAGAATGATGACGTCAACATCTTTAAGATTTTTGTTGAAGTCCAAGGCTAAACTCTTGAGTCCAAATGTTGATGAGTTTAGGCCATGAATGTTCCACATGCTAACTGATAGTGATTTCGTGTTGCAAAAATAAAGAATAGCAGAAAGAATTGTCTCTTTCTCTCGCTCTCTCTTTCTTTCTCTTTCGCTCTCTTTCTCTCTGTGTCTCTCTCTTTCTCTCTCTCTCATTTCAATTCAATTTGCTTTATTGGCATGACGTAACAATGTACATATTGCCAAAGCTGCTTTTGGTTATTTACAATATAAAAATGAGAATCAAAATTGTCAACGGGATAACAGTAACAACAATAACCATACATTCAACAATAACAATAAGCATACAGTAGAGTATATGTGCATGTTGATTGGTCTGTCAGACACTGTCCTTCATCTTATGGCAGGCAGCAATGTAGTACGCTGCCAACCCACAGCTCTCTACGTCCTCCCCCAACAGGACGGGTAGCCTACTCTCATCAGAGAGAGAGGCATTGCAGGGCTTGGTAATGATATGAGAGGGGGTCACTGTATTTTAGATGTTTCCAAAACTTAATAGCTCTTTTTTGAGTTTTTGCCAAGAGTGTGCAAAGCTGTCACCAAAGCAAAGAGTGGCTACTTTGAAGAATCTCAAATATAAAATATATTCAGATTTGCTTAACACTTTATTTTGGTTACCACATGATTCCATATGTGTTATTTCATAGTTTAGATGCATTCACTATTATTCTACAATGTCAAAAATAGTAAAAATAAAGAAAAACACTTCAATGAGTAAGTGTGTCCAAACTTTTGACTGAAACTGTAGATGCAATGGAAAGAAAATGTATTCAATTTTACCCATTTCAGCCATTACCGGGGTGTGTTTAACAGGTCATTGCAAACATTTCCGCGCTTGTAATATTAATGGGGGGAAAAAACTACAGGCACAAACAAGAGTAAGAGTCACAGTAGTAAAATGAAGGCAATGAATCCTGCAAGATTTAAGGGACAAGTGGATTTTATATCAATGCACACAGGAGTTAGAGAAGTGGAGAGTAAGAGAGCGAGAGAGACTTTAGCCATTCATAGTTCTATCTGTATTCAAATCACCTTGTTGACTTTGTTCCTCCCCTCTCTCACTCCCTCCTCCTCTACTTCCCTCTGTCCTCTATATTCTAATCACCTTGTTACCTCTATTTCCTTGACAGGGAGACAGATTTGAGTTCTGTTCTTTCCTGCAGGCTTTGGGTCGTCATGGTAATTGCATGTTCTCTCTCTCTCTCTCTCTCTCTCTCTCTCTCTCTCTCTCTCTCTCTCTCTCTCTCTCTCTCTGAAGTGAGGGAGGAAGCGAACGGACAGAGAATGGAATAAGAGGGTGAGTGAATGAGATACTTGTAATTCTTGCCCTCTTATTTCAAAATAGGAGAGGAGCGGATGGAATAACGTTGAGGATTTAAAGTATTTGTCACACTTGCCCTGTGACCTCAATGGAGGAAAGGAGGGTTGGAATAAGAGAGGGGGGAGGGAGTGGGTGAATATGAGAGAAAAACAGAGGATGATTGAGGAGAGCAGGAAAGTAATGATGGAATGAAGAATGCCCTCAGACCCCAATGTGTCAACCTGAGAATATAGATGTCACCTTCTTTCACCACTCACCCATGAACTTACTGGGGGGATCCACTGTGTGTGTGTGACTTTATTTCTCTTTCTTATGACATGACTGTTGGTGACAGTAGGCTATAGTATATTGATTTTTCTATGCGTCTCTTTTTCTCTTCTCACGACATAAACGTATGGTATAATATCATAAGTAAGTGTGAATCCTTCTCTCACACCATCTTCGGTTTTTCCCTCTGGAATTGTGTGAAGATTCCAATCTCCCTTTGTCTCCCTCACATGCGTCATTCCAAACCAAACATATGGACATCTCCCTTTCTACATTTGTACATTTCCCTTTTAAATGTTTCAGCATATGATCATTCCCTCTCTTCCCTCTCTCCCATCATATTCCAAAGCTAACCTATAGGGTCTCTCTCTCTCTCGTGTGAATCATAATTGGGCAGTGTGAATGCTGCATACGGCTGTAGCTGCTCATGCAATGAAGGAAAGAAAAGAGAGGAGAGGATGGGCGTAAGAAAGTTGGAGGGGAGGAAAGCGAAGAGGGAATGAGAAAAGGAGATGGTCAGAGGAGGGGAGGGTAGGAGAGGAAGTAGGAAAGGTGTGAAAGAAAGATAATATAATGTGTAATGTTAAAATCCAAACATTTAAGCAAGTGTCTAGCACTGGGAATGAACACACTAGTGCTGCGTGAGTCAGCTGATTGTTCACCCGCCTGCAATTGCTAATAACCCTTCTGCAACCATTCAACTATATGTGAAAATCTGAGGCCTGGACCCACCCCTAACCCGCTGATGTACAAAATATCACATATTTTATGTGATTTGAAATACTATCAGCTTTTATGACGTTGATGAAGATAGCACTTATACAAGACGTAATTGTAAATTCACATTCTCTCAAGATGCGGAAAGAAATCATGTTTCTCCACTCCTGTTCCCAAGTCAGAATTTAGCTTACATTTGGTGTATAACTTTACTGCAAGAAATGCTTAACTCTGCAGGAGTTAATATTAAGGCTCTGTGAGAGGTTATAGACCTACAGTGCCTTGCGAAAGTATTCGGCCCCCTTGAACTTTGCGACCTTTTGCCACATTTCAGGCTTCAAACATAAAGATATAAACTGTATTTTTGTGTGAAGAATCAACAATAAGTGGGACACAATCATGAAGTGGAACGACATTTATTGGATATTTCTAACTTTTTTAACAAATCAAAAACTGAAAAATTGGGCATGCAAAATTATTCAGCCCCTTTACTTTCAGTGCAGCAAACTCTCTCCAGAAGTTCAGTGAGGATCTCTGAATGATCCAATGTTGACCTAAATGACTAATGATGATCAATACAATCCACCTGTGTGTAATCAAGTCTCCGTATAAATGCACCTGCACTGTGATAGTCTCAGAGGTCCGTTAAAAGCGCAGAGAGCATCATGAAGAACAAGGAACACACCAGGCAGGTCCGAGATACTGTTGTGAAGAAGTTTAAAGCCGGATTTGGATACAAAAAGATTTCCCAAGCTTTAAACATCCCAAGGAGCACTGTGCAAGCGATAATATTGAAATGGAAGGAGTATCAGACCACTGCAAATCTACCAAGACCTGGCCGTCCCTCTAAACTTTCAGCTCATACAAGGAGAAGACTGATCAGAGATGCAGCCAAGAGGCCCATGATCACTCTGGATGAACTGCAGAGATCTACAGCTGAGGTGGGAGACTCTGTCCATAGGACAACAATCAATCGTATATTGCACAAATCTGGCCTTTATGGAAGAGTGGCAAGAAGAAAGCCATTTCTTAAAGATATCCATAAAAAGTGTTGTTTAAAGTTTGCCACAAGCCACCTGGGAGACACACCAAACATGTGGAAGAAGGTGCTCTGGTCAGATGAAACCAAATTTGAACTTTTTGGCAACAATGCAAAACGTTATGTTTGGCGTAAAAGCAACACAGCTCATCACCCTGAATACACCATCCCCACTGTCAAACATGGTGGTGGCAGCATCATGGTTTGGGCCTGCTTTTCTTCAGCAGGGACAGGGAAGATGGATAAAATTGATGGGAAGATGGATGGAGCCAAATACAGGACCATTCTGGAAGAAAACCTGCTGGAGTCTGCAAAAGACCTGAGACTGGGACGGAGATTTGTCTTCCAACAAGACAATGATCCAAAACATAAAGCAAAATCTACAATGGAATGGTTCAAAAATAAACATATCCAGGTGTTAGAATGGCCAAGTCAAAGTCCAGACCTGAATCCAATCGAGAATCTGTGGAAAGAACTGAAAACTGCTGTTCACAAATGCTCTCCATCCAACCTCACTGAGCTCGAGCTGTTTTGCAAGGAGGAATGGGAAAAAATGTCAGTCTCTCGATGTGCAAAACTGATAGAGACATACCCCAAGCGACTTACAGCTGTAATCGCAGCAAAAGGTGGCGCTACAAAGTATTAACTTAAGGGGGCTGAAAAATTTTGCATGCCCAATTTTTCAGTTTTTGATTTGTTAAAAAAGTTTGAAATATCCAATAAATGTCGTTCCACTTCATGATTGTGTCCCACTTGTTGTTGATTCTTCACAAAAAAATACAGTTTTATATGTTTGTTTGAAGCCTGAAATGTGGCAGAAGGTCACAAAGTTCAAGGGGGCCGAATACTTTCGCAAGGCACTGTAGATGCATCCTGTTTCCATTGATCATCCTTGATGTTTCTACAACTTGATTGGATTCCACCTGTGGTAAATTCAATTGATTGGAAATTATTTGGAAAGGGACACACCTGTCTATATTAGGTCCGAAAGTTGACAGTGCATATCAGAGAAAAAAACCAAGCCATGAGGTCAAAGGAATTGACCGTAGAGCTCTGAGACAGACAGGATTGTGTCGAGGCACTGATCTGGGGTAGGGTTCCAAAACATTTATGCAGTATTGAAGATACCAAAGAACAAAGTGGCCTCCATCATTCTTAAATGGAAGAACTCTTCCTAGAGCTGGCCACCTGGCCAAACTGAGCAATCGGGGGAGAAGGGCCTGATTGGTAGAGTGGCCAGATGGAAGCCACTCCTCAGTAAAAGGCACATGACAGTCTGCTTGGAGTTTGCCAAAAGGCACCGAATGGACTCTCAGATCATGAGAAACAAGATTCTCTGGTCTGATGAAACCAAGATTGAACTCTTTGGCCTGAATGTCAAATGTCACGTCTGGGTCAAACATTCTGGGTAGCCTTCCACAAGCTTCCCACAATAAGTTGGGTGAATTTTGGCCCATTCCTCCTGACAGAGCTGGTGTAACTGGGTCAGGTTTGTAGGCCTCCTTGCTCGCACACGCTTTTCAGTCCTGCCCACAAATTTTCTATAGGATTGAAGTCAGAACTTTGTGATGGCCGCTCCAATACCTTGACTTTGTTGTCCTTAAAACATTTTGCCACAACTTTGCTTGGGGTCGTTGTCCATTTTGAAGACCCATTTGCGACCAAGCTTTTAACTTCCTGGGTGATGTCTTGAGATGTTGCTTCAATATATCCACATAATTGTCCTACCTCATGAAGCCATCTATTTTGTGAAGTGCACCAGTCCCTGCTGAAGCAAAGCACCCCCACAACATGATGCTGCCACCCCTGTGCTTCACGGTTGGAATGGTGTTCTTCAGCTTACAAGCCTCCCCCTTTTTCCTCCAAGCATAACGATGGTCATTACGATCAAACAGTTTTATTTTTGTTTCATCAGACCAGAGAACATTTCTCCAAAGCGTACAAACTTTGTCCCCGTGTGCAGTTGCAAACCGTAGTCTGGCTTTTTTATGGCGGTTTTGGAAGAAGGGGCTATTTCCTTGCTGAGCGGCCTTTCAGGTTATGTCGATTATAGGACTCATTTTATTGTGGATATAGATAATCTTGTACCTGTTTCCTCCAGCATCTTCACAAGGTCCTTTGCTGCTGTTCCGGGATTGACTTGCACTTTTCGCACCAAAGTACGTTCATCTCTAGGAGACAGAACGCGTCTCCTTCCTGAGCGGTATGGCGGCTGCGTGGTCCCATGATGTTTATACTTGCGTACTATTGTTTGTACAGATGAACTTGGTACCTTCAGGCGTTTGGAAATTGCTCCCAAGGATGAACCAGACTTGTGGATGGCTACAATTGTTTTTCTGAGGTCTTGGCTGATTTCTTTTGATTTTTTCCATGATGTCACACGAAGAGGCACTAATTTTGAAGGTTGGACTTGAAATACATCCACAGGTACACCTCCAATTGACTCAAATTATGTCAATTAGCCTATCAGAAGATTCTAAAGCCATGACATAATTTTCAGAAATGTTCCAAGCTGTTTAAAGGCACAGTCAACTTAGTGTATGTAAACTTTTGACCCACTGGAATTGTGATACAGTGAATTATAAGTGAAGTCATCTGTCTGTAAATAAATAAATAAATAATTACTTGTCATGCACAAAGTCCTAACCAACTTGATAGTTTGTGAACAAGATATTTGTGGAGTGTTTGAAAATCGAGTTTTAATGACTCCAGCATAAGTGTATGTAAACTTCCGACTTCAACTGTAAATGTACTTTTAACCCTTTCATGCTTGAGTTCCAAATATCACTAACTGTCACCCCAGTGAGTTTTTTTTATGCACGTGATGTTAGAACATTCTCTCCATTCCAGAATGTGATTGTTACGCAACAGTACATTTAATCCGCCTGTTTTTATTTATAGGCTTTTTTCAATTAGTCATTTTTCAAATTATTTTCTACGAACAGTTTGAATTGAAGTGTGTTCTGCCTCATTCATTCACATAAAAGTAGTCATTTTTACTTTTGGGGTCCAATACATTTTTAGACATTTCTGACCCGGAAAATATACCCCAAACACTCAATTGTTTGTGCAGTTCAAGTCTGCAGACATTTGCTCATCTACCGTACTGCACACACATGTTCAAATTTTCCGTCTGTTACCTGCATCGCAGTCATAGTTGTTTTTGTTATCAATAATAACTTTGAAAATGTCTGCGTTTCTATCAAAGTGCCTTATTATAATAGTTTCTGCATGTCGTATTAGATCGTTTCTACTGTAGCTCAAAGTGTGTATGGAGCATAATATATTTCTGTATGTTCCTTATAACCGTGGACACGCGAGGTAACGTTACACATTTCATAGCCTTTATGGTGTTATATCAATCGTGCTTATGTAGCTAGCTACATTCTTATATTAGCTCTGTAAAACAATGCTCACAAGATTTGGCTTGTTGTATTTTGATGCTACCCTGGAAACATTGAAAAATATCTTCTTATACCACTTTGTCGTTTTCTGAGGGCATTCCACAAAGCTGTTCATCATGTTGGCGTAGCAGTCAGACGTCTTGTCGTGTCGTGTCCCTTGTATATATCGTTTTTTTTTTAAAACATATTTTTCTTCGCATATCTTTTAAAACATTTTGCTAAACCTCAACATCTAAATACTCTCCTGCAACCCGCCTCACCCAATGTAGCGTGGATCTGCTTTTTTTTCTAAAGTATTTATATTTACTTCGGATCCTGAACCCCTCAACTGAAGCTAGTCAGCTAACTACCAGCTATCAGTCAGCAAACCATTGCTAGCGGTCATCAGCTAACCGGTCATCAGCTAACCTTTAGCTCGGAAAGCTCTCGCCAGTTCGAACAACGCGACTCTAACCAGAGCATAACGGACCTATTATTTTTATCCCCGGATTCCCACCGCAAACGGAACATTTTCAGCTGGATCTTCACAACTAGCTAACTAGCTAACCGCAACCCTGGATGATTACTCCTGGCTAGCGTTTCCATCCACTTAGCTTGAAGCTAGCCCGGCCAGAGCTCCTGTGCTACCACCGAAGCATACTGCTGGGCTACAATATCCGGACCCACGACCGGTCTATCGATGTCACCGCATGAAGAGGCATAAACAGACTCACCCCATCGCGACGTCCCCCAAAGGCTAACTTTCTAGCCCTTGCTAGCTGCTTGCTTGCTAATTCGGCCTGCTAACTGCTAGCTTGTTTAGCCCCGGTCCGATAACTGCTAGCTTGTTTAGCCCCGGCCTGATAACTGTTAGCTTGTTAGCACAGGCCTGCTAACTGTCTGAATCGCCGCGTCCCCAGCCAGCCCAACCACTCACTGGACCCATATTTACTTTCAATCTCTTTTCGATTTTTAATTCGATTATACCTTCCGGTAACCTGCCTCACCCAATGTGAAACGGAATCGCGATTTTTAATTTTTAGAACACATTCAAGAACCTCCAGAAGCTAACCAGCTAACTAGCTACAAGCTATTTAGTCATTGTTAGCCACTGCTAGCGGCTTTTACCTTCTGCACAGCCAGCCAGTTTTATTAACCTGGATAATACTCGCCAGTCTAGCTTCCCTGCCCCATCCACCGCTGCCCCCTGGACACTGATCACTTGGCTACATAGCTGATGCATGCTGGACTGTCCATTAATCACGGTACTCCATTCTACTTGTTTATGTTTTATCTGACGGCCCCTGCCGCACTCAGGCTCTGTGTGTAGTTAATCCGACCCTCCCTGCCTAGTCAACGCCATTTTACCTGCTGTTGTTGTGCTAGCTGATTAGCTGTTGTTGTCTCACCTACTGTTTTAGCTAGCTCTCCCAATTCAACACCTGTGATTACTGTATGCCTCGCTGTATGTCTCTCTCAAATGTCAATATGCCTTGTATACTGTTGTTCAGGTTAGTTATCATTGTTTTAGTTTACATTGGAGCCCCTAGTTCCACTCTTCATACCCCTGATACCTCCTTTGTCCCACCTCCCACACATGCGGTGACCTCACCCATTACAACCAGCATGTCCAGAGATACAACCTCTCTCATCATCACCCAGTGCCTGGGCTTACCTCCGCTGTACCTGCACCCCACCATACCCCTGTCATTATGCCCTGAATATATTCTACCATGCCCAGAAATCTGCTCCCTTTATTCTCTGTCCCCAACGCTCTAGGCGACCAGTTTTGATAGCCTTTAGCCGCACCCTCATACTACTCCTCCTCTGTTCCGCGGGTGATGTGGAGGTAAACCCGGGCCCTGCATGTTCCCAGGCACCCTCATTTGTTGACTTCTGTGATCAAAAAAGCCTTGGTTTCATGCATGTCAACATCAGAAGCCTCCTCCCTAAGTTTGTTTTACTCACTGCTATAGCACACTCTGCTAACCCTGATGTCCTTGCCGTGTCTGAATCCTGGCTCAGGAAGGCCACAAAAAATTCTGAGATTTCCATACCCAACTATAACATTTTCCGTCAAGATAGAACTGCCAAAGGGGGAGGAGTTGCAGTCTACTGCAGAGATAGCCTGCAAAGTAATGTCATACTTTCCATGTCCATACCCAAACAGTTCGAACTACTAATTTTAAAAATTACTCTCTCCAGAAATAAGTCTCTCACTGTTACCGCCTGCTACCGACCCCCCTCAGCTCCCAGCTGTGCCCTGGACACCATTTGTGAATTGATCGCCCCCCATCTAGCTTCAGAGTTTGTTCTGTTAGGTGACCTAAACTGGGATATGCTTAACACGGCAGTCCTACAATCTAAGCTAGATGCCCTCAATCTCACACAAATCATCAAGGAACCCACCAGGTACAACCCTAAATCTGTAAACAAGGGCACCCTCATAGACGTCATCCTGACCAACTGGCCCTCCAAATACACCTCCGCTGTCTTCAACCAGGATCTCAGCGATCACTGCCTCATTGCCTGTATCCGCTACGGAGCCGCAGTCAAACGACCACCCCTCATCACTGTCAAACGCTCCCTAAAACACTTCTGTGAGCAGGCCTTTCTAATCGACCTGGCCCGGGTATCCTGGAAGGACATTGACCTCATCCCGTCAGTTGAGGATGCCTGGTCAGTCTTTAAAAGTAACTTCCTCACCATTTTAGATAAGCATGCTCCGTTCAAAAAATGCAGAACTAAGAACAGATATAGCCCTTGGTTCACTCCAGACCTGACTGCCCTCGACCAGCACAAAAACATCGTATGGTGGACTGCAATAGCATCGAATAGTCCCCGCGATATGCATCTGTTCAGGGAAGTCAGGAACCAATACACGCAGTCAGTCAGGAAAGCTAAGGCCAGCTTCTTCAGGCAGAAATTTGCATCCTGTAGCTCCAACTCCAAAACGTTCTGGGACACTGTAAAGTCCATGGAGAACAAGAGCACCTCCTCCCAGCTGCCCACTGCACTGAGGCTAGGTAACACGGTCACCACCGATAAATCCATGATTATCGAAAACTTCAACAAGCATTTCTCAACCGCTGGCCATGCCTTCCGCCTGGCTACTCCAACCTCGGCCAACAGCTCCGCCCCCCCCGCAGCTACTCGCCCAAGCCTCTCCAGGTTCTCCTTTACCCAAATCCAGATAGCAGATGTTCTGAAAGAGCTGCAAAACCTGGACCCGTACAAATCAGCTGGGCTTGACAATCTGGACCCTCTATTTCTGAAACTATCCGCCGCCATTGTCGCAACCCCTATTACCAGCCTATTCAACCTCTCTTTCATATCGTCTGAGATCCCCAAGGATTGGAAAGCTGCCGCAGTCATCCCCCTCTTCAAAGGGGGAGACACCCTGGACCCAAACTGTTACAGACCTATATCCATCCTGCCCTGCCTATCTAAGGTCTTCGAAAGCCAAGTCAACAAACAGGTCACTAACCATCTCGAATCCCACCGTACCTTCTCCGCTGTGCAATCTGGTTTCCGAGCCGGTCACGGGTGCACCTCAGCCACGCTCAAGGTACTAAACGATATCATAACCGCCATCGATAAAAGACAGTACTGTGCAGCCGTCTTCATCGACCTTGCCAAGGCTTTCGACTCTGTCAATCACCATATTCTTATCGGCAGACTCAGTAGCCTCTGTTTTTCTGATGACTGCCTTGCCTGGTTCACCAACTACTTTGCAGACAGAGTTCAGTGTGTCAAATCGGAGGGCATGCTGTCCGGTCCTCTGGCAGTCTCTATGGGGGTGCCACAGGGTTCAATTCTCGGGCCGACTCTGTTCTCTGTATATATCAATGATGTTGCTCTTGCTGCGGGCGATTCCCTGATCCACCTCTACGCAGACGACACCATTCTATATACTTCCGGCCCGTCCTTGGACACTGTGCTATCTAACCTCCAAACGAGCTTTAATGCCATACAACACTCCTTCCGTGGCCTCCAACTGCTCTTAAACGCTAGTAAAACCAAATGCATGCTTTTCAACCGTTCGCTGCCTGCACCCGCACGCCTGACTAGCATCACCACCCTGGATGGTTCTGACCTTGAATATGTGGACATCTATAAGTACCTAGGTGTCTGGCTAGACTGTAAACTCTCCTTCCAGACTTATATCAAACATCTCCAATCGTAAATCAAATATAGAGTCGGCTTTCTATTCCGCAACAAAGCCTCCTTCACTCACGCCGCCAAACTTACCATAGTAAAACTGACTATCCTACTGATCCTCGACTTCGGCGATGTCATCTCCAAAATTGCTTCCAACACTCTACTCAGCAAACTGGATGCAGTTTATCACAGTGCCATCCGTTTTGTCACTAAAGCACCTTATACCACCCACCACTGCGACCTGTATGCTCTAGTCGGCTGGCCCTCGCTACATATTCGTTGCCAGACCCACTGGCTCCAGGTCATCTACAAGTCCATGCTAGGTAAAGCTCCGCCTTATCTCAGTTCATCTGGTCACGATGGCAACACCCACCTGTAGCACGCGCTCCAGCAGGTGTATCTCACTGATCATCCCTAAAGCCAACACCTCATTTGGCCGCCTTTCCTTCCAGTTCTCTGCTGCCTGTGACTGGAACGAATTGCAAAAATCGCTGAAGTTGGAGACTTATCTCCCTCACCAACTTCAAACATCTGCTATCTGAGCAGCTAACCGATTGCTGCAGCTGTACATAGTCTATCGGTAAATAGCCCACCCATTTTTTACCTACCTCATCCCCATACTGTTTTTATTTATTTACTTTTCTGCTCTTTTGCACACCAATATGTCTACCTGTACATGACCATCTGATCATTTATCACTCCAGTGTTAATCTGCAAAATTGTAATTATTCGCCTACCTCCTCATGCCTTTTGCACACAATGTATATAGACTCTCTTTTTTTCTCTCTTTTTTCTACTGTGTTATTGACTTGTTAATTGTTTACTCCATGTGTAACTCTGTGTTGTCTGTTCACACTGCTATGCTTTATATTGGCCAGGTCGCAGTTGCCAATGAGAACTTGTTCTCAACTAGCCTACCTGGTTAAATAAAGGTGAAATAAACTTTAAAAAAAATAATAATAAAAATAAATGTCCGTGGCAGACATGGTTACTGTATGAACAGTGGAGAGGACATGGATGTCTCGTTTGTCATGCCACTTTACTGCCAGCTGTTGACATTTCTTATTTTGTTTAACGGGTCATTTAGGATGGCAGTAGCATTGTTGATGAAATGCAGTCATCTCAGCAGAACTAGGAAACAGTCTTTGGAAAAGAGGGTGGCAAAGGAGGGAGTTGCAAACATAGGATCTGTGCTCCAGTATTCTCTTAGAGAGTTCTTCTTTACTATCCCCATGAGAAGGACTGTCACCAGGAAGGTATACTCTCTCTGGCTCTCTCTTCTCCTGTATCTCCAAGGCATAGCGGTTGGTCTCTGCTATGTCTCCCACCAGCTCCTCTGTCAGAGACAACTTGAAGCACTGCCTCAGATGGAAAGGGCAAGGGGTGTTGCATTCCAGACTGGGACTCATCAAAGCAAACAGCAGGGCCAGGAGGGGTGAAATGGCTGGCAGCCTTCCAGCAACTGCAGACCTCCGTTACTTCATCCACTGTCGGTCTGTCTCCATCACCAGCATCTTCAAAGGGAACTGGGACTTTGTCAGGGGACAAGGGGTCCTCAGATTCAGTGTTCTCAATAGCTGGGGGGCAGCTCCTCACTGTCAGTGTAAGAAGTGATTCTTGACTTTCAGACTCATTGTCAGAATTTTAAAAAATCTCCAGAATTTCCACATCTTCCTTTTGAAAGACATTGCTAATGCTACAGCTTAGCTCACTCTCTAGGTTTCTTCCTAGGTTTTGGCCTTTCTAGGGAGTTTTTCCTAGCCACCGTGCTTCTACACCTGCATTGCTTGCTGTTTGGAGTTTTTGGCTGGGTTTCTGTACAGCACTTTGAGATATCAGCTGATGTAAGAAGGGAAATATAAATACATTTGATTTGATAAACAACAACACTGAATGGCTCAGTGGGAGTGAGAGGTTACGTGATGGACTGCCTGCCTGCGCCATTTGTATCAATATATCACTCAGAAAATGTTTTGTGTGGTAATTATTGATATATTTACTGTTTTATTCACGTTTTTCAATTACCGGTGATAAATCATGCATTCCGACTCTTGCAGAGATTGTAATGGGCACATAGTATGTGTGCAAAATACTTCTTTGAAGGTTGTACTGATTATGATGAGCTAAGCTAATTCAAACTGTGTGGAGCCATGTTTGTTGACATACAATGCATTCTGGGTTTCAAGTAATCGTCTGTCGGACCAAATATGCAATAACAAAATGAGGTGAGTAAGGGTTCACTCATTTTTTGAGAACTTCAGGAAGTGAATGGTGGGATGTGAAAGATGGTAGATGACACACCCCTTCAACATGCACACTATAAACAGACCAAACTCATCTTGTCTTCTCTTATTATCTTTGGTTTCTGTGAGGAAAAAAAGCATGGCGCTGATACTAATCACTGTCAGATTACTTTTGATTTCTAGAAAGTGTTTTACTCAATTATTGTGATCAATGGTGAGCTCACTCATGAAGTGATTAATTCTAAATAATAATTGCTATTAGCTAATTCATATTGTAGTTTATGTCAGCCGAGAGTTAGAAAATATGACTGCTTGTGTTGCGTCAATCTTTCCTCAGTTAGCGCTAGGACAAATGTAGCCTACATTTTTCCTGTTTGGATGATTGTGTTATGCTATAGATACTTTTGTGAATATCTGAACATTACATCCAAAAAATAACTTTGTAACTCTGTTTGTGTTAATAGTTTCTGGGAAAAAGTGTGGCCAGCTCAAATGCTGATGGTTGCGTCAATCGAAACTGGCCATTCTAAATGAGCGTTCTAATCACACGGGTGTGATCGTACGCTTTAGGGCCCCCTGTAAAACGCTCACACCCGTGTGATGGTACATGTGAAAGGGTTAATCTGGCTATCTGCATATTATATATTGTTAGTGTTTACATACTGGAGAGGGAATGCAAAACAACGACGCTGGACAGAGTGGAATCAGATGTATCAAAAAGGCAATTTATTGAGTCAAAGATATCTTGTCCTGCCGTTTATCGTGCACGGACCTAAGCAATATGACTCTGTGAGGAGTCAGAAAAATTAGGCTGCCCAGCCAGAGTTTACAGCAGAATGTATACACAGAATAATGTAGGTGGAGTCTCGTCGTGTTGGTCTTCTGACTGGTCCTGAAGAGTTGGAGGCGGGCCTGGTCTTAGCCAGAGCAGGAGCCCCATTGGTGCACAGCAAAGTCCTTTGCTCTTGGCACCCGACCAGTAGGGGGGGGGGGTAGAGTGTGAGTGTACAGTGCTCATGAAATGTATGTGTGTCAAGGAAGCGTGGATTTAGGTGTTTCCTGTCTTTGCAGGAGTGCATGCAAGGGTCAATGTCAGTGAGATAGTTTGGCACCCTAAGCTCGTTAGTGTTGCAGGCTGTTCTTTGTTACAGGGGAGTATATTTGCGTGATGGCAGCTGTGTGTCCTTCGGATAATCATGTTATTGCACGTAGGCTCTAAACTTGACTGAGGACACTGGGCCCAGAGTTATCTGAGGGCATCCGGTTTAACCAGAGCTTTGGTCTGCTAGTAATGCTCGATATTAGATTATTTATATAACAATATAAATAAAACTTAATATAAACAAATATTTTGTATAGGGCCTCACAATGATCACACTTAACATAGCGGGCACTGCTTTCATCCTCTTTTCCACTTTGCCAAATCTTTCCCTAACATTACTTTACTGGCCCTCCCTTCTCTTTATTTTCAACTCCACATTTTCCAGTTCCTTTAGAAAACAGACAGTTATTTTTACCTCTGTGGATGCATTTTCTGCCCGGTCCCAAAATCATTGGTGATTTGACATGTAGGCTATTTGCACTGAGTACAGTTAGGCTATAACCGCAGGGACTGTGGGTTATGAGTCAACCCACGCATCATTAGAACCCACGGCCCTCGGAGCCGGAGCTCATAGCTTACACCCATCTACCGTCCCTGTCCAACGCTCTAGCTAAACCTAAGCCTACTTAATGGTAATTAGCGCTCATAATGGAGGGTTTTCACTCACTCGAACGTCCACTTTGGAAGTGAATCTTGACCGGCCGGGCTGAATAGGGTGCCATTTGGGATGCAGTATTAGTGTGTGTTCTCTCTAACTGAACAGCTATACGAGCGGTCGTTTTAATCATCTGGTCCTCTAGCCTCTGTGGTGTATATTTAGCTCCTGAATCATCCTATTGCTCAGGAGGGATGTGTGTGTTTGTGTCTGTGTGCGTTTCAGTCACGCCAGGATTTAAGGAAGTTTATGAGTTTAAAAGCACCCCAGGGATACCTGTCCATTTAATCAAAGTGTGTGTGTGTGTGTGTGTGTGTGTGTGTGTGTCTATTACTGGTCCTGTTACAGCTTCAGGCTATAGACCAACAGACCAACCACTGTTGGTTTCTGGC
This sequence comes from Oncorhynchus tshawytscha, assembly GCF_018296145.1. Lineage (NCBI taxonomy): Eukaryota > Metazoa > Chordata > Actinopteri > Salmoniformes > Salmonidae > Oncorhynchus > Oncorhynchus tshawytscha. Next base: position 15,837,140 of record NC_056443.1, read on the forward strand.
ACTGACTTGTGCTGGTAGTCTAGTGATTTTTTTGTTGTTGTTGTCGACATTTAGAAAGTTTGCATAGGAAATAGATGTGACCAATGCCTGCTACGGTGCGTCCCCATTAACTATATTGTGTCGATTTAAAAACAGCTGGAAGTGATGACATCACACCTAAAAAAAATGGATGGAAACTAACTACCTACTTTCTCACCCTCTGCAGTTTTGCATTACTGCAGCTTTGCATCCCTGCACAATATCTATAGAGTTATGCAACAAAACAGGCAACAAACAGAGAACTTAAGTATTGCTGTTTCTTTTATCTCTCCCTAGCACTGAATTTAGTTATTACCGTAATTGCTGGACTATTAAGCGCACCTGAATATAAACCGCACCCACTGAATTATTACATGTACATAAATAAGCCGCACATGTCTATAAGCCGCAGGTGCCTACCGGTACATTGAAACAAATTAACTTTACACAGCCTTTAAACGAAACACGGCTTGTAACAAAAATTAAACAGTAGCCTACCAAGAAAGTCATTGGTCACTATCTTCCTCCTCCTGTACACTGAAACCACTGAAGTCATCTCCTTCGGTGTCGGAGTTGAATAGCCTCAGAATTGCTTCATCCGATGTTGGATCGCTGCCCTCTTCAACACGCAGCAGTCCAGCCTTTTCGAAACCCGTTGATAATAGTGGATTTTTTTCACAATGCTCCACGCTGTCAGCAGCTCTATTTCCTTTTCCAACAACCAGATCGATCGCCTTCAATTTGAAAGCTGCATCATATGCATTTCTCCGTTTCTTTGCCATGATGAGGGTGACAAAATGACTACCGTAATCAGAATAATGGGAAGTTTGAGAAGCTTGGGAAGCTCGATTTACGTCACATTATGTGACGGTGCTCAGTTTTTTGGCGGCATGAATCTTGTGAAAGCGGGAAAAATCCATAAATTAGCCGCGTCATTTGGATAAACCGCGAGGTTCAAAGCGTGGGAAAAAAGTAGCGGCTTATAGTCCGGAAATTACGGTAGTGTCATTGATTAGACATAGAGCCTGAGCCTTTCTCTGACTTAAATGTAAGGATGAAACTAACCACCCATTATACAGTCCTCGGTTACTGTATCATAATGTTTATAGGATCAGACAGTATTTTTGATGGCTGTTGGAGACTAGACTATGTAGCCTTTGAGGACTGTAGCTTTGCACAATCTCTATAGGACCAAGCAGCAAACAGAGAACTGTGTGCATGTGTTTCATTTATTATAAAACACTGATTCTATCAGGACTCAGGATAAGACACAGATGCCGACAGTTCGAATCACGGCTGTTTATTTACAAAACAGGGTGAAGGCAAATGATAGGTCAAGGGCAGGCAGAGGTCGGTAATCCAGAGAAGTGTCAGTAAGGTGCAGAACTGCAGGCAGGCTCAGGGCAGGCAGAGGTCAGTAATCCAGGGCAGTGTTGGTAAGGTACAGAATGCCAAGCAAGCTCAGGGTCAGGGCAGGCAGAATGGTCAAAACTGGGAGGACTAGAAAACAGCAACTATAGAAACTTGAAAACGGGAAAGAGCGCTGGTAGGACTTGATGGGACAAGACGAACAGACAAACAGAAAACGCAGGTATTAATACACAGGAGATGATGGGGACAAATGGGAGACAACTGGTGGGGGGTTGGAGACCAGCACAAGACATATGATGATGAAAAAAAAACAGATCAGTTTGTGACAGGTTCTGATCAATAGTTTCTGGGGAGTTGGGAATAAATGGATAATGGGCTATATTTATCGACACATAAAACATAACAGTATTAACAATGTGATAAGCTATGCATAATTATATATGCATGAAAGCCAAAGTCTGAGACCATGACAATTCCCACGCTCTCTTCACCTGACTCTGTCTCCAGGATACTTTTCTGCTGGATTCCACAAAAATGAAAGCGCTAAAATGCCTCCTCATGCTTTCGCCCAGTCTTCCCCTCACGACCCCAGGTTCCGAGAGGTGTTCCCAAGTCATGTCATTTTCACTTTGTTCCCCATCTCCTCCATTGCCACAACCCTACATCCTCTTGGGGTAACTCAGCACTGTATATGCTTTCACGTCAATGCCTTCAAAATGTTGTTTAGAGTACAATTACCCCAACATCTATCCTCTTTCATATAATGCATTAACCAATAAAGCAGCTAACTCAACCCAACTATGATGTTTAAAGTAACTCCCAGACCCAACCCATCTTCATGTCATACAGTGGAATCTAGACTCTCTCTCTTTCGCTCTGCTTCCTCTGTCATGATGTCTTCAAGCCCACCAATTATGCAGCTGGACCTCACTTCATGTGAGAACTATGCAGCCACTGAGGAGAGACATGAAAGTAAGGAGTAGTGTGTGTGGACCAGAGCTATGCTGTCCCAACACCCCCGCCTGGTGTATCTTGATGTACACTCAATCTACAGAATTCAGCCCGTGCCCTTGGTTATCTCTGCTTTCACCCTAGGACATACACACTGCAACACATGGGTCATTTCCTGACAACATAGACTCTCCTGTTGGAAAGGTCGCTATATTGTGACATTTTGAATAACAGCCTCCCCTGTACTCTCATCGGCCTCCCAGTTACTAGTAACTATGTGTAATGTTCAATTTATCTTCATTAAATCCCTATATTGTGTATAGTTAGCTGTCCTCCCTCTCCTATGAGCCATCTCCTGTAACAATATACAGTCTCTGGTAATGATACTCCTCTATCACCACAACCTTCATTTATGAGCCCCCACAGATCATCACTGCAGTCAAGTTCCATCCCACTTAACAGCTCTATGTACATATTCTGTCGCAAACACCTCACCTACTGCTACAGATACATTTGCACATATACCATTCCATCTAACCCATTACACACTAGTCACTACTCCTAATGCACTTCTTCAGTAATAAACATACTAAAACATTTTCAAATCAATTAGTACATCAGTCCCTCTGGAACAATGATCACTCTTATGTTCCACGAAACCTAAAAACATATTGACTTGAAAAGAGAAAAAAAGTACACGTTTAATAACTTCACACCACCCATTGATGTGACATAATGTAACATAATTCTGATTACATGGTAACAAAAAAAAACATGGTTGACCCAAGCTATCATCCAGTGATTTCTCTAACAAACCACCTCCCTGTCGGAGGACCCTTAGAGATAAGGTTTCTAGAGCCTCCCTTGGCCAAATACATTTTAGCAGTGCCCCCACCCCTCACCGTTCTATAGCAACTCTCTCTCGTATCCAAATCATAACTAAAACCTTTTATAAATGATCCAACCCAAATTTAGAATGACAGTCCTTACGGCTTACTTCGAGTATAGGACTCGAATTCCAGCTTCTCAATTTAGCACACTGTTAGAACATACATTTAGAACATACTGTTAGAACATACATTTAGAACATACTGTTAGAACATACATTAATAACTCATCTCATTACAGCCCCACTTTGTCCCTGTTTTCCTGTCACGAGTGGCCTGGTAATGAAAGATCAGTATCTCAATCTTGTGAAATTTGTATCGAAACAATAACACAAAATGAAATCAGCAATACATACAGTGAGCACCATAATTCATTGGACAGTGACCATTTTTTTTGTTATTTTGGTTCTGTACTCTAGCACTTTGAGTTTGAAAGGATACAATGAGGGTGAAGTGCAGACTGTCAGCTTTAATTTGAGGTTATTTATCGGATGAACCATTTAGAAATTATAGAAGCTTTTGTACATAGTCCCCCCCCATATTCGGGCATCAAAAACCGTTGGACAGTTTAACATAATGTAGAATAAAGTAATCATTGTTAACTTCTTGGTGACGGGGCAGTATTTTCACGTCCGGATGAAATGCATTCCCAAATTCAACTGCCTGCTACTCATCCCCAGAAGATAATATATGCGTATTATTAGTAGATTTGGATTGAAAACACTGATGTTTCTAAAACATTTTGAATCATGTCTGTGAGTATAACAGAACTTATTTAGCAGGCGAAACCCCGAGGACCAACCATTCAGATTTTTTGGGGTTTTGAGGTCACTCTCTTTTCAATGGGGTTTCATTGGGAATCCAGATTTCTAAGGGACCTTCTTGCAGTTCCTATCGCTTCCACTGGATTTCAACAGTCTTTAGAAATTGGTTGAGGTTTTTCCTTTGTGTAATGAAGAAGTACGGCCATCTTGAACGAGGGTAACTTGAAGTGTACTGTTAGAGGCGCGTGACCAGAAAGCTAGCTAGTTTGTTTTCCTCCTGTATTGAACACAGATCATCCCGTCTTCAATTTTATTGATTATTTACGTTAAAAAATACGTAAAGTTGTATTCCAAAAGTAGTTTGAAATGTTTTGGCAAAGTTTACAGGTAACTTTTGAGATTTTGTAGTGACGTTGCGCAAGTTGGAACCGGTGTTTTTCTGGATGAAACGCGCCAAATAAATGGACATTTTGGATATATATCGACGGAATTAATTTAACAAAAGGACCATTTGTGATATTTATGGGACATATTGGAGTGCCAACAAAAGAAGCTCGTCAAAGGTAAGGCATGAATTATATTTTATTTCTGCGTTTTGTGTCGCGCCTGCAGGGTTGAAATATGCTTCTCTCTCTTTGTTTACTATGGTGCTATCCTCAGATAATAGCATTGTTTGCTTTCGGAGAAAAGCCTTTTTGAAATCTGACATGTTGGCTGGATTCACAACAAGTGTAGCTTTAATTAGCTATCTTGCATGTGTGATTTCATGAAAGTTAGATTTTTATGGTCATTTATTTGAATTTGGCGCTCTGCATTTTCACTGGCTTTTGGCCAGATGGGATGCTACCATCCCACATATCCCAGAGAGGTTAATATTTGGTCGCCTATCCTTTGCATGCAATGACTGCTTGAAGTCTACAATGCATCGACATTCCCTGGTGATGCTCTGCCAGACCTGTACTGCAGCCATCTTCAGTTCCTGCTTATTTCGGGGTCTTATTGCCTTCAGTTTTTCTTCAGCATGTAAAATACATGTTCAAATGGATTCAGATCCGGTGATTGACTCGGCCAGTGAAGGATTTTCCACTTTTTGGCCATCCAAAACCGCTTCGTTGCTCTAGCAGTATGTTTAGGGTCATTGTCTTGTTGCATGAAGAAGTGCCGAGTTTGGAGGCATTTTTTTTTATCTGAGCAGATAAAATATTTCTGTAGACTTCAGAATTCATTGTTATACTTCTGTCTGCAGTCACATCAACGATGAAGACAAGTGAGCCTGTTCCACTGGCAGCCATACAGGCCCAAGCCATAACACCCCCTCCACCGTGTTTCACCGATGAGGTGGTATGCTTTGGATCATGGGTGTCTTTTTTTATTCTCCACACTTTCTCATCTTTCCATCACTCTGCTATATGTTAATCTTTGTCTCATCTGTCCACAATACTTTTTTTCCAGAACTCTTGGGGCTCTTTTTGGTGCTTTTTAGCAAACTGTAATCTCGCCTTTCTGTTCTTCAGGCTTATCAGTGGTTTGCATCTTGTAGTGTATCCTCTGTAGTCCTGCTGGTGTAGTCTTCTATGCATGGTAGACTTTGACACATCTACACCTGCATCCAGGAGAGTGTTTCTTATCTGTTGGGCTGTTGTCAGGGGGATTTTCTTCACCATAGAGAGGTTTCTCCGGTCATCCACTACAGTGGTCTTCCTCAGTCTACCGGATCTTTTGACATAAGTGAGTTCACTGGTTGTTTTTTTTCTTGTTAATGATGAGCCAAACTGTTGACTTGGACATGCCCAGGGTTTTTGCAATGCTCCTGATTGATTTGATTTTAATTTCTGAGCATTATGACAGCCAGCTTCATTTGCATCGACACTGCTGTCTTCCTCATGTTGTCACACCCCAACAACAAACTCCAAAGGCAATAGCAAAGTCTAGAATCAGTACTATTCGTCAACAGCTCTCCTGCATTCACTAACGACACAAATGAATACACCTGCCTAACAACACACATCTGTGAAGCCAATTCAACAAATACTTGCAGTACTTTAAAATGGGGGGACCATGTACAAAAGGTGCTGTCTTTTCTAAACGGTTCATCCGATATGTATGAAAATACCCTCAAATTAAAGCTGACAGTCTGCACATCACCCTCATTGTATCCTTTCAAACTCAAAGTGCTAGAGTACAGAACCAAAATAACAAAAATATGGTCACTGTCCAATTAATTATGGTGCTCACTGTATATCAAAATCCATTTGGAGTAACTGTCATCCTTATTAACATATTTCTCTTTTATATGCAGACTGAACAAAGTACATTTGCATATTTACCCAAAAACCATGACCCCCAGGAAACGGGTAATTTTCCCATTGAACACATGATTCAAAAACATGTTAAATCAAAAATAAACACATTCTGATAACAAAAGAACTTAGAATTACAACTCTTTATAACTCCCTACGGAAATAATAATATCATAAAGTAATGGTACACTTTGAATAGAGACTGGTGTTTCTCATTCATTTTATAATGAAATCCTACTTGTTCCAATCACTTCTAGTGAGATTGATCAGGCCTCACCAGAAAGTCAGGATACAGGACATTCGACACCATTAAAATATTTCCTCTCCGCTTTATTTCCCTGACCGTACAAAACCATTTAAATACCTTTTCAAACATTTCCATCCTTCTACATACCCAATTTAAAACTGAATTGAAAAGACCCCATCCGAAATACAGTGGGGCAAAAAAGTATTTAGTCAGCCACCAATTGTGCAAGTTCTCCCACTTAAAATGATGAGAGAGGCCTGTAATTTTCATCATAGGTACACTTCAACTATGACAGACAAAATGAGAAAAAAAATCCAGAAAATCACATTGTAGGATTTTTAATGAATTTATTTGCAAATTATGGTGGAAAATAAGTATTTGGTCAATAACAAAAGTTTATCTCAATACTGTTATATACCCTTTGTTGGCAATGACAGAGGTCAAACGTCTTCTGTAAGTCTTCACAAGGTTTTCACACACTGTTGCTGGTATTTTGGCCCATTCCTCCATGCAGATCTCCTCTAGAGCAGTGATGTTTTGGGGCTGTTGCTGGGCAACACAGACTTTCAACTCCCTCCAAAGATTTTCTATGGGGTTGAGATCTGGAGACTGGCTAGGCCACTCCAGGACCTTGAAATGCCTCTTACGAAGCCACTCCTTCGTTGCCCGGGCGGTGTGTTTGGGATCATTGTCATGCTGAAAGACCCAGCCACGTTTCATCTTCAATGCCCTTGCTGATGGAAGGAGGTTTTCACTCAAAATCTCACGATACATGGCCCCATTCATTCTTTCCTTTACACGGATCAGTCGTCCTGTTCCCTTTGCAGAAAAACAGCCCCAAAGCAAGATGTTTCCACCCCCATGCTTCACAGTAGGTATGGTGTTCTTTGGATGCAACTCAGCATTCTTTGTCCTCCAAACACGACGAGTTGAGTTTTTACCAAAAAGTTATATTTTGGTTTCATCTGACCATATGACATTCTCCCAATCTTCTTCTGGATCATCCAAATGCTCTCTAGCAAACTTCACATGGGCCTGGACATGTACTGGCTTAAGCAGGGGGACATGTCTGGCACTGCAGGATTTGAGTCCCTGGCGGCGTAGTGTGTTACTGATGGTAGGCTTTGTTACTTTGGTCCCAGCTCTCTGCAAGTCATTCACTAGGTCCCCCCGTGTCGTTCTGGGATTTTTGCTCACCGTTCTTGTGATCATTTTGACCCCACGGGGTGAGATCTTGCGTGGAGCCCCAGATCGAGGGAGATTATCAGTGGTCTTGTATGTCTTCCATTTCCTAATAATTGCTCCCACCGTTGATTTCTTCAAACCAAGCTGCTTACCTATTGCAGATTCAGTCTTCCCAGCCTGGTGCAGGTCTACAAATTTGTTTCTGGTGTCCTTTGACAGCTCTTTGGTCTTGGCCATAGTGGAGTTTGGAGTGTGACTGTTTGAGGTTGTGGACAGGTGTCTTTTATACTGATAACAAGTTCAAACAGGTGCCATTAATACAGGTAATGAGTGGATGACAGAGGAGCCTCTTAAAGAAGAAGTTACAGGTCTGTGAGAGCCAGAAATCTTGCTTGTTTGTAGGTGACCAAATACTTATTTTCCACCATAATTTGCAAATAAATTCATTAAAAATCCTACAATGTGATTTTCTGGATTTTTCTTTCTCATTTTCTCTGTCATTATTGAAGTGTACCTATGATGTTAATTACAGGCCTCTCTCATCTTTTTAAGTGGGAGAACTTGCACAATTGGTGGCTGACTAAATACTTTTTTGCCCCACTGTAAATCTCACAGTATCAACACCACTAACACATATTCGTAACCATCAAATGGTGTGTGTGTGCTGGTGAACCGTAGGTCCAGAACACACATGAATGTGCATCACTTGTCTGGAACTCCATTTATGGCCTAATCCAGATACTTTTATACTAAAAACTGCTGAATATCACTAACTGCTCTCCCCAAAGCCCACATTCTCCGGGGACATTCCAACGAGAAGTAATGAAACCCCCTCTTTTGAAAAAGAAAGTGTACATTTCGTTAGCATTCACTATGCTACATTTAATCAACAATCCAAAATGATTAATTATAATTATATTTTTTTGCAAATGTATTACTGGAGAATACAGATGACTTAATGTCTTATTCCAGTTCTTCCTCAAATATCACTATAATTGATAACCCACATTACCAAAATTACTCACACTTGTCTTCCTATTTCCACATAATCTATCATGGTTCACTACCCCAACAGGGCATTAAACAAACCTCTCTTTCACACACACACACACACACACACACACACACACACACACACACACACACACACACACACACACACACACACACACACACACACACACACACACACACACACACACACACACACACACACACACACACACACACACACCCTGCACTCTCATGGCTACTGCGATTGGGCTTCAACCCTCTCATTATAGGTTTAGCAGGGAACCAACACCACCCAGAATTGACCTCCTAGGACTTACCCTTCGCAGGTTCCAGCCTGCGCGGGCTTACCTTCCGGGACTCACCCTATTCTTATAGTAGTCACATGAACTAACCCAATTGTGATTTACCCCCTAGGACTTACCGTACAGGTACTAGCCTGCTTGAGTTTACCTTCTGGAACTTACCTTATTCTTTATAGTACTAGCAGGAACATGTAGCACACTCATTTTGGAAGTTATCATTCTGAAACTTTGCACAAGTACTCTTGCCCTCTTGTATTTTTTACTGAAATTGTCCCCATCATCCTATCTGAATGTTTGTTTTATCTTGTTCATTTTAAAGATGATGATATAAAAATAAAAACATGTTTTTTTTCATTGTTTTATCTAAACCAGATCTATTGTGTTATATTCTCCTACATTCAATTCACATGTACACAAACTTCAGAGTGTTTTCTTTCAAATGGTACCAAGAATATGCATGTCCTTGGTTCTGTGCCTGAGCTACAGGCTGTTAGATTTGGGTATGTCTTCAGGCGGAAATTGCACAAAGTAGGGGGCTGTAAGAGGTTAATAAAATCACAACATGAAAAGCATTATGACATTATTATTCTGTAGGTCCCCACTGACCATTTCCCTCATTTGGATGTTATTAATATTGCTCCAAACTCTTTGGACGTGAGAGTTTTTGGGCAGCAAAATGTCTCTAACAAAGCACATTACTATCTTGATACTAAAGAGCAAGAGAGGGTTCTCTGCTGCAAAAAAATGTGTGATTGGCGTGAGGTGTCATAAAACCGGCCCACCCCCCACCTCTCTTATTCTGTAGGCTTTGATTTTATTTGGATCTCTTTTAGTCCTCATTTGGACTAATCTTCCAAGAGTCCTTAAACAGTAAAATACAATTTCTAATACAAACACACATCACATATAACACACTGTTACAAACAGACATACACTAACATATTGACCCAATAAATACTCAGTCTTAAAAGATATATTGATTTTTCATCTACCATAGTCCAGCACAATTTTCCTATGTATTATATTTAAATGGTTTTAAAGTATTTATATATTGAAAGGTTTCTGGTTTGCTCAGTTAAATTATTCAATTTCTTCATTGCTCTAAATCGAATTGACCTTTTGCCTATTTCTCTTTTCTGTCTGGATAACACATAGATGGTGGACAATCTATTCCTAGTATTTACTGAATGTCCGTCTCTTACCAACTGTTCCGTCTCTTAGACCAAATTGTGTATATTATGAAATAAAATAAGCATGTTTTTTTCAGTTATCTTGTTGATTGATGACCAACCAAGAGCATTGCACATGACTACAACAGAAGAACCATATCTCCACCTTAAAACAATCCTTGCTGCTTTGTTCTGCAGCAATCTGCAGCCTCCTCATTTCACTTGCTGATGCTTTTCCCCAGAACACAGAAAAGTAGTTCACCTGACTCTCAATTAATGCTTGTGTTATTAGCTTAAGAATCTTTGCTGGTAAATATTTATCTATCCTTCTGATCATGCATGCTGTTTTAATATTTTTTTTACATAGATTAGTTATTTGAGACAACCATGATAAGCAGTTGTCTAGCTGCACTCCCAGTAGTTTGGTTTCTGGTACTTCCTCAATTTATACTCCCCCCATACTTAATTGTATCCCATGCTGTGCTGGCCTTTTCCTAGTGGAACGGACCAACATAACTTTGGTTTTCTTGGTGTTTAAAATGGTTTCTTGCTGTATAAATTGTAGTATCTGCAAATATAGTAGCTTGAGCTTCAGATAAGGCATAAGGAAGGTTGTTGATATATATTAAATAAAGAAGTGGCCCAAGGCAGCTGCCCTGTGGTATTCCACAGTTTAAAGCATGATGGGAAGTAAATTAACCATTGATATAGGTGGTCTGTTTCCTGTCGGTTAGATATGACTGTACCCAATTCAATGCTACCTCCTTAAAACCATAATGCATTCATTTTGTCCAAATTATTTCATGATCCACTAAATCATAATGCTGCATTAATATCTAAAGATAATACACCAACAAACCTGCCATTATCCATAGCATTGAGCCACTGGTCAGTCATGTCAACCAATGCAGTGGTACTGGATAGTTTTTTTGCAATAAGCATGCTGATTGGCTGTAATCAGATAATTCTTTTCCATGTACTCTCATATATGTCTACTCACAATACCCTCCAATATCTTACTGGGTGAAGGGAGTAGACCAATTGGTCGACTATCGGCAGAAGTAATGGGTTCTTTGCTGTCTTTCAAAATAGGACAATGTTTAGCAAAAAAAAAAAAAAAAGCTATGTGACATGTCAGGGTCCACTCATTCAAACTGGTCTTACTCTTTATAAGAATACAAGCCTAAAACAATTTCTAAAGACTGTTGACATCTAGTGGAAGGCATAGGAACTGCAAATTGAGTCCTAAGTCAATGGATACTGTAATGGCATTGAATAGAAAACTACAAAAACAAAACAAAAAAAACTTGAAAAAGATTTTTCTCAGGTTTTCACCTACCAAATCATTTATATTATACTCACAGACACTATTTTAACAGTTTTGGAAACTTTAGAGTGTTTTCTATCCAAATCTACCAGTTATATGCATATCATATATTCTGGGCCCGAGTAGCAGGCTGTTTAATATGGGCTTGCTTTTCATCCAAAATTCTGAATGCTGCCCCCTACCCTAGAGAAGTTAATCTGAGCTATATGCAACCCTTTCCTTGACAAGTGGATATCAATAGAGCATGTATTCGTTATAGTTGAAATTGACATGATACACTACAACACACAAACTCAGATTTGAACATTGAATTCAAATAGCCATGGAGTTACACTAGAGTCCCGATACAATTTCCCATTGATGTAAAGTTTATCTATCACCATGGAGACTCATTGATTCAGGCAACGCTTTACCTTCATGATGGGATAAAAAAAAATCTATTTTCATTGATCTCGGTGGGGAAGTGATCATTCATTCCAAAATCAGTGTTTCTGAGAACTCTGCCCCTGCTCTTCATCATTTCCTTTTGCTTAAATTTGTCAAACCATGCAATAATAGCCTGTGGCCTATTTCCAGAGGCCTTACCTATTCTATGGACTCTGGAGAAAGTGACATTACGCACAACATCAGTGGGCAGTTTCAGTTGAGTTGACATAAAGTCTCGTACAGTGTCCTCACAGCCTCTGTTGTCATTCTCCGGTATCCCTGAAAATATTAGATTGTCGACACTGTACATCAAGCAAGGTTTCTTTAAGTTGTTTGTTCTCCTTTTGCACCACCTCCACTTTGCAGTGTTCTCTTTCCTTAGATCATCAATCTGACATTGGCTGAATTCTAGACTGACATATAATGGATTGATGTCCTCTCGTAATATATCCAAGACATGAAGTTTGGCAAGCCTTTCATTGATGGATTTTAACAAGTCAACATCCATATCGCTCGCTCACTCACTCTCCACGCTCGCCCTCTTGCTCGGAGATGGTTTGGTTCCATTGTAGGTACTGTTTGGCCAACTTGGCTTTGGTTTGTTTTGTTGATTGAGTTTGTTGTCCTTAACAATGCTTGAATCCCCCGAAACCAGCAACATATTTATTTGAGTTCGTAGGTATCTCTCGTCAATGAGTCGTTCAAGCTCTTCAATGGATTCTGAAGCGTGCGTGTTTGCAGGCAGAGTAAAACAAAAAGAACAAAACAATGTTAACTTAGCCACATTTAGTCAGTGTATGCGGAAAAAATCGTGCCAGAGTGCATTCAGGTGAGGGTTTGTGTACAGTGAGAGGTTAGAGGGGTCTGGTCATCGTGAGCCATTTGCCAAGCTGATCTGAGACCTTGGAACCTCAGCCAGGAGAGTCATGATACAACATTGCAGAATTTTGTTTTTTTTATGTGATATTTGCTACATTATTAGGCCATCATTTTTTGGTTTTCTTACATACAGCCCGGAAGAACTTTTGGATATCAGAGGGCCGGTAACTCCCCAGCATTACGACCAGGAATAGGACTTTTCCGAATCGGACCCTTTGTTCGTTCCCCCCAAAGGCAATTGAACTGATTCCAGAGGCTGACCCAAAACATGGCCAATGCAGAAGAGATACTCAGAGTGGACTTCTAGTCCGACTCAGGAGGCACGCACACCACTTACCGCTTCCGAGTATATTACTCGCTAATGTTCAGTCTCTGGATAATAAAGTTGACGAGCTGAGTGCGAGGATTTCCTTCCAGAGAGACATAAGGGATTGTAACATACTCTATTTCAAGGAAATATGTCTCTCTGGATTTACTGTCCGAATCCGTACAGCCAGTTGGGTTCTCAATTCATCGCGCAGACAGGAATAAATATCTCTCGGGGGTGTATGTTTCATGATTAACTTTTGTTCACCCAACACAATGCAGATAGCCGGGCTAGCCAATGTGTGGGAGCACTGGTTGGTCGGCCCAATTGAGGTAGTATGTGCATGAATGTATAGTTAAAGTACCTATGCATATATGATAAACCGAGAGTAGCAGCAGCGTTAAAGGTGGGTTGGGGGGGAACACAATGCAAATAGTCCAGGTAGCCATTTGATTACCTGTTCAGGAGTCTTATGGCTTGGGGGTAAAAACTGTTGAGAAGCCTTTTTGTCCTAGACTTGGCACTCTGGTACCGCTTGCCATGCGGTAGTAAAGAGAGTCTATGACTGGGGTGGCTGGGGTCTTTGACAATTTTTAGGGCCTTCCTCTGACACCGCCTGGTGTAAAGGTCCTGGATGGCAGGCAGCTTAGCCCCAGTGATGTACTGAGCCATACGCACTACCCTCTGTAGTGCCTTGCAGTCAGAGGCCGAGCAATTGCCGTACCATGGCAAGGTGATTGCCGCAACCATGGCAAGGTGACTGGGAATAAAATAAGTGTAGTTATTCCCTACATGAGGCGATAAAACAGGCAAAATGTCAGTATAGAGACAAAGATGAGTCGCAATTCAACGGCTCAGACACGTATGTGGCAGAGTCTATAGACAATCATGGACTACAAAAGTAAAAGCAGCTACGTGGCGCACACCAACGTCTTGCTTCCAGACAAGCTAAACACCTTCTTTGCCCGCTTTGAGGACTGTGGGCTCTCCTTCTCCATGGCTGACGTGAGTAAGACATTCAAGCATTAACCCTTGCAAGGCTGCCGGCCCAGACGGCATCCCTAGCCTCGTCCTCAGAGCATGCGCAGACCAGCTGGGTAGTGTGTTTACGGACGTATTCAATTTCTCCCTATCCCAGTTTGCTGTCCCCACACGCTTCAAGATGTCCACCATTGTTCCTGTACCCAAGAAAGCAAAGGTAACTGAACTAGATGACTATCGCCCCATACTCACTTCTGTCATCATGAAGTGCTTTGAGAGACTAGTCAAGGATCATATCACATCTACCTTACCTGACATGCTAGACCCACTTCAATTTGCATACCACCCCAATAGATCCATAGACGATGCCATCGCACTGCACACTGCCCTGTCCCATCTGGACAAGAGGAATACCTATGTAAGAATGCTGTTCAACACCATAGTACACTCCAGGCTCATTCACCCATGACTGCTTGGCCATGCACGCCTCCAACTCAATCATCAAGTTTGCAGACAACGCAACAGTAATAGGCTTGATTACCAACAATGACGAGACAGCCTACAGGGAGGAGGTGAGGGCTTTGAGAGTGTGGTGTCAGGAAAAGAACCTCTCACTTAACATCACGGGAACACAGTGGAGAAGGTGGAAAGCTTCCTTGGCGCACACATCACTGACCTACAGCACCCGATGTCACAGGAAAGCCAAAAAGATAATCAAGGACAACAACCACCCGAGCCACTGCCTGTTCACCCCGCTCTCAGCCAGAAGGCGTGGTCAGTATAGGTGCATCAAAGCTGGGACTGAGAGATTGAAAAACAGCTTCTATCTCAAGGCCATCAGATTGTTAAATAGCCATCAACAGCACATTAGAAGCTGCTACCTACATACATAGACTTGAAATCACTGGCCACTTTAATAAATGGAACGCTAGTCACTTTAATAATGTTTACATATTTTGCATTACTCATCTCATTTGTATACACTGTATTTTATTCTATTGTATCTTAGTCTATGCTGCTCTGACATTGCTCATCCATATATTTATATTTACTTAGATTTGTGTGTATTTTGTGTGTGTTGTGAAATTGTTAGATATTACTTGTTAGATATTACTACACTGTTGGAGCTAGAAACACAAGCATTCCGCTACACACGCAATAACATTTGCTAAACGTGTATGTGACCAATACAATTAGATTTGTATTGGTTATTTTGTGCTGGTCAATTTAAACGCACCAGCTTAAATAGTTTTAAGTGTTTCAAATACTGTATTTGACCTGGGTCTGGCCTATTGTAATGTATAGGCTAAGATTCTTTACTGTCAGAGTAAGTTGAGTTATACCTTGCAGTGTGTGTTTGTGAGTTGAGTTTTTCCCTTTGCCTATTAGACTGTAGTACCACTGAATAAAGGAGGGGTAAAGGTGTGAGAGAGGGTGTGAGAGAGGGAGACATGGACAGGGACCTGTGTCTCTTATCCTGTCACACTGTAGTTACAGTACAGTAGGAGTGTGGGTTTTAATGATATTGTATCTGAAGTCCACCTACAGCAAGTGGTCAGTTGAGTCTGGCTGTGCCTTGATTATGTCTGGCGAGTGATCACTACAGAACAGCTATTACCATCTTAGGCTTGTCATTGGTCACTGATATTAAGTAGTGTCTATTGATCTCTAAAAGTGTTCGAAGTGATGTTCAGAAGTGGACTATGAAAAAAAGAAAAAAATGTATTGGTCGCCTACTGTTAAGTGAATTTTGTTCTCAATATTCATAAACTGAACTTCAATTAACTACTCAGTCTGTAACACAGAATTTGTAAGATACTGGTTGAAATGAAAACAGAGGCCCAGCCTACAAAAGTCAAATGTTTATTCACGAGAACGTTCTGAAGTCCTTAATACAAAGACATCCATTTTATACTTCCACACAAACAGTAGGTATCATACGCAAATACTGTCTCCCTACACAGCCGATATAGATTGCAGAGACCGTGAGAAGCACTCCCCGTCCTCCCCCAAGATTGTGGAGGTCTCTGTGGCCACTAGCCAAGGTCGGCACCGAATGTTGCTCAGACAGTCTGTGTTTAAGATACTGCAGAGACATATTGTTTTACAGACTAAAAATACACACCTCATTAATTATAACTTTATGATTCTAATCAATTTCATACAATTTATATGGTTTCAGGGTGATATTCTAATCATTCATTTAAACATTTAAATCCCATTAACACCTACACAGATTTGCAGATATTACCGCAGGTGTAGCGAAATGCTTGTTTCTAACTCCAACATTGCAGTAATACCTAGCAAAATGGATGTGTATTGGTTAAGACTGGCAAAAGATCACAGAAGGACAGATTGCAGAACAGAGAGGCCTGTAATTTTCATCATAGGTACACTTCAACTATGACAGACAAAATGAGAAAACAATTCCAGAAAATCCCATTGTAGGATTTTTAATGAATTTATTTGCAAATTATGGTGGAAAATAAGTATTTGGTCACCTACAAACAAGCAAGATTTCTGGCTCTCACAGACCTGTAACTTCTTCTTTAAGAGGCTCCTCTGTCCTCCACTCGTTACCTGTATTAATGGCACCTGTTTGAACTTGTTATCAGCATAAAAGACACCTGTCCACAACCTCAAACAGTCACACTCCAAACTCCACTATGGCCAAGACCAAAGAGCTGTCAAAGGACACCAGAAACAAAATTGTAGACCTGAAAATTACAGGCCTCTCTCATCTTTTTAAGTGGGAGAACTTGCACAATTGGTGGCTGACTAAATACTTTTTTGCCCCACTGTATATTAAGTGGTAATTGCTTAATTCCATTCAATATATTGCTCATGTGTTTCTTAGAAAGCTTCTTTATCAAAGCACTTTTGCAACACATGTCAGCAATAAATTTAATTGAAGGAAATTAAGCTGCTGTCTGAACCTTCCTTTAACCTGGGGCTCCCAAGTGGTGCAGTGTTCTAAGGCACTGCATCTCAGTGCTAGAGGTGTTACTACAGACCCTGGTTTGATTCCAGGCTGTATCACAACCGGCCGTGATTGGGAGTCCCATTTGGCAGTGCACAATTGTCCCAGCGCTGTCCGGTTTAGGGTTTGGCCGGGGTAGGCCATCATTGTAAATAAGAATTTGTTCTTAACTGACTTGCCTAGTTAAATAAAGGTTCAATATAAAAAATTAACAATTGCAGTTTTATAATCCTAGGACTGAGCACACCTTCAGCGGTCCAGAACATTTTTGCAATCTTGGTTATAGTGTCAGCACACCACACGTATTATACTAAGTGGTCTCTTGTGATTAAACAGTCTTTGGTAATGATCTTAAAAGGATTGACCAATTAATATCCATTAACTGTTCGGTCAGCCAATCAACTAACATAGTCATCTGTCAGACTGCTTCATTGTTGGTTTTCCCAGAGTCCTCATTGTGCATGCTGTGTGTGTTTCTGATCAGTCCACACAGTGTCTGCAATGTGGACGCTGAGATGCCTAGAGTCATCCCTAAAAAAGATTGAGCAGTTTCATACTTTTCAGGCTTCATTTTTTGTTTCAAATATGTTTTATGATGAAGCATAGGTATCCAAGTATGCAATTGTACAATTTGTTTTGTGAGCGTATTTTTTTAAACATAAAAGACAGTAGTTACAGTTGAAGTCAGAGGTTTACATACACTTAGGTTGGAGTCATTAAAACTTGTTTTTCAACCACTCACATTTCTTGTTAACAAACTATAGCTTTGGCAAGTCGGTTAGATACTTTGCATGACACCTTGTAATTTTTCCAACAATTGTTTACAGACAGATTATTTCACTTGTAATTCACTGTATCACAATTCCAGTGGGTCATACACTAAGTTGACTGTGCCTCTAATCCTTAAACAGCATGGAAAATTCCAGAAAGTTATGTCATGGCTTTAGAAGCTTCTGATAGGCTAATTGACATCATTTGAGTCAATTTGAGGTGTACCTGTTGATGTATTTCAAGGCCTACCTTCAAACTCAGTGCCTCTTTGCTTGACATCATAGGAAAATCAAAAGAAATCACCCAATACCTCAGAAAATAATTGTGGCCCTCCACAAGTCTGGTTCATCCTTGGGAGCAGTTTCCAAATGCCTGAAGGTACGACATTCAATAGTACGTAAGTATAAACACCATGGGACCACGCAGCCATCATACCGCTCAGGAAGGAGACGCGTTCTGTCTCCTCGAGATGAATGTAATTTGGTGCGAAAAGTGCAATTCAATCCCAGAACAACAGCAAAGGACCCTGTGAAGATGCTGGAGGAAACAGGTACAAAAGTATCTATAGCCACAGTAAAACAAGTCCAATATGGACATAACCTGAAAGGCCGCTCAGCAAGGAAGAAGCCACTGCTCCAAAACCGCCATAAAAAAGCCAGACTACAGTTTGCAACTGCACAAGGGGACAAAGATCGTACTTTTTGGAGAAATATCCTCTGGTCTGATGAAACAAAAATAGAACTGTTTGGCCATAATGACCATCGTTATGTTTGGAGGAAAGCCAAAGAGGATATTTTGTTATGTTTGGCTTGCAAGCCAAAGAACACCATCCCAACTATGAAGCACGGGGGTGACAGCATCATGTTGTGGGGGTGCTTTGCTGCAGGAGGGACTGGTGCACTTCACATAATAGATGGCATCATGAGGTACGAAAATTATGTGGATATATTGAAGCAACATCTCAAGACATCAGTCAGGAAGTTAAAGCTTGGTCGCAAATGATTCTTCCAAATGGACAATGACCCCAAGCATACTTACAAAGTTGTGGCAAAATGGCTTAAGGACAACAAAGTCAAGGTATTGGAGTGGCCATCACAAAGCCCTGACCTCAATCCCACAGAAAACTTGTAGGCAGAACTGAGGGTACACCAAAACCTCCTTTTCTTGTTCACGTTTTGTTGATAAATCCACCGGAAACTGTCTAAGAAGTAGTTGGTGAACCAGGCGAGGCAGTCATTTGAGAAACCAAGGCTGTTGAGTCTGCCGATAAGAATGCGGTGATTGACAGAATCGAAAGCCGTGGCTAGGTCGATGAATACGGCTGCACAGTACTGTTTTTTATCGATGGCTGTTATATCGTTTAGGACCTTGAGCGTGACTGAGGTGCACCCATGACCAGCTCGGAAACCAGATTGCGTAGCGGAGAAGGTATGGTGAGATTCGAAATGATCTGTTTGTTAACTTGGCTTTGAAGACTAGAATGGCAGGGTAAGATAGATATAGGTCTGTAACAGTTTGGGTCTAGAGTGTCTCCCTCTTTGAAGAGGGGGATGACCGCGGTAGCATTCCAATCTTTACGGGTCTCAGACGATACGAAAGAAAGGTTGAACAGGCTAACAATAGGGGTTGCAACAATTGCGGTGGATAATTTTAGAAATAGGGCCCAGATTGTCTAGCCCAGCTGATTTGTAGGGGTCCAGATTTTGCAACTCTTTCAGAACATCAGCTATCTGGATTTAGTTGAAGGAGAAATGGGGAGGCTTGGACAAGTTGCTGTGGAGCATGCTGAGCTGTTGACCGGGGTAGGGGTAGCCAGGTGGAAAGTATGGCCAGCCGTAGAAAAATGCTTTTTGAAATGCTCGATTATCGTAGATTTATTGGTGATGACGGTGTTTCCTGGCCTCAGTGCAGTGGGCAGCTGGGAGGAGGTGCTCTTATTCTCCATTGACTACAGTGTCCCAGAACTTTGTGAAATTTGTGCTACAGGATGCACATTTCTGTTTGAAAAAGCTAGCCTTTGCATTCCTAACTGCCTGTGTAAATTGGTTCCTAACTTCTCTGAAAAGTTGCATATCGCGGGGGATATTTGATGCTAATGCAGTACACCACAGGATGTTTTTGTGCTGGTCAAGGGCAGTCAAGTCTGGAGCGAACCAAGGGCTATTTCTGTTCTACATTTTTTGAATGGGGCATGCTTATTTAGGATGGTGAGGAAAGCAGTTTTAAAGAATTACCAAGAATCTTCTACTGACGGAATGAGGTCAGTATCCTTCCAGGATACCCGGGCTAGGTCGATTAGAAAGGCCTGCTCGCTGAAGTGTTTTAGGTAGCGTTTGACAGTGATGAGGGGTGGTCGTTTGACCGCGGACCCATTACAGACGTGGTCAAAGCCAGTGATTGTTGAGATCCTGGTTGAAGACAGTAGAAGTGTATTTAGAGGGCAAGTTGGTCAGGATGATATCCAAGAGGGTGCCCATGGTTACAGATTTAGGGTTGTACCTGGTAGGTTCCTTGATAATTTGTGAGATTGAGGGAATCTAGCTTAGATTGTAGGATGGCCGGGGTGTTAAGCATATCCCAGTTTAGGTCCCCTAACAGTACCAACTCTGAAGATAGATGGGGTGTAATCAATTCACATATGGTGTCCAGGACACAGCTGGGGGCTGAGGGGGGTCTATAACAGACTTGTGTCTGGAAAGGTGGATTTTTAAAAGTATAAACTCAAATTGTTTGGGCACAGACCTGGATAGTATGACAGAACTCTGCAGGCTATCTCTGCAATAGATTGCAATTCCGCCCCCTTAAGCAGTTCTATCTTGTCGTTAAAGGTTGTGGTTGGGGATGGACATTTTTGGTGGCCTTCCTAAGCCAGGATTCAGACACGGCTAGGACATCAGGATTGACGGAGTGTGATTAAGCAGTGAATCAAACAAACTTAGGGAGGAGGCTTCTGATGTTAACATGCATGAAACCAAGGCTTTTACGGTTACAGAAGTCAACAAATGATAGAGCCTGGGGAATAGGAGCGGAACTGGGGGCTACAGGGCCTGGGTTAACATCAAAATCCTCAGAGGAACAGAGGAGGAGTAGGATAAGGGTACAGCTACAGACTATAAGAACTGGTCGTCTAGTGCGTTGTAGCATATTTCTTGGCGTGGTAGAATAGATTCAGGACACAATGTACAGACAATGATATGGTGAGATGTGAGTACAATGGAGGTAAACCTAGGCTTTAAGTGACGATGAGAGAGGTTTCGTCTCTGGAGGCACCAGTTAAACCAGGTGAGGTCTCCGCATGTGTGTGGGGTGTGACAAAAGAGCTATCTAAGGCATGTTGAGCGGGACTGAGGGCTCTACAGTGAAATAAAACAATAAGAACTAGCCAAGACAGCTGTAGACAAGGCATATTGACATTAGAGGCATAGAGCAATCACAGGTGTTAATCGGGAGAGCTAAGACAACAACGGGTAAATGGCGATGAATGGGCAGAGCTGGTCAGTTAGGTACATACAGGACCTGAGTTCGAGGCTGGGGCCAACAGGTAAACAAAATGAGGTACCGTGTTATTGAAACAGTCCAGGGGGCATCAGCTGTGTAGCCGAGTGATCATAGGGTCAAAAGAGCAGCTAAAGGTGAGTCAGGGTGCCGTTCAGTAGTCACTACTACGCCAGGCGCAGGGGACACAGCGCTCAGAAAAGCTAGCGGGCCGGGGCTAGTAGATGGTTCTTCGGCGACATCGTAACAGAATAGCCTGTTGAGACCAAATTGGGCGATCACGTCGGCAGTCCAGTCGTGATGGATCAGCGGGGCTCCGTGTCGACAATAAAGGGTCCAAGCCAAATGGCAAGGAGGTATTGTAGCCCTAGAATTAGCTGGTATATGGGCCTAGCTCGAGGCTAGCTCAAGGCTAGTTGATGCTTGCTTTTTGGACAGAGGCATTGGCTAATAGCCACTTTTTTGCAGCTAGCTAACTGCCATGATCCGGTGTAATGATCCAGTGCGGCAGGAATCCAGTTATGTGGTAGAGAGAAGCAGTCCGATATGCTCTGGATTGATATCGCGTTGCGCAGACTGGCAGGTATTGTCTGAGCTAAGGCTGGCTGGTGACCGAGAAAAAGGTGAAGACCTCTAGCCGTGGTTAACAAAGACTAGTAGCTAGTTAGCTGGCTAGCTCCTGATTGAAGTTCCAGTTATAAGGAATAAAAATAGCACATCCGTACCACATTGGGTGAGGCGGGCTGCAGGAAAGTATATTTAGTTTGTAGATAGAATGTGAGATTAAGATATATACGAAAAAGACTGGCTTTTTAAACGGGATAAGACATGGGATAAGACTGGCGCCTATTGTAGTAGGTGCCAGGTGCACCGGTTTGTGTCAAGAACTGCAGCGCTGCTGAGTTTCTCACGCTCAACAGTTTCCCGTGTGTATCAAGAATGGTCCACCACCCAAAAGACATCCAGTGGATTTGGCAGAAAAGTGTGAAGCATTGGAGGGGTGCGCAACTCAATATTAGGAAGGTGTTCCTAATGTTTGGTATATTCAGTGTATGTGTGTTAACTGTGATCAGGGCAGGGGAATATATATTTTATGGTCTGTTTAATGAACAAAATAACAAGCTATTGATTTAATTTGCATTGCACAGCCATGTAGCCTACGCAGTGTTCATGTGCTAGTTGGAACTAGGAAACTGAAATTTCCAACACGCTAACTGGTTGTGTAGCGTTCAGAGAATCAGGCAGTTGGACATTCCATACCTTCCTAGTTCCGACTAGCATGTGAACACGGTACTATGCTGCACAGACCAGTAACATAATTCAATTCAAATTATGTTATTCTATTCTTTCGAAAATACATTTTAGCAGTCTTATAATGTTTCTAAGGACCTGCCTAAACAAATTATTATATTTCTTTGTGATGTATATTAAATGGTTTATTAAAATAGACGACCAAACACATCGGCCCACCCCTACTCCCACTCGTCGTCGGTGCCGGCTTGCATACGGGAGGTATACGAGTCTTATGCCAGTAAGAATGTGGTAAAAATGGGCTTGTTTGAAACGGGGTCATTTAAATATTACCCTTTTTTTTTTACAGGCATACCATAAATCCTATTTGAAAAGTGTATGAGAAATGTTGTGGGGAAAAGATGGAGAGGGGGATGGAGTGAGAGAAAGGGCAGGAGAGAGACAGTGAGGGAGAGATTAGTAGAGAGAGAATGGTAAGAAAGAGGGAATAAGAGAAACGTCAGAGGAAGAGGGAGTAAGATAGGCAGAAAAGTAGATATAGAGGTGATCAAGCAGAAAGAGGTGAAACGAGAGTGGCCATTTTTCTCTTCGCTTTTTTTCTGTTTTCCTTTAAACTCTCGGGCTTAGCTAAGTCTTGGGTGTGTTTGTGAGTGTGTGCCCCTCATGTCACATCTGAACAGCCTCGGCTATCAGTGCAAGCTTGTTGTGCTGATATTCGGAAGTTTGCCATGTGTACAGGCTGACAGAACGTGGCCTTCAGATTGCAGGCCTACATAAGATTAAGTCGAAGCAGCTATGGGCATCCTTGCTGTGTGGAGAACAATGTGCTATCTGTTTCCCTAGGTGTCCAGATATCCCTGTCCTGAAATGTATTGTATGTATCATGATTCATTGTGTGTGTGTCACTTCGTGCCTGTGTGTCAACAAACAATGGTATTATTACTATTAAAGTATTCTGATTCTGGTGGGTCCGGCCAAATAACTGAATAACATGGTCCATTTAAAAAACAAACATATCATATCAGGATTTTAATGGTGAAAAAGTAACCCTTTTTGACACTGTGAACCATGGATGAATGCCAAGTATCTCAAAATACATGAATGCATGCATGCACACACACACACACACACACACACACACACACACACACACACTCACACACACATACAGAGGATCTGCCATTGCAGTAGCAAGGAAAGAAGAGGCAATCCTTTTAAAAATTGTTTTGCTCTCTTTTGTCACTCTTTCTTTCCTGTCCTGTTTGAAGTTCACATTCTCTCATCTATAATAAGGCCCATGTTTTGAACAGAGTGAGAGGAGAGGAGGACAATACGAGAAAATGAAAGGACAAGCCTCTGACTGCTGTTTCATTGTTGAGTGGCAGTTTAATTAGGAATGTTTTGATGTAAAGAAGTCTGAAAAAGTTCTCTACAGAAACGCAGCTCCTCTTCTACTTTCTCCACTTGTTTTAATAAATCTTATACTTTATATCTTATTCTTTTTCTCTCTTACTTCTGCTCCTTTCCTCCTCTCCCCTCCACTCCTCCTCTTCCCCCTCCTACTGTGTATCAGTCTGAGACAGACGGTGCGTGGGGTATCCCCCAGACACACACACACAGGCATGCAAACCAGCACGCACGTGCACACACACAGGGAAATGTATGAAATTGCTCTGATAAGTTGAGACACTATTTTCCATATCACATGGATTTATGACTTTAATTTAGAAAAGGCATTTACAGTGTTAAAAAAGGTCTATAATAGTTTTGTATTGTATTCGAATACTAACGTCCGTTCGGATATTCAAATAACAGTGTACATCCCTACTGTCTATTTATCCAAGGTTGTAGCTATTTGTTGCACTCACAACATATATGAGACAAATTCCTCACAACATTTAGCCTACATCTCACAGTGTGACTCCGACCTAAACTCAGTTGAATGTGACTTTTCTAGTTGCATGGACATGGACATAGTCTGTCGAAACTGTATAGTGGACACTGTATATCTGTATCATGGCTTACATAAATGCTGAATCCACCATCCAGATTATGGTATACTATTACCACGCGCACACACACACCAGGGACAGGTATAGAGGGAGGGTGAAAGGTAGAGGAGGGAGAGAGAGGGGGAGTAAGGTAAAGGGTAACGAGTCTAGAGAAGGGGGAGAGAGAGGGAGTAAGGTAGAGGGTAATGAGTCTAGAGAAGGGAGAGAGAGGGGGAGTAAAGGTAGAGGGTAACGAGTCTAGAGAAGGGAGAGAGACCGAAAGAGAGGAAGGGGGTGAAGGAGCAAGCAAGGCAGCAAGGACGGGAGAAAGTTTAGGTGAATTGAAAGAAGTAAAGGACGATGGAAGGAGGAGAGAAATATGAAGGGAGGGAGGGCGTATGAGTTGGAAGAAAGGAAAATGGGAGAAATTGTAGAACACTAGTAGCAGTACATCAGATTTTCTTTTCCACTTTGTCTAGACCTCCCTCTTTCTCTATCCCTCCATCTCTAGTATATACAGTACCCCCCTCTCTCTCTCTCTCTCTCTCTCTCTCTGTTTGTGTGTGTCCTTGCTCTCCTGGTCTGTCTTTCACAAAAAAACACTTCTCAAATAGCCTCTGCTTTTCCTCCACTTTGTCTCTTGAACCCCTTACCCATCCACTTTCTCTTCTCTCCCTCTCCCCTTTTATTTACCTCTGTCTATGTTCTCTTTCACGCCCAGAAATAGACAATATCCAGTGAGTATACGCTTTTAGTGCTCATCCTTGACATTTCCTACACTCGTTTTTTCCTCTCTCTTTTTTCTCTCCTTTTCTGAGCAAAAGAAGGGAATGACATTTTAGCCTGGCGCCTAAGCACTGTAGTAGAGGCGAGTTGGTTGTCAAGCACTTATTCCTCTCAATCTAAATGGCACAGTTTAATATTTGTAAGGTTAAAATGTGTGAATTATTTGAAAGAACTCATCCATCTGGTCAATTCATGTCAGCATGACAAAACATTGAGTTGAGGAGAATGTTATTTTCATAGGTGGTATACAGAAGGTAGCCCTGTTTGGTAAAAGATCAAGTCCATATTATGGCAAGAAAAGCTCAAATACGCAAAGAGAAACGACAGTCCATCATTACTTTTAGACATGGTCAGTCAATCCTGAACATTTCAAGAACTGAAAGTTTCTTCAAGTGCAGTTGCCAAAACCATCAACCGCTATGATGAAACTGGCTCCCATGAAGACCACCACAGGAAAGGAAAACCCAGAGTTACCTATGCTGCAGAGGCTAAGTTCATTAGAGTTACCAGCCTCAGAAATTGCAGCCCAAATAAATACTTCACAGAGTTCAAGTAACATACACATCTCAACATCAACTGTTCAGAGGATACTGCGTGAATCAGGTCTTCATGGTCGAAT
Source organism: Oncorhynchus tshawytscha (assembly GCF_018296145.1). Classification (NCBI taxonomy): domain Eukaryota; kingdom Metazoa; phylum Chordata; class Actinopteri; order Salmoniformes; family Salmonidae; genus Oncorhynchus; species Oncorhynchus tshawytscha. The sequence goes on from NC_056443.1 coordinate 15,863,161, forward strand.
TGCTGCAAAGAAACCACTACTAAAGGACACCAATAAGAAGAAAGCACTTGTTTGGTCCAAGAAATAAGAGTACATTAGACCGGTGGAAATCTGTCCTTTGGTCTGATGAGTCCAACTTTGAGATTTTTGGTTCGTACCGCTGTGTCTTATACAGAGTAGGTGAATGGATGATATCCGCGTGTCTGGTTCCAGCAGTGAAGCATGGAGGAGGTGTGATGGTGTGGGGGTGCTTTGCTGATGACACTGTCAGTGATTTATTTAGAATTCGAGGCACACTTAACCAGCATGGCTACAACAGAATTCTGCAGCGATACGCCATCCCATCTGGTTTGCAATTAGTGGAACTATCATTTGTTTTTGAACGGGACAATGATCCAACACACATCAAGGCTGTGTAAGGGCTATTTGACCAAGAAGGAGAGTGATGGAGTGCTGCATCAGATGACCTGGCCTCTAAAATCACCCAACCTAAATCCAATTGAGACGGTTTGGGATTAGTTGGAAAAGCAGCCAACAAGTGCTCAGCGTAAGTGGGAACTCCTTCAAGACTGTTGGAAAAGCATTTCAGGTGAAGCTGGTTGAGAGAATGCTAAGAGTCTGTAAAGCTGTCATCAAGGCAAAGTGCGGCTACTTTAAAGAATCTCAAATATAACATATTTTGATTTGTTTAACACTTTTTTGGTTACGACATGATTTCACATGTTTTGATGTCTTCACTATTATTCTATGATGTAGAAAATAGTAAAAATAAGAAAAACACTTCAATGAGTAGGTGTGTCCAAACTTTTGACTGGTACTGTATGTGTACACCCCTTCATATTAGTGGATTCAACTATTTCAGCCACACCCATTGCTGATACATTTATAAAGTCGAGCACACGGCCATGCACTCCCCATAGACAAACATTGGCAGTAGAATGGTCGTACTGAAGAGCTCACTGACTTTAAACATGGCACTGTCATAGGATGCTACCTTTCCAACAAATTTACATGGCAGCTCCAGTCCGTCATATTTATGTCCTGCTAGAGCTGCCCCAGTGAACAGTAAGTGCTGTTATTGTGAAGTGGAAACATCTAGGAGCAACAGTGGTTCAGCCGCAAAGTGGCAGGCCACACAAGCTCACAGAATGGGACCGCCGAGTGCTGAAGCGTGTAGCACATAAAAATCGCCTGTCCTCGGTTGCAACACTCACTACCTCTGGAAGCAAAGTCAGCACAATAACTGTTACGTTGGGAACATCACAAAACGGCCAAGCAGCCGCACACAACCCTAAGATCACAATGTGCAGTGCCAAGTGTTGGCTGGAGTGGTGTAAAGCTTGCTGCCAGTGGACTCTGGAGCAATTTAAACGCGTTCTCTGGGTTGATGAATCACACTTCACCATCAGATAGACAAATCTGGGTTTGGCGGATGCCAGGGACTGTTTTTCATGGATCGGGCTAGGCCCCTTAGTTCCAGTCGTAAATCTTAATACTGCAGCATAGGCGATTCTGTGCTTCCAACTTTGTGGCAACAGTTTGGGGAAGGCCCTTTGCTGTTTCATTATGGCATGCCCCCGTGCACAAAGCGAGGTCCATACAGAAATGATTTGTCAAGATCAGTGTGGATGAACTCTACTGGGCTGCACAAAGCCCTGACCTCAACCCCATCAAGCACCTTTGGGATGAATTAGAACACCGACTGTGAGCCAGGACTAATAGCCCAACATCAGTGCCGACCTGACTAATGCTCTTGTGGCTGAATGGAAGCAAGTTCCAGCAGCAATGTTCCAACATCTAGTGGAAAGTCTTCCCAGAAGAGTGGAGGCTGTTAGAGCATAAAATGGGGGACTAACTCCACATTAATGTTCATGATTTTGGAATGAGATGTTCGACTATCAGGTCTTCACGTACTTTTAGTCATGTAGTGTATTCCTAGTCTACACTTTATGTAGCCATTAGTGATAATGCTAATGTTAACGGTCTGCTGGCAGATGGAAAGGCTTTCCCAAAAACCTTCTCAATTAAATGTTGACAACAAAGTAGCCTATGCCAACCTGACAGAACGATATCATGATTATTTGCATCAATCCAGTGGCCTTTGGTTTTGCAAACTTTGCAATCACATTATTGCTTTTGTTCTTAGAACCTACAATTTCCATTAAAAAAGTTTGATTTTGAGAGCAAAAACCTGGAAAAACTGACAGAGACCTGGAAAATCTCATCTGAAAAAACGGAATTTGGGAGAAAAAAAATCTAGGTCTCTCTATGCTGTGTTGCTTCATTTGCTGTGCTTCCCCTTGTTGACTGTTGGCAGTTGGCTTGGCTAGCTTTGTTAGCTTTGAATGGGACACATTGCAAAAGTTGAGATGGCTTGCAGTAGTGAAGATTGTCGACTACTCTGACTGTTACCAAATGCGTGTTGAGCCTGTGCGCCAGCGGCAGCAGTGGCATCACCCGAGTAAGTGGGGTGCTGCACAAATGGTAGTGCTGGAGGAATAGCAAGCTATCTATGAGATGTTCACTCCTCCTCCTGACCATCAATGTTTCCTCTACTCCGCTCACCATCTTAAGTGTTTGACCTGAACAACCCTCCGTGACCCATCTGTCAGACTTCTGAACATTCTTTATTAGCTAACACATTTGATTTACCTTGTTTTCTTGAATTTCTCAGTGTATACTCAATTCAGATTTTAGCTTTAAAAGGGACTAAGCTCTAGCAAACATTCTTAAAACCAACCCCATACTGTGTGACATCCAACCCTGCGATTGAGCTTGTTGTGACAAGTGGAGAGTGTGTTTGATGGCTTATAACTCCATGTTGGAATACGTTATGAGGATATAAAGGCTCCCCATTTCAATCCAAGTTCTTGGTCTTTCTCCTAATATTGAAAATAGTCTTGTAAGATATACTGGTGCTATCAGGGCTCAGGATAAGACCCAGATGCAGACAGTTCGAATCACAGATGTTTATTTACAAAACAGGGGGCAGGCAAATGACAGGTAGAGTCAGTAAGGAACAGAATGGCAGGCAGGCTCAAGGTCAGGACAGGCAGAATGGTCAACACCGGAGGAACTAGAAAAAAGGGACTAGAGCGACCAGGAGTACGGGAAAAACGAGACAAGACGAACCGGCAACAGACAAACAGAAAACAGAGGTATATATCCACAGGGGATAGTGGGAGAAATGGGTGACACCTGGAGGAGGGTGGAGACAAGCACATGACAGGTGAAACAGATCAGGGTGTGACAGGTGCTGATAAATACACATGAGTAATGTTCCTGTATCCTGACAATGCAGCGCAGCTCTCCCGGGACGATATATCAGCCCATGGAATGAAGCACGAGATTGAAAAACTTTCTAGAGTTTTCTCTGTTAGTCAACACTATCGACGTTTCTCTTTACTGTGGCAATTGTGATCGAATCAATGCAGTATTAGCCACTTTCAATGGAACATAACAAAACAAACAGGAGTAGGATTCTATTGCGCAAGACTCAGCCCATACTCTACACAGACAGGTGTGGCATAACCAATCAGAGCTGCAGTAGGCCTATATGCAAATAGACCATCGCCATATATGGATCTGTGCCATTTACTTTGAACTGGACTGTGTTTGCAGCTGTGGTCGTGAGTTGATGCGTTTGTTTTGAGATCAAAGCAAGAGCTGCATTTTGTTCATATCCTTTGCTAGTTAGTGAGTTATTAGCCCAGTTATAGACCATTTATAGTCAGCAATATGGGAGTGATTGCATCCTACAAGAGCACAAAACATCTACATTTCTAGATGTTCATCTTTGAAAAGTGAGTTACTTTTAAACTTTTAAATCTTAAATGCGCAGTGTTGTATTTTGATACAGGCTTGAATAAGCTAAGTAGCCAATAGGCAGAGGGTAGCATAATTTGTCTGATTCTCTGTAATAATGGTATGGGAAAAATAATGCATTTTATTTTGTAAAGCATCAAACAACACAACAACATTTTCAGTCACCGCCTTGTGGATAAACAGAGTGGATAAACAGGTTCATGTCAAGCACTGCATGCTTTTTCAAAAGTCTCACAGAATGTAGGCAATGGTGGAAAAAGTACTTAAGTACTTAAGTGTCAAAAGTAAATATAATTGCTAAAATATGCTTAAGTATCAAAAGTAAAAGTTTAAATAATTTCAAATTCCTTATTTTAAGCAAACCAGACGGTACCATTTTCTTGTTTTTTTATTTACGGATAGCCAGGTGCGTATTCCAACACTCAGGCATCATTTACAAACAAAGCATTTGTGTTTAGTTAGTCCATCAGATCAGAGGCAGTAAGGATAGCCAGGGATAAGTGTGTGAATTGGACCATTTTCATGTCCTGCTAAGCACTCAACATGTAACTAGTATTTTGGGTGTCAGGGAAAATTTATGGAGTAAAAAGTACATTTCTTTAGGAATGTAGTGAAGTAAAAGTAGTCAAAAATATAAATAGTAGAGTACAGATTCCCCCCCAAAAACTACTTAGGTAAAAATACTTTGCATATTGATGGTGTACTTTACACCACTGAATGTAGGTCTACATTAAACACCACACATTGGCTGCTACTGTAGGCTGAATGATAGAACAGCTATTTCCATGGGATGCATTTTCTCTGTTGTTTTTGATGGTAGGCCACTCTGGTAGGCCTACATTATGATCAAGTAGCAACAGTAGCCTACTTGATCACTGTTACAACTAACTTAAAGCGGGTACAGCCTCTATGTTCACAGTAAACGCGTGCTGGAAGTTGCACAGAATTTTCACAATGTTCAAGTTTGCACTCAGCAGACCTGAAGTTTGCCCAGTGCCAAATAAACTAGGAGGGAACATTGCACATGAGAGAAAAAAAATGTGAGAACCAACCCCGGTTTCCTCTGTTTCAATTAACAAAATTACCTTCCCTAGCTCACACACTGCTGTTGTGACACACACACATACGCACTCTTTATCTCATAACAATTGTGTGTGTGTGTGTGTGTGGGGGGGGGGGGTCGTTAACTAGTAAACAAACAACAATTTGACTAACTGGGGAATTTTGTTAGTCCCCACAAGGTCAAATGCTATTTCTATGGGGTTTATTGTTAAGGTTAGAATTAGTGTTAGGGTTAGGAGCTAGAGCTAGATTTAGGGTTAAGGTTAGGTTTTTGGGTTAAGGTTAAGGTAAGGGTTAGGGTAAGTAGTATTCTGAATGGAACTGAATTGCGTGTCCCCACACGGTTAGTTGTGTATGTGTGTGTGTATGTGTGTTTGTGTGTGTGTGTGTGTGTGTGTGTGTGTGTGTGTGTGTGTGTGTGTGTGTGTAGGGCTGGTTCCAGGCATAAGCAAACTCACTTACTGTTGAGAGTTATAATAGTAGACTATACAAGGTGCAATTTGAAATTTAGTTGTGCATCAGCAGTTGTTCTCATTATGTCAGTCACTGACTTAATTAGCCATGTCATCTAACAATTTTAGAATGGTAAATTAGTCTAGCCAGATATCTAAACTTGTAGTAATCATGGCCGAATACCTCCAGCGGGCCTCCAATGATTTTGTTAGTCAATCTCACTCAGATATCATTCATTAAAATGGCATACGACTTGGCAAAATGTGTAGAATTGCAGGAAAATAGATTTAAAACTGCAAACATTTCTCTCCACACCATGGCAAAATGGGTAGAATTGCAGGAAATTAGCTGTGAAACTTCAGATGTTTTCTCTGCCTCATGCCAAAATGAGTAGAATAGCAGAGGTGCATAAAGATGACGGCGCACTCATGCACTTACCACAAATCCCTTGTTTTGCTAAGTTTGTCTTATTGTACATTGCTCTCCGTTACTCTTTTTTTGAACGGTCATTAGCACAGTATACATGATCCCAATTTTAGCTTCAAGATGCAGGCAATTTGAAAAAAATGAAAACGTTAATTGTACTGATGTATTGATGTCATATCTGAATTTTGCCATCTAATGCACATTTGAAAATTGCATGAAATGTGTTTTTAGAATTGCTCAACTTCCTTTCGCCCCATGGAAGAATGTGTAGATTTGCAGAAACCTTGCTTTAAATTTTTTTTTTTATTTCCGCTGTCAAGGGGGGGCACTAAAAAAACTTTGGGCCCCCTAAAGGCTAGGGCCAGCCCTGTTTGGGTACTTCCATGGTTGGTTTCATTCGTCCTCCTCTTTAACTGCCCTTAATTGACCCATTTGTAGCTAAAACTTCGATTCAGCTTGAGCAAAGTGAGGTGTAGAATCACTGATCTACAAATATTATTCACTGCCAGATAATAGTCGGAGAACATTTCTTAACTGCAGGAACACTAGAAGATAATGCTGGAAATACAGGTAAAAGCAAAGTGCTTCAAAACAAGCCTAAAATGCATAGCCCTTTTAATGTTATCCATTTTTACTGTAGGTACTAAAGGTTCATTGACGAGTATCATTAGATATCCCCTAGGTAGGACTCCTGTATGACGTCTGTGTGTGTGTTTGCACCTGCGCTCGTCGCATGTGTGTGTAAGTGTGTGTGTGTGTGTGTGTGTGTGTGTGTGTGTGTGTGTGTGTGTGTGTGTGTGTGTGTGTGTGTGTGTGTGTGTGTGTGTGTGTGTGTGTGTGTGTGTGTGTGTGTGTGTGTGAGATATCAGTCATATCTTACATTTAATAACGTCCACATTCACTGTTGGTACTAGAGGGTAATTGAAGTGTATAGTGAAGAGCCTAGGACATCTATCAGCCAAGGCTGTGAGATAGATAGATAGAATCTTTTAAAATGTCACGTTAATGGCTTTAGTCACTAGGGTTGCGTCCCAAATGGTACTCCTTTTGCCTACATAGTTCATTGTCATTATTTGTTCGAAAGTAGTTCACTATATAATAATATGGTGCCATTTGAAACGCAGCCGTGAGATCTTTTATAAGATAAATCTATGCTAAATCATCTGAGTTTGAGTTTCATTGGCGTACTGCTTTTGGCTGAACATTTTACCTACGTCAGAGTGATTGTGACGTCTTTAGGACGTAATGAAATTCCCCATATTGATGATCTATAAAGGTGTGATTTAAATCATTTTTATTCCTTGAAGGCTGAATCTTCAGAGTTTGAGTTCCTATCATTGGCTAATGGTTTACCTGCGTCAGTGAGTGACGATGAGTGTTTCTAGAAACCATCATAATATTCCCATATTGATGATTTATTAGGTAATGATTATTTTAATTAAAGGACAAAGCATTAGAGGAGAAATTATGTGACCGTTTTGTTTCAATTGTACCTCTCCTCTTCCACCTCCTCCCCCTCTTTCTCTTTCTTTAAGAGTGAGTGTCTCATCTGTCATATTTAGTGGTTCTGTTAAGGTTCTCTTTTTACTTTACACATCCATCCATCTTGATTCTATCTTCCTGTTCTCTTACTTTGTCTGCCCTCTTTTTATTTTGATCTAATTTCTCAACTTTTTGGGACACTTATCTCATCGCTCTTTAGACCTCACCCCACTCCACCATCCCTTTCTCGCTTCCTCTCTTCTATCTCTCTCTCTCTGACCCCCCCCTCTCTCTCTTTATGTGTAGTATGTCTCTGGTGGATATTTCTCAGCATGAATTATGTATTTGACTGGGCACTTAATCCTACTTTTCAGGGAAAATCTGTCCTTGTGTGTGTGTGTGCCTATTGGAGGTCATTTAGAGGTGAGTGTGTATTCACTATGATCTACCTGTCCTCCCCTAGGATAGTATCTAGGAGAATTGCACTCTAAACCTACAGTACATCACTCCCCTCAGGCAAGATACCTACTCCCAGGTAGATAAGAAAACTACTCCCAGGTAGATAATCATTCTACTTCTCAGTGGTACTCAAACATTCTATGGTATCATGATTCCATTATTGTATCTTGGGAGCATTCCAGTCTATACAAGTTTTCTCTTGTATATTTCACACACCAACAAGGGCAGAAGGGTAGAAGTTTTCGGAATAGAATGCAGAAGTTCTCGGAATAGAATGTAGCCTACACCAGACACTCCAATCCTTCAGAGATGCTCTGAAGGACTGACTTGAATTGTGAGGATGACTACTTGCACACTACTTTATGGTAAATAATGCAAACGGCTTCCACGACTCATTTTTCTGAACAGGAGAAGAAAAAAAACATCACCGGATTCACAGGGAATACATTACATAGTATGGAGAAGGAATACTCCAAGCCATAGCTTTATACTACTTGTCAAACATAGAGAACTGACACTGTATTCTGTTTGTTGGGGTGGGATTGGTGCTGGGGGTCCTTTGGTGGCTTTTGACCAATTTCTTTGGGATTCCTCATATTTTACTCATTGGTAGGAAGAAGTTAGGATGTTGGACTATATTTATTATCTGTATAAATTAAATTATGCCAATTTGGGTGCAATAATTTTGTTTAATTTCTCAGAGATTAAATTATATTTCAATAAAAAGTTTCAGGAATGTTAATCGCATCTGTTACTAACTACAGAAACCATTTCAGAACAATCTGAGATGGTAGGTGTCAAAATCCTCTTTCTTGTGCTTTTTGGGGTGGAACGACCCAAAAGAGAGAGAGGCAGAGAGATAAAAAAAAGGGAGAGAAAGAGTGGGTGATGTCAGAGAGGGAGAGCAAGATGGAGACACAGAGACACACAGGGAGGGAGAGAGAGAAACAGAAGAAAGAGGAGAGACCGTATAGCTGAGTGGAGCCAGTAGTCAGTCAGTCAGCAAGCAGCAAGCAGTCACTTAATCAGCAGTAGAGACTAGGAGACTCCAGGACAGATGGTGGTACTAAATGCTGCATATTGATGTCGGCTAATGTTTTACTAAATATAGTCTCTATCCCATAGTGGGTCAAAAGGCACTTTGGTGATGAAATGTCCCTTCCTCAATTTATAAACAACTAGCTCTCAGTCTCACAGCAGAATTAGACGTTCATCCATGTTTCTCAAATGTCGAAGTTGTTGCAAACGGCAAATTGTGTTCACGCATTAACTCTGAATTTTTAAGGTTAGGGTTAAATTTAGGCATAACTCAAATCTTAAGGTTAAGCATTCAGAGTTAATGCCTAAGGTAAGGGTTAAGGTTTGGGATAGGTTTTAAAAAATGTAAATTTAAAAAAACATTTTATCACTAGATTTGAACTTGCAACCTTTGGAATCAGAGGCAGATGCCATCCCCATCCACAATACTGTGCCAAAATGAATTCTACTTGAAGGTAACAGCACTCACTGTTGCCCCTAGTGGCAGGTTTCCATGTCAACTCCCGATGACCTCAGACATGGATGGACATCAAAAACTGACTTGTAATCACAGGTGACCTGGCTGGTTATAAAATACATTTTACCAAGACAAATATGATTATTCAATTTATGCTCTGAATTGTTCAGTAGGGTCTTTCTCTAACATTTAATTAACAGTATATCCATAAAGTCTGATTTCGTAACCTAATACATCCGATATCAAGCACCAAGCTCTGTTGACAGAGCGGTGCAGCTTTCTCAAATCAACGTTTGAGGATTTTACATGTTGAGGTGGTAGTCTTCAAAGTTGTTTCCGCAGGTCACAAAAAGCGAAATTAGCATGACAACGAGCTGAATTAAATGTAAAAGGCTTTGAAAATAAAAAGCTTGTGGTATGCTCAGAACCCCACGTGTTTTGAGATCCACATTTTTTGCAAAACCAATATATACCTAAGCAAATTGGGGTGGGGGGTGGCTAGCATTTATTTTGGCATTAATATGTGTCATATATCAGTTTGCAAACAATGTAATAAAATATATACACTACCTTTCAAAAGTTTGGGGTCACTTAGAAATGTCCTTGTTTTTGAAAGAAAATATGTATTTTTCGTCCATTAAAATAACATCAAACTGATCGGAAATACAGTGTAGACATTGTTAATGTTGTAAATGACTATTGAAGATGTAAATGGCTGATTTTCTTACGGAATATCTACATACAGAGGCATACTATCATTATCAGCAACCATCACTCATGTGTTCCAATGGCACATTGTGTTAGCTAATCCATGTTTATCACTTTAAAAGGCAAAAACCCTTTTGCAGTTATGTTAGCACAGCTGAAAACTGTTGTCCTGATTTAAATAAGCAAAAAAACTGGCTTTCTTTAGACTAGTTGAATATATGGAGCATCACCATTTGTGGGTTCGATTACAGGCTCAAAATGGCCAGAAACAAAGACCTTCCTTCTGAAACTCGTCAGTCTATTCTTGTTCTGAGAAAAGAAGGCTATTCCATGTGAGAAATTGCCAAGAAACTGAAGATCTCGTACAACGCTGTGTACTTCTCCTTTCACAGAACAGCGCAAACTGTCTCTAACCAGAATAGAAAGAGGAGTGGGAGGCCCCGATGCACAACTTAGCAAGAGGACAAGTACATTAGAGTGCCTAGTTTGAGAAACAGACACCTCACAAGTCCTCAACTGGCAGCTTCATTAAATAGTACCCGCAAAACACTAGTCTCAATGTCGACAGTGAAGAGGCAACTCTGGGATGCTGACCTTCTAGGTAGAGTTCCTCTGTCCAGTGTTTGTGTTCTTTTGCCATCTTAATCTTTTATTTTTATTGGCCAGTCTGAGATATGGCTTTTTCTTTGCAACTCTACCTAGAAGGCCAGCATCCCAGAGTCACCTCCCACTCTTCTTTCTATTCTGGTGAGTCCAAAAATGTCTTATATGCTGCTGCATAAATGATGTAATATGCCAGCAAGATATGGTCAGCCGTATCAGCTATGTTTTTTTTTAAGCAATAAATGAGCTACTAAGATCGCCACTGTGAGGGTCATATGGTTTAGTTGTGTTCAATTTGAATATAGACATCTGGAAAACAGAGGAAACTCAAAGAACTCAAATTAACTGAGAGAAACCAACTGCATGAGTTAGTCACAGTAGATTAGCACGCACACACACACACACACACACCACAGCCCCATTGCCAGTCACATCTCATAGGAACCTCCTGGAGTTCAACTAGTTTCATCAAACAAACTATGATTCAGGAAACAGACAGATTTGCTGTCACATGGAAATTAAAGTTAAAAGCATATTATACTGTAGCACACACACACACACACACACACACACACACACACACACACAAAATGCCAGAAAAAAGAGTGGTTATCCTAGAGGCAGTTTGAGATGAGAGATTAATTAACTAGAGAGATTCATCTGGCCTTTCCTTCCATCATTGTGTGTGTGTGTGAGGCTTCTTTCGAACAAGGTGTCCTCACTGTCTTGCGTGAGCCCATGTCTTCCCGCTCTCTTTTTCACTCTCCACTGTCATCCCTCCTGGGGTGTCTGTTCTTGATTCTGTCTGTGTAAATCTAGTCTCACTCTCAGTCCATAGCACCTCTCCCTCCCCCCTATTTTCTCTCTTTCCCTCCCTCCCTCCTTCCCTCTCTTTGTCTCTCTGTTAGGCAATCTGCTGTTGTCTCTGTGTTCTGCTACTTCTGTCTGTTTCCTGATCCACGGCCGGTCAGACAGAGTGGAGTTTGGTTTGTTCAGTCTGGTAGTCTGACTCACACAACAATCTAGTCTGTTGCTGCTGTGTGTGTGTGTGTGTGTGTGTGTGTGTGTGTGTGTGTGTGTGTGTGTGTGTGTGTGTGTGTGTGTGTGTGTGTGTGTGTGTGTGTGTGTGGACCAGAATGTCCTGATAAGATAGTAACATTCTGAAGTAACATTCTGAAAATGTAAGACTTGCGATAATTAAAAATGCTATTGTAAGTTTAAGGGGTAGGGTTAGGAGTTTGGTTTAGGATCAGGGTTAAGGGTTCGGGAAAATAGAATGGGAATAAATGTTTACTCCCCAAAAATGTTTGAAAACATAGCTGTGTGTGTGTGTGTGTGTTCGAGGGCTAGAGTTGAATGAATTGGGGTTTTATCAGATTGTGACCAGGTGGATTCTAGGAATATCAGTGCCGGTCAACCAGTTATAGAGACAAACAGTTATTGTCTTAACTTCCCATATTGGACACAGCCAGGTCACTCAAGATCTACTGCGAAATTGGATGTCCATCAAGCTAATCAGGAGAGTACTTCAAAAACCGTCTACTAGGGGCAATGGTGAGCGCTATTATAATCAAGTAGGCTTGGGTTTTGCTAGAGCATTGTGGATAGGTGTAAGCCGCAAGCTCCAGGCTCCAGGCTCCGAGGGTCGCATGTTCTATTCCAGTGCTATATTAACCCTGTCCCAAACCTTAACCCTCAACTTAACCATTCGGGATGAATGCCTAAACTTAACCTTTGAAATTCAACATTTGTGGACAAGCGTTTGGACATCTGATTCTGCATTGAGACTGAGAGCTTGTTGATTTGGATAAAACTACCTTAAGTCACACACACACACACACACACACACAGTCACACGCTCGCACACAACACACATACACACACACGTCATAGGTCACACAATTAGAAGGCTTGATATTATATTGTCTTAGCTCATAAAATTATACTTTCTATAATGTTTGTCGCCAATCTACCACAAGTCACATTGCAGTGTTTTGCAAAGACCTTCATATTGCAATCAACAAACACTTCTTTAAGATCAAGCTAAACTGGAGGGATATGTGCGTGTTTGCATGCGTGGTAGGGTGGTGGTTGGGGTGGGGCGGTGGATGTGTCTATGTTTAGAGTATTTTCAAGGAAGGAACTCTAGTTGAGGTCACACTGCTCAAAGCACACATCAACTCCTTTCCCTTCACAAGTCCACACCCATTATTACTTTATTACCTCTCTCCCTCTCTCTCTCCCCTGATCTCTTTCTCTTCCCTTCTCTTCACTTCACCACACAGGTTTAATGGAGCAGCTGATGTACTGAAAGAAATCAATCTTCTAAGCTCTCCCTACCTTAATCCCTTTCTCTCCCTCTTTCTTTTTCTGTTTGTCTCTTATGAGCGCAGTTACTCAGCTAACAACAAACCTTCCCACAACTTTAGAGAACGTTCTCTTAATTAAGGGTCGCATTAGATCATCAACTAACGTCTTCATGAGAATGTTCCCATGATGTGCAAGGAATGTTTACAAGAGACCATTACCTTATTGTCAAATAGTACTTACCCAGAAAATGGTTGCCATGTTCTCAAAGCATAAGATAATGTTCTAGAGACATTTCATGGGAACTTTTCCAGAACATTCGTGTGCAGTTTTCCGAGGGTGAAGAGAACATTCCATCAACGTCCCACCAAACGCACAAAACATGGTTCCCAGTTCTCAGAATATAAGATAATAATGTTCTAGAATCATTTAATGAGAACGTTGCAAGAACATTCATGTGTCCATTTTTCTGAGGGTTAGGAGAATATTCCATCAATGTCCCACCAAACATACATAGAACATGGTTGGCATGTTCTCAGAACGTAAGATATTCATGTTCTAGACATTTGTGTCCCAAAAAATTGCCATTACACATCACATCTTTTTACTGTTGCCAAGCCAATCAAGGTCTTGGTGAGCCCCTGATACATTCACAGCTCTTTGTCTGTTGGCAATGTTAGGGATACACAGTGCTTTTAAGATAGTGTTTCCAACTGACATACAGTGAATTCGGAAAGTATTCAGAACCCTTGACTTTTTCCAAATGTTGTTACGTTAAAGCCTTATTCTAAAATGGATTAACGTTTTTTTCCCCTCATCAATACCCCATAATGACTAAGCAAAAACACGAAAATATCACATTTACGTAAGTATTCAGACCCTTTACTCAGTACTTTTTTGAAGACCTTTGGCAGCGATTACAGCCTCAAGTCTTCTTGGGTATGACGCTAAAAGCTTGGGACACCTGTATTTGGGGAGCTTCTCCCATTCTTCTCTGCAGATCCTCTCAAGCTCTGTCAGGTTGGATGGGGAGCATCGCCGCACAGCTATTTTCAGGTCTCTCCAGAGATGTTCGATCGTGTTCAAGTCTGGGCTCTGACTGGGGCACTCAAAGACATTCGGAGACTTGTCCCAAAGCTACTCCTGTGTTGTCTTGGCTGTGTGCTTAGGGTCGTTGTCCTGTTGGAAGGTGAACCTTCGCCCCAGTCTGAGGTCTGAGGTCTTTCTGTACTTTGCTCCTTTCATCTTTACCTCAATCCTGACTAGTCTCCCAGTCCCTGACACTAAAGAACATCTACCATAGCGTGATGCTACCACCACTATGCTTCACCGTAGGGATGGTGCCAGGTTTCCTCCAGATGTGACGGTTGGCAATCAGGCCAAAGAGTTTCATCTTGATTCTCATGGTCAGAGAGTCCTTTAGGTGCCTTTTAGCAAACTTCAAGCGGGCCTTTTACTGAGGAGTGGCTTCCGTCAGGCCACTCTACCATAAAGGCCTGATTGGTGGAGTGCTGCAGAGATGGTTGTCCTTCTGGAAGGTTCTCCCATCTCCACAGAGGAACTCTAGAGTTCTGTCAGAGTGACCATCAGTTTCTTGGTTACCTCCCTGACCAAGACCCTTCTCCCCCAATTGCACAGTTTGGCCGGGTGGTCAGTTCTAGGAAGAGTCTTGGTGGTTATTTTACATTGAAGAATGATGGAGGCCACTATGTTCTTGGGTACCTTCAATGCTGCAGAAATGTTTTGGCACCCTTCCACAGATCTTGGAGCTCTATGGAAAATGTATTCGACCTTATGGCTTGGTTTTTGCTCTGATATGCACTGTCAACTGTGGGACCTTGTATAGACAGGTGTGTGTGCCTTTCCAAATCATGTCCAAACAATTGAATTCACCACAGGTGTACTCCATCCAAGTTGTAGAAACATCTCAAGTATGATCAATGGAAACAGGATGCATCTGAGCTGATTTCCAAGACTCCTAGCAAAGGCACTGAATACTACGGAGCCAAGTCCCATAGATCAGCACAGCCATGCTAAAAAGGTAATGTTGCCCAACCTCCAGTGTATAGATGCTTTAATACAATGGGTTACCAATTAAATAAAAAACTTTATTTTGATAGATGTGTTCATAGGCTACTATTTCAACCCTGAAAAAAAATATAGCCCTGGTTCCGACACATCTATGGTTGATAACCAAGCCGGCTATCAGTTAGGTTGCCATTTAAGTATTTTTGTTGTATATCTATGGATGTTCATTCTAAATGTTCCTTTGCTATGCTGGTTGGCAATGGTCTTATACTTTGCTTGCTAGTTAGCCAACTACGGCTAACACAGTCAGGTCAAACAATGTAGTAAGAATAACAGCAAAATAGCTGCATTTGCGTTTAATTAAGCTGTTTTCCACCTATAACAATGAACTAATGATACGCGATTTCACCTGTCATAGAAAATGTGCTCTCTTGTCAGGACACTGTTCAGAGGAGGTAGCCAACTACACAGCTCACGCAATCACTTCAAACGGAAGCTGGTAAGACAACAAACGAGTTCCATTTCATGTTATTTCACCTGTTTTTCTAATGACATTTCTTTGTGTAAATCCATAACAATATTATGCTGAATCATGATTTCGACTTACTGAAAAAGATGTCAGTCTCATCTCGTCCTGACACGTTAATTCTCAATAGGACAGTTAAGATCAACTTAAATCAGTTTTACCTCATTTCTATCAGCATGTTACATGTGCAACCAGAGGGAAAAAATAATTATGGACCACACACAGAGACACGTACAAAGCCCTTCCTCGCCCTCCATTTGGCAAATCTGACCATAACTCTGTCCTCCTGATTCCTGCTTACAAGCAAAAAGGACAGCAGGAAGCACCAGTGACTCAGTCTATAAGGAAGTGGTCAGATGAAGCAGATGCTAAACTACAGGACTGTTTTGCTAGCACAGACTGGAATATGTTCATGATTCTTCTGATGGCTTTGAGAAGTACACCACATCAGTCAATAGTTTTATCAATCATTGCATTGAGGATGTCGTCCCCACAGTGACTGTATGAACATATCCCAACCAGAAGCAATGGATTACAGGCAACATACGCACTGAGCTAAAGGGTAGAGCTGCCACTTTAAAGGAGTGGGACTCAGACCTGTAAGCTTATAAGAAATCCTTCCGACAAACCATCAAACAGTCAAAGTGTCAATACAGGACTAAGATCGAATCGTACTACACCGGCTCCAACGCTCGTCGGATGTGGCAGGGCTTGCAAACTATTACAGACTACAAAGGGAAGCACAGCCAAGAGCTGCCCAGTGACATGAGCCTACCAGACGATCTAAATAACCTCTATGCTCGCTTTGAGGCAAGTAGCACTGAAACAACATGCCATCAGCTGTTCCGGACGACTGTGTGATCACGCTCTCCGCAGCCGATGTGAGTAAGACCTTTAAACAGATCAACCTTCACAAGTTCGCTGGGCCAGACGGATTACCAGGACGTGTACTCCGAGCATGCGCTGACCAACTGGCAAGTGTCTTCACTGACATTTTCAACCTCTCCCTGTCTGAGTCTGTAATACCAACATGTTTCAAGCAGACCACCATAGTCCCTGTGCCCAAAAACACCACGATAACCTGCCTAAATGACTACCAAGCTGTAGCACTCACGTCTGTAGCCATGAAATGCTTAGAAAGACTGGTTATGGCTCACATCAACATCATCATCCCAGAAACCCTAGACCCACTCCAATTTACATACCGCACCAACAGATCCACAGACAATGCAGTCTCTATTGCACTCCACATGTGAGAATGCTTTTCATTGACTACAGCTCGGCGTTCAATACCATAGTGCCCTCAATGCTTATCACTAAGCTAAGGATCCTGAGACTAAGCACCTCCCCCTGCAACTGGATCCTGGACTTGCCACCCCCAGCTGGTAAGGGTAGGTAACAACACATCTGCCACGCTGATCCTCAACACGGGGGCCCCTCAGGGGTGTGTGCTCAGTCCCCTTCTGTACTCCCTGTTGACTCATGACTGCATGGCCAGGCATGACTCCAACACCATCATTAAGTTTGCTGATGACACAACAGTGGTGGGATCTGATCACCGACAACGATGAGACAGCCTATAGGGAGGGGGTCAGAGACCTGACCGTGTTGTGCAAAGACAACAACCTCTCCTTCAACGTGATCAAGACAAATGTGATGATTGTGGACTACAGGAAAAGGAGGACTGAGCACACCCCCATTCTCATCGAAAGGGTTGTAGTGGAGCAGGTTGGGAGCTTCAAGTTCCTTGGCGTCCACATCACCAACAAAGTAATATGGTCCAAGCACACCAACAGTCGTGAAGAGGGCACGACAAAACCTATTCCCCCTCAGGAGACTGAAAAGATTTGGCATGGGTCCTCAGATCCTCCAAAGATTTTACAGCTGCACTATCGAGAGCATCCTGACGGGTTGCATCACTGCCTGGTATGACAACTGCTCGGCTTGCGACTGCAAGGCACTACAGAAGGTACAGTACATAACCGGGGCCAAGCTTCCTGCCATCCAGGACCACTATACCAGGCGGTGTCAGAGGAATGCCCTAAAAATTGTCAAAGACTCCAGCCACCCTAGTCATAGACATTTCTCTCTACTACCACACGTCAAACTACCACACGCCAAGTCTAGGTCCAAGATGCTTCTAAACAGTTTCTACCCCCAAGCCATAAGACTCTTGAACAGCTAATCAAATGGCTACCCAGACTATTTACTTTGCTCCCCACCCCCCACCCTCTTCTGCGCTGCTGCTACTCTGTTATTATCTATGCATAGTCACTTTAATAACGCTACCTACATGTACATAATTACCTCAACACCGGTGCCCCCCGCATGTTAACACATTGACTCTGTACTGGTACCCTCTGTATATAGCCCTGCTATTGTTATTTACTGCTGCTCTTTAATTATTTTTTATTCTTATCTCTTACTTTTTTAGGGATTTTCTTAAAACTGCATTGTTGGTTAAGGGCTTGTAAATTAGCATTTCACTGTAAGGTGACACCTGTTGTACTCTGCGTATGTGACAAATAACATTTGATTTGATTTGGGAAAAAATATGTTGCAAATGTCAAGAGACAAACAGCAACGTTTGTACAACTCCCCCATTGTTGCAAACCAAATGTTAGGCTAGAAGCAAGGGGAAATAAGGTCTAGATGCCTTTTACAGAGGAGATCAAGTTAATGAATTGGTTTCTCAGATAGAAAACAAGATTCCCATTTTTGCATCATAGGCTTGTTTACCCGTGCAAAACAGTTTTTTTTATTATATGCTTGTTTTGACAGACTCATTGTAGAATGGTAAATAATGCATTGTGTCATTTTGGAGTCACTTTTCTTGTAAATAAGAATACAGTATGTTCTAAACACTTCTACATTAATGTGGATGCTACCATGATTATGGATAGTCCTGAATGAATCGTGAATAATGAGTGAGAAAGTTATAGACACACTTGTTATCATTCACAGCGTTGGAATTCCATAACTACTAGAATGGCCATGACGGTCATTCTGACCGTTGACATTTCAAGTGTATAAATATACCATATTAAATTGTCAAATTAATGCAATTATTATGTTAAAATAGGTCATAAGAAACCTCAAGACACCAGATGCAAATTGTAATCAGTCAGAAAATGTATTGATTGATCCAGAAGCACATAGACTGTAAATACTAAAATACGATCATAGCGTGTTTTCTGACTAAGACAACAGTCGCCCAGCTGGCCCATCCAAATTACACCTAAACTATATTGGAACTCATTTCTCGCATAGAATAAAAATAATAGACGTGGCCTGAAGACAAGACTACATTGACAATAGTGTGATAAGTGACAATATGATCAATTATCGAATAGAGAATGAAGAGACTGATGACCTGCTCAGAGTTCATTGACAGCATGCATTGACAAAGAAGCAAGACTCTTACCAAATAGCACATCTTCAGTGTCATCCTACAGAGGTCCATGCAGGCCAGACTTTTTGACTGCAATACCCTATCAGAAAGAGCAGATTTCAAGGTTTCTAATGAACCTATGTTTGCCAAACAACTCTAGAAATTGTGCTGATGGTCTCTGTTTCAAAATATTCAAAATAAAATAAAACGTATTCCTAAAATAACTGCAAGGTGCATTCCTTTTGTGAGTAAGCTACTGGTGACAATCAGCGAAAGCCATTTTGGATATTCCCCATTATATTTTTACTGTATAATACTTGTTGACTTTGGTAGGGCAGGGCCTGTGATTTCTGCGAAACATGGCGCAGCCATAGATTAGCATGTCACAGCCCTAGTCTTGGCTACTAAGCACAGATAAATACAACTCAAAACATGCTATTCTGTTCTTTTGAAATAAATAGCCTAGTTTCATGTTTTTAATTACCTTTCTAAATGAAATATTAATGGATTTCTTTGTGATTGTGTATATTAACACTAGGAAGGCAGAGAGCATCATAATGACTCAAAATAAATGGATTTTTAAAGTCGATGCCCCCCTCGTCTTTGACTTTTCCTAAATAAATCTATGTAACAGAATCTCAATATCACAAACAGAACTAGAGTTTGAACCAGTTTTAGGAGGGCATATCATTTTTTGAATGGTTTTCCCCAGCCTGCTCTGCTCCTTCTCCGATAGTTGAGTGTGCCATGCCCAATTGATAATCCCTCCGATAATTGCCTCGAAATGGAACTGTAACTATAACGAAACTGATGAAATAAATGAAGTATAGTATCAAAGGGGAGAATTGCTGAATTGAAGAGTGAGGGGAAGGAAACAATGCATAATTATATAATCACTAAATGAATGAAGAACAGGTTGGGGCATTATTTTGTATTCATCTATTGTAATTATAATCTCAAAACAGTGTACCCTATATCAGTCCACCGAATCCAAGCAGTCTTATTAGCCTACTCTAGGCCTACTTGGAGTCTACACAGTGAGAGCGTACGAAATGTACAATGGAAAGACCAAGACGGATGGCACATGCTGCGTTAGCGTTGCTACAAGATCTGAATGAAAACGACTCAAATTGCAGGGAAGAAATGGATCTTGACATCTCTGATTATTTTTCTGATTCTGGGAAAGGATCCATATTGGGCAGCAGGTGAGCGAGTGTCGGATAATGTTTCAGATCGGATGGCACAGCTGTACTAGGTGAAAGGAGGAGCTCACCGCTGGCCCTCTGTTGTGTTCTACAACATGCTTGACTTGGCAGCTATCAACACACATGAGTTGTTCAAGTAGTGCATGAACAACACCATGAGACATATGAGGGCCAATGCAGCAGTAAAGATTCCACACGAGCCAAATTGCGGACAGCTCCCGGGAGGAGAAACTGCAAGGTGGGCAGATGCACTCGGAACCAAAACCTACAACAACTGTTTCAGCTGCAAGCGACTTGTTTGTGGGAAGTGTTTCAATCCAGTGACAATGACAAAGATTTGCGGTGACCGTTAGAACAAGGGATTACAGCTAAATTAAATCCAACTGTTGCGTGAAGATTCACACCAAACACAAGCGAGGCCACAAATAATGTAGGCTAAATATGTGTATGTAACTAATTAAATTTGATTTGATATGAAATAATGTCCCCAATTACTGATAATAATAGACTATTTTTGACCGCTGTCATGTTGACACTTATAATTATTATAATGCAATTATTATTATATAATGCAATTGCAATTATTGCTGGTGTGCTGATTTTCGCTATTCATAAGCACGCTTGGCGCCTACACTGATGTGTAAGCTATTGATATTTTCTTAATTGACCATGTCTTGCGGTTTAGGTATTTGTATTAGTTTTGTCTTATAAATATACACTTTTACTGTGTTTCAACGCACATGATTTTTGTTTCATAGCTGTAACAAAGGCACTCAACAAACAAAACACTTGAAATTCATTTTTTTGTTGTTTTTCATTTGTACATATAGCCTACAGTAATATAAACCATACTTAACGAAAATATAATCGCAACATGCAACAATTTCTAAGAATTTACTGAGCTACTTTTTATAATAAGGAAATCAGTCACTTGAAATAAATAAATTAGGCCCACCTGTTGTGTAAGTGGCCATATTGGTGTGTCTTACTCGTAATAGCTGGTCAGTGTGTTATTTCAGTCGCTTAGTTATTTCAGTGTTATTTCAGTCAGTTTATTTACAGAAACACTGAAATGTTAAAATGTTTCTTCTGATATACTTTTATATTCTCCACAGAGACTTGAGTGTGTACAGTGCATTCGAAAAGTTTTCAGACCCCTTGACTTTTTCCATGTTTTGTTACATTACAGCTTTAATCTAAAATGTATTTTAAAAAATGACTATAAATTTACAAAAACTTCTAATGAACAGTTTTTGCTTTGTCATTATGGGGTAGGTATGGTGTGTAGATTGATGAGGATTTTTATTTTATTTGATATGTTCTAGAATAAGGCTGTAACGTAACAAAATGTGGAAAACGTCAAGGGGTTTAAATACTTTCCAAAGGCACTGTATGTGTGTTTGTGTGTTGCTATATCTCAGAATAAACACTTATGGAAAGTCATTAACTATACTGAATATCTCTCTCGCTCTCTCGCTCTCTGAGAGTACATGCTCCATTAGTTTCAGTAGGGCAATAAGACACCTCAGTGTGCGTACGTGCGACTATTTGCATTGTATCATTAGACCTCTTTGTCAGTCGAACAGAGAAGATTGAATGTCTGAAACTTGAACACTGAAGTGTAGTTAGGATAGGATGAACTTTAATGTCCTCAAGGGGAAAATTGTCTTATACACACAGTACTCCTGTATACGAAATAGACACTGCATATTACACACTTAACATAATACATACATACATTGCACATGATCCTTATAATACACATTGTACACTTCTCATATAGCCACATACATAATACTTTGCATATTCCATTATTCTATCAGTGGCATACTAACATAGCTCAGCTTATCTTATTCCTGTGCTTACGGTTTACATGTTCAGCTTTACTCGTAGGGACCCGATAGCATGAAGTACATGGGAGCGATCTGAAATAATGATCTTCTGCTTGTCTGTTAAACAATAGGCTGCACGGCAGTGTATAACAAGGTGGGCAATTTGAGATTTCAGTTTGACTGACAAATTGGCAAACCAGACTCTGATGCCATATATCAGGATACTCTCTAGGACTGCATAGTAGAACAGGAGCATTGTTTTCTGGTCAACTCCAAAAACCCTGAGTCTACGTAGGAAATAGAGGAGTTGTTGGACTCTGGATCAGACACTCTACTTGTCTACTTGGACCTTCCAGCTCAGCACATTGTCCATGTGTACGCTCAGGTACTTGGACGAATTGACCTGCGCTATCTTGGTATTGTAGACATCCACAGGGGCATGGTCACCGACAGATATGGGGTCAAACAGGTCAGAGATTCAAAGGTTTGCCAAGTGGTGTGATGCACCATCTCATCCTCAATGTAAAGAAAATGGAGGAGATCGTGCATCACACCACTTGGCAAACCTTTGAATCTCTGACCTGTACACATTAAGTAGTATCAGCATCTTTATACGTAAGACCAAGATTATTATTAGTTAAAGACTATCCTTATCAGAGACAAGTTTGGGAAATATTTTCCTCTCCCAAACACCCCTTGCAGTGAGCAAGTGCAAGAAAATGTATAGACAGGATGACTTGAAATTATAATGTGCAGCAGGATAATTGTTGGGCTACATGCGGATACATGCAATGCTGCTGTATCAGATCTTCTGTCTATTTAAAACATAACTGTGGCGCGTACTCATAGCGTATTTGGGTTTGCGAGATGAAAATTTTGTCCTTAAGTGAACATCCATGTAGTCCATTCATGGATTTGACTTCAAAGTTCAGTGTTGAATCTGTACTTATATAGCCTTAATATGCATAATGTAACTTTACCACATACACACACCATACTGTCATATTACCATTGGTTTGTTCATGTGATGGGTTTAAATCTCCATGTCGCCTGGAGAAATGTTTGTTTTTTCACAGCTGCTTGAGTGCTCCTTATACCCTCTTCACTCAACCCTGTTGAGGTTAGACACACACACACATGCACAAGGAGGCATGCACACAAACACCAGTGGCGTACTGCAGTTTCACGAGATCCCCCCCCGCAAGGTCCAAGCACAGCAGCTAATTTCCTGCAATTCTACACATTTTGTCAGAGAAAAATGTGCCGTTTTTTAGCTTACCTCACACTATTCTACACATTTTTCCATGGGGCAGAAAGAAAATGTTGCTGTTTTAAAGCAAATTTCCTTCAGTTCTATAAATGTTTCCATGGGACTCTCAAGCTATTCTGCACATTTTACCAATTTCGAGCACATTTCCTGCTATTCAATATATTTTGCCATGAGGCTGAGGGAACATTTTGTAGTTTTAAAGCTAATTTCATGTCATACTAAACATTTTGCCATGGCTTATGGCATTTTCTTATGATATCTGGTGTAGGGCCCAGACCTCCTGGGGACCACCCAGAGCTCGTGAGCCCCCCTGCACTACGGGGGCTGCGGGGGTAGGTGGTGCGCCAGTGACATACACATACACTAGGCCAGCTGTTCCCTAACCTTTTTCGGGTTGGTTACTGTATCACCAACTGAATTTTGCTCAGCCCGGAGTACCCCTGAAGTACCCCCTCATGTGCATTTACCAGTAGGCCTATGGTCTCATGAGTCTTCTCAAGTACCCCCTGTGGAGAGGCCAAGTCCCCCCAGGGGTCCTAGTACACCTGGTTGGAAACCACTGCACTGATTGGGAACTCCACTGAACTACAGCAGCTTCAGGACCCATGAAAAGATGAGAGAGAGGAACATTTTTGTTATGTTTTGATTCTATTGTTATACTCGGAGGGACGGGTTGGTAAGTTTAGGGGACTAGTTTGGAGAATAGAGAAAATCATTATTTAGTGGAAAAAGAGCACACAACTCCTGTGTGCTTGCTTGCGTGTGAGAGAAAGAGTTGCCCATCCCTGAGGGTAAGGGCAAAAATTAGATTTGGAATTCTGCACATATCCCTCCATCCATGCTCTACCTGGGGAAATAGTCCATTTGTTGTCTGAAGTAACAAAAACACAGACAGGTGTTGCATTAGATTCTCTCAATGCTTCACTGACTGACAGAACACTGCCTTCTGTTAAGAGTTTCACCTGAAGATGGATAGATAATGATGTATGAGGACAAGGTCTTTGACATATTCAGGGAGAGACAGAGAAATAGAGTGAGGGATGGAGAGAAAGAGAGATGGAGAGAAAGAGACAAAGACACACCAAGAGAGACAGAGAGGAGAAAGAGAGAGAGATGGAGTGAGAGAAAAGAGAAAGAGAGAGTGTGACCGACAGACGCACATCTACCTCCTTCTGTAAGAGTTTAAACTTTAAGATGGAGGTTTAGTGAATCTGAATACTCTTTCTTCTCTTTTATGGTAATGTATAAGGACAAGACAAGGTCTTTCAAATATTCAGAGGACAGAGTTTTCTTCAGTGGTTTGACAGGGGTTGACATGCAGGCAGTAAAGTTCTGTCCCTCCAAGGAAACTCATTCACTCTTTCTTTCTTCACTCTGTCCTCTTCTTCTGTGGGTGTGTGCGTGCGTGCGTGTGTGTGTGTGTGTTCCTTCAGGGCTATGTCATGGCTCTTCTCTTTCAAAACAGGTAGATTACTGATAAATAAAAATCAGCCTCCAACAAAGGTATTTGTAGTTTCTCTTGCATATAATGTGTGTCTGTCGTGGTTTATTTTGGGGGTATAATTTTTGAAACTGTAGTGGATTCCTTTGACAAAGCAATTCTGACCCTAGGGAGAAAACAAAAGAAGGATTTGATTATCATTTGTGATGGCTACCGGGTTTAAAGCTAAGTGCAGGGAAAATATGCATTCACAGTGGGTCTCAATAAGGTGTGTGTGCATGTGTGCATGCAGATTTTGCTTTTGTTCCTTGTTGTAGTAAACTCTAACAATTCACCTCAAGGCGGTCGAAGAAGTCACACTGTGTGCATTCGCCTGATAGTCCTATGAATACAAAATGCCCTTAAGAGGAAGGATAAACGATTTCACACAGAATACTCCTGTCGGCATTCAGAGGTGGAGACACATTCTCTCTCGCTTTACTCTCTCGGTTTTCTCTTCCTTTCTCTTTCTCTCTCTTTCTCGCTAAATATATCTCACACACACGCAGGCATACATCTGTGAGTTTTCTTGGCCTTAGTGACAGACGTGAACTTCCTGCTTGGCCACTCCTGTTCCTGTCAAGTCAAACCAATGTGTATGAAAAATATTTCCTTACTTTTCTGTTCAAATAATGTATTTTCTTTCCTTGTCTCCTCCTCTCTTCTCTGTACAGGTTTTATATGCCCTTACGTTATTGACAGAAGCTAAGGATGTGTAATTATTGTTCTGGTCAAGGACTTTTTGAAGTGTACCCACTCTCCTCTCCCCTTCTCAACCCAGTATTTGCCCTTCACACTGAGGGAGGAGGAAGAGAAAGAAAGAAAGAGCTTGAGGAGAGAGAGATGACAGGGAGGTAGAGAGAGAGGAGGGAGAGAGAGAACTGAGTGATAGGTGATCTTCAAAGGTGTTTGTCGTGAAGAAAATCAAAGTTGATAGAGAGATTCAGTATCATTAATGACAATGTGTGAGAAGACTTACCATAAGTGTTTATTCTGAGATGTAGCACATACAAACACACACACACTCGCAAGTCTCTGTGGAGAATGAGAGAGATTAATAAAATAAATCTATTAGATCAAATGGTTTGGCCCCGTGTGACCCACCCACACAATTATATATTTTTTTATACTGAGCGACTTACAGGAGAAATTAAGGTTAAGCTCCTTGCTCAAGGGTACAACGACAGATTTTTCAGATTTTTCTGGGATTTGAACCCTGCAACCTTTCGGTTAATGGCTTAACACTCCTGACCACTAGGCTACAAACAAACAAACAATGCATGCCTGCGCCTGCCCATTAACACACGCACACACACACACACGCAGTCATACTTCACCCATAACGGCCCTCATTCATAATCATAATTCTTAATCCTTGATAAACTGCACCTACTGACACTGAGGAGCAAATCTCATTACCACACACACACACACACACACACACACACACACACACACACACACACACACACACACACACACACACACACACACACACACACACACACACACACACACACACACACACACGCTCACTGACACACTCACTTGACCTGGTGGCAGCTAGCCTGGTGGGTAGGAGCATTGGGCCAGTAAACAAAAGGTTGATGCATCAAATCTCAGAGTTGACAAGGTAAAAATATGTTGTTCTGCTATTGAGCAAGGAAGTTAACCTACTGTTCCCAGGGTGTCAAAGACATGGATGTCAATTAAGACATCTGATTTAGAGTGGTTGGATTAAATGCAGATGTATTCAGTTGTAAAACTGACTTGGTATTCCCTTTTTTCCAAATCACCAGAATATGTTAGCACACCCAGTACAACCACTGTGAGTCACACACTTAGAGGGGCTGTGACTAACAACACACGCACACACGCATGAACACACACACACAACATTAAGCTAGAGGTGACCCATCTGAGTAGATGAGTGAAGAGAAGAGGTGATTCTATCTCATAGTCCACATCATGAATGTGTTTGTTTTTGTATGGCCGTGTGTTTTTTTCTTTCTGCTTGCATTTTATATTTGTAAAGTGATATATGTATTTCTGTAGTTCAGGGCTCATCTGTAAAATAGACAGACTCCCTGGGACAATACAGGTTCAAGGAATAATCCACTCAAAAATATATTGGCGTATTTCTTTTTCATTAGTCCACTGTTAAAAACCTCTTTGGGATAGGGGGCAGCATTTTCATTTTTGGATGAATAGCATGCCCAGAGTGAACTGCCTCCTACTCTGTCCCAGATGCTAATATATGCATATAATTAGTATTGCATGGGAAACACTCTGATGTTTCTAAAACTGTTTGAATGATGTCTGAGTATAACAGAACTCATACGGCAGGCAAAAACCTGTGAAAAAATCCAAACAGGAAGTGGGAAATCTGAGGTTTGTAGTTTTTGAACTCAGCCCCTATCAAATACACAGTGGGATATGGGTCATTTTGCACTTCCTAAGGCTTCCACTAGATGTCAACCGTCTTTAGAAGGTTGTTTCAGGCTTCTACTGTGAAGGGGGAGTGAATGAGAGCTGTTTGACTAAGGGGTCTGGCATCAGTCTCGTTCTCAGTCATGCGCATTTCACATGAGGTAGCTCTCGTTCCATTGCTTTTCTACAGACAATGGAATTCTCCGGTTGGAACATTATTGAACATTTTATGATAAAAACATCCTAAAGATTGATTCTATACTTAGTTTGACAAGTTTCTACGACCTGTAATATAACTTTTTAAACTTTTCGTCCGACGTTCGGCTGGACTTGAACGCGCGTTTGGATTTGTTTACAAAAAGCTCTAACAAAAGAAGCTATTTGGACATAAATTGACATTATCGAACAAAACAAACATTTATTGTGGAACTACGATTCCTCGGAGTGCATTCTGATGAAGATCATCAAATGTAAGTGAATATTTGTAATGCTAATTCTGAATAATGTTGACTGCGCAACATGGTGGATATTTCTTTTGGCTGGTTTGGGCTTTGAGCGTCGTACTCAGATTATGCTTTTTCCGTTACGTTTTTTAAAAATCTGACACTGTGGTTGCATTAAGGAGAAGTGTATCTAAAGTTCCATGCATAACACTTGAATTTTCATCAACATTTATAATGAGTATTTCTGTGAATTGATGTGGCTCACTGCAAAATCACAGCATGTTTTTGAACTACTGAACATAACACACCAATTTAAAATGAGATTTTTGGATATAAATATGCACTTTATCAAACAAAACATACATGTATTGTGTAACATGAAGTCCTATGTCATCTGTGTCATCTGATGAAGATCATCAAAGGTTAGTGATCAATTGTATCTCTATTTGTACTTCTTGTGACTCCTCTCTTTGGCTGGAAAAATGGCTGGGGTTTTCTGTGACTTGGTGGTAACCTAACATAATCGTTTGTGGAGCTTAAGCTGTAAAGCATTTTTTTATTATATATAATTTTGGAGCTCTGAGTCTCTACATGTATCCAACGTAAAAAACACTATTTTAAATATTGCTACATAAGACCAAATCCAGGTGGTGAGTCACATTGTATGATTTGGATTTGTAGCATATATTTTTATGGCTGCAGGGGCAGTATTGAGTAGCTTGGATGAAAAGGTGCCCATTGTAAACGGCCAGCTCCTCACTGTCAGTTGCTAATATATGCATATTATTGACACCTTGAGTTTGAAAATATCTGTTGAACTACAGTAAGTGAAGTAGATTTAACAGAATGAATTCATCGATCCCTGATCTGTACTACACAGAAATCCATAATTATGGATATGAATGTCCTTCTCTTCCTGGTGATATATCCTGAAAAGTTACAGAAAGGTAGAAATATGCAATATCATCCTTTGCATATATTGGTATTATTTCACACTGGCTATTATTTTAATGAGCTCCGCCCCCAAACAAGACCAGCTTTGGTTGGTTCAAATTTGAACTAATGATAGACATCAGTTGCGGTCAGTGCTGTTTAAGATGAGGGAGGATGATTCAGCTGTCTTCAAGGCAAAGGACGGCTACTTTGAAGAATCTCAAATATAAAATATATTTCGATTTTTTTAACACTGTTTTTGGTTACTACATGATTCCATATGTGTTATTTTATAGTTTAAATGTCTTCACTATTATTCTACAATGTAGAAAATAGTAAAAATTAAGAAAAACCCTGGAATAAGTAGGAAAACAGTTATGAGCTGAACATAACAGTATGCCAGTGGAAGGGAGGACCGTAAGGTAACCCAACTCTGGTTTGTGACTACTGTGGATTCCCAATGTAGCCAATTCAATTGCAGTAATTCCATGTTTTGATTGATTTCTAATGCCTTTTAAGACTTTTTCTGGTAGATGTTTTCTAAGACCTATTTTCCATCTGTTTGACCAGAAATCAAAGCCATTAACGGTAGCTAACGCACATCACGCACATCACGCATTTGACCTTAACTGTATTATGAATACCATTGTAAAGCACAATTTCTCCCCTTTCCAACAAATGACGAGACCTTCATACTGTCCGTCTCTGCATGATTGAAGAAGGCAATGGAGCTCCGTCTGGTCTTTTAAAAAATGACGGTTGGGGAAGCGAAAGCAACTGCGTTGTAGTGAAAGGGGGAGATATGTTGTGTGGGGAAAACAAATTGGACAAAAAAGTGGATCAACTCAAATGTAAATTAAACACTATAAAGAGTTTATATAATGTCTCATTACATACCTGTTTGAAGGTTTGTGTAGGGTTTTTAGGGCGGCACTAAATTTATCTTCATAATTAAAATGTAGCTGTCACAGTTTGAGAGTCATGATGGCTCACAAACTTCTACAGATGCACAATCGAGAGCATCCTGGCGGGCTGTATCACCGCCTGGTACGGCAACTGCTCCGCCCACAACCGCAAGGCTCTCCAGAGGGTAGTGAGGTCTGCACAACGCATCACCGGGGGCAAACTAACCTGCCCTCCAGGACACCTACACCACCCGATGTTACAGGAAGGCCATAAAGATCATCAAGGACATCAAACCCCCGAGCCACTGCCTGTTCACCCCGCTATCATCCAGAAGGCGAGGTCAGTACAGGTGCATCAAAGCTGGGACCGAGAGACTGAAAAACAGCTTCTATCTCAAGGCCATCAGACTGTTAAACAGCCACCACTAACATTGAGTGGCTGCTGCCAACACACTGACACTGACTGACAACTCCAGCCACTTTAATAATGGGAATTGATTGGAAATGATGTAAATATATCACTAGCCACTTTAAACAATGCTACCTTATATAATGTTACTTACCCTACATTATTCATCTCATATGCATACGTATATACTGTACTCTATATCATCGACTGCATCCTTATGTAATACATGTATCACGAGCCACTTTAACTATGCCACTTTGTTTACATACTCATCTCATATGTATATACTGTACTCGATACCATCTACTGTATCTTGCCTATGCTGCTCTGTACCATCACTCATTCATATATCTTTATGTACATAATCTTTATCCCCTTACACTGTGTATAAGACAGTAGTTTTGGAATTGTCAGTTAGATTACTTGTTGGTTATTACTGCATTGTCGGAACTAGAAGCACAAGCATTTCGCTACACTCGCATTAACATCTGCTAACCATGTGTATGTGACAAATAAAATTTGATTTGATTTGATAACGAGAAATTAACAATTGATTGAATTAACTATTGATGAACTCAGAGTAACTTTACACTCACCATTGATAATTTCTTGTTTTTAATCTGCGAGAGAAGCGCTACACCTGGTGGAAAGAGGCTGTGCTGCACAGAATGAGTTCAAATCAAATCAAATTCAATAATGTGTGCCGTACATTACGTCATGACACGTCACACTTTAATGTACAGTGTCAGCTGGGTCAGTTTTTTTAAACTTTTCTCCAATACTATTGGTCCATTATCATGTCAAACTACGATGAAAAAAAACTTAGTTCATACCCCAGATTTTGATGGCAACACAGTCGCTAGAGTCCCATTAGTTTTCATTGCAGCCTCGTTTGAATGCTGCGGTTGCTCAAATGTGTACGGATCTGGGTTAGCTACCGTTACTTATGCCTCAATTTTTACAATGAAGCATTTTTGAAAAATGTATCTATGCATTAATTTCCCAAAAATATAGACTCTTTAATTTCACACTCAATTTGATAGGCGCCTATGAACTTCACATGTTGGCGCTCATGGGTCCTTTTACCTTAATTAAAGTTAATTCATTAATGATTCAATGATTGAGAAAGGGAGGAAAATGATGGAATTAGTTTAGGCTATCCGGGTGCTTGGAAACTGCTTGGAAACTATAGGGTATTGAAGGTAGCCTAGAGGTAAGAGCGTTGGGCCAGTAACCGAAAGGTTGCTGTTTCGAATACCCAAGCCGACAAAGAGAGTGGATGTGTCCTTGAGCAAAGCACTTAACCCAAATTTGCTCCAGGGGTGCTGTACTACTATGGGTGACATTTAAAACAAATTGTCACTGCACCTATCCAGTGTATGTAATAATAATATTATATATTTTTTTCCATTGTAATCTGACTTTACAGGGAACTACAGTAGTACTTCTGAATGGAGTGATGTGCAGCACCACTGTATATGAGAGAGATCATGATTTGAATTTCAATTGACTTCCTTTTGACATAGTTGCAGTAGAATTAACCGTGACTGAATTATTTAACCGAGAGCATTCAGTGGGTTACTAATTTCACAGTTCCTTTTCCAGGTGTGTGTGTCTGCCCCTGTGCGTGTCTCTCTGTGTGTGTGCATGCATGTCTGCACACACACATACAGTTGAAGTCGGAAGTTTACATACACCTTAGCCAAATACATTTAAACTCAGTTTTCACAATTCCTGACATTTAATCAGCGTAACAATTCCCTGTTTTAGGTTAGTTAGGATTACCAGTTTCTTTTAAGAATGTGAAATGTCAGAATAATAGTAGAGAGAATGATTTATTTCAGCTTTTATTTCTTTCATCACATTCCCAGTGGGTCAGAAGTTTACATACACTCAATTAGTGTTTGGTAGCATTGCCTTTAAATTGTATAACTTGTGTCAGAAGTTTCGGGTAGCCTTCCACAAGCTTCACACAATATGTTGGGTGAATTTTGGCCCATTCCTCCTAACAAAGCTGGTGTAACTGAGTCAGGTTTGTTGGCCTCCTTGCTCGCACACACTTTTTCAGTTCTGCCAACAAATTTTCTATAGGATTGAGATCAGGGCTTTGTGATGGCCACTCCAATACCTTGACTTTGTTGTCCTTAAGCCATTTTGCCACACCTTTGGAAGTATGTTTAGGGTCATTGTCCATTTGGAAGACCCATTTGCAACCAAGATTTAACTTCCTGACTGATGTTTCTTCAATATATCCACATACTTTTCCATCCTCATTATGTCATCTATTTTGTGAAGTGCACCAGTCCCTCCTGCAGCAAAGCACCCCCACAACATGATACTGCCATCCCCGTGCTTCACGGTTGGGATGGTGTTCTTTGGCTTGCAAGCCTCCTCCTTTTTCCTCCAAACATAACGATGGTCATTATGGCCAAACAGCTCTATTTTTGTTTCATCAGACCGGAGAACATTTCTCCAAAAAGTAAGATCTTTGTCCCCATGTGCAGTTGCAAACCGTAGTCTGGCTTTTTTTATGGCGGTTTTGGAGCAGTGGCTTCTTCCTTGCTGAGGCGCCTTTAAGTTATGCCGATATAGGACTCGTTTTACTGTGGATATAGATACTTTGTACCTGTTTCCTCCAGCAACTTTACAAGGTCCTTTGCTGTTGTTCTGTGTTTGATTTGCACTTTTCACACCAAAGTACGTTCATCTCTAGGAGACAGAACGCCTCTCCTTCCCAGCTTCTGAAGCCATGACATAAATTCCAGAAAATTTCTAAGTTGTTTAAAGGCACAGTCAACTTAGTGTATATAACTTCTGACCCTCTGGAATTGTGATACAGTGAATTATAAGTGAAATAATCTGTCTGCAAACAGTTGTTGGAAAAATTACTTGTGTCATGCACAAAGTAGATGTTCTAACCGACTTGCCAAAACTATAGTTTGTTTTCAATAAATTTGTGGAGTGGTTGAAAAATGTGTTTTAATGACTACGACCTAAGTGTATGTAAACTAACGACTTCAACTGTACCTGTGTGTGTGTCATATTTTACAGTACATGCACCATCCTCCTCCTCTCTCTCTCTAGTTACTTCCATTCATCCCCTCATGCCAATACACATCATAGATCACTCTACATTATGTACAGAATATTGAATGGAACTGGATTTGTAGGCATGTGCCACAAGTCACATATTTAACCAAGGCGCCAACTCTTAAGGTTAGTTCATCTAGAGACCCCTGGGTTGTGTCCCATATGGCACCCTATTCCATATATTGTGTGTGTGGTGTGTAGTGCACTACAAAGGGATTGGAGTGCTATTTGGAATGGGAATAGGGTGCCAATTGGGACTGGCCCCTGGTCATAATAAATCCCCTAGTGTAGCTAGATCACCAATCACAGAATAAAAAGTGAGACCCATAGATCAATCTAGGTACAATGCTGCAGGACAATATTGAATGGAATTGGTTTGAGAGGGAGAGAATGTGTCAGAGTCGATGTTCTGAGTAGAGAGGGGAGCAGAGAGGGTGGGGTCAGGGCTAAAGAGTGATGAGAAGTGTGTTCCAAAATGTAGAGAAATATAGAAGACATTTAATAGAGGGCAGACAAAGAAAGTGAACAGAGATATATATTTTATATTAAATTATGTTTTGATTTGTTTAACACTTTTTTGGTTACTACATGATTCCATATGTGTTATTTCATAGTTTTGATGACTTCACTATTATTCTACAATGTAGAAAATAGTAAAAATAAAGAAAAACCCTTGAATAGGTAGGTGTTCTAAAACTTTTGACCGGTAGTGTAGCTGATATCCCTGACATGCTTAAACAAATGTGGATGGTTTCTTCTGACAATTGAAATGTACAAACTATGGCATAAGGGGACGACAATCGGATAGAGGCAATCCGTAATTTCGATTTAAGACATTAATTCTTGTGACTCCCCATCCCGGATCCGGGAGCGTAATCATCGCCTGACACTAATTAGCATAACACAACGGACATAAATATCCCCTATTCATGAAAATCACAAATGAAATATATTGAGACACATCTTAGCCTTTTGTTAATCACCCTGTCATCTCAGATTTTCAAAATATGCTTTACAGCCAAAGCTAGATAAGAATTTGTGTGAGTTTATCGATAGCCTAGCATAGCATTATGCCTTGCTAGCAGCAGGCAACCTTGTCACAAATCAGAAAAGCAATCAAATTAAATCGTTTACCTTTGATGAACTTCGGATGTTTTCACTCACGAGACTCCCAGGTAGATAGCCAATGTTCATTTTTTCCCAAAAGATTATTTTTGTAGGCGAAATAGCTCCGTTTGTTCTTCACGTTTGGCTGAGAAATAGCCCGGAAATTGCAGTCATGAAAACGGCGAAAAATATTCCAAATTAGCTCCATAATATCGACAGAAACATGGCAAACGTTGTTTATAATCAATCCTCAAGGTGTTTTTCAAATATCTATTTGATAATATATCAGTCGGGACAATTAGTTTTTCAGTAGGACCGATTGGAGTAATGGCTACCTCTGTATTTTACGCGAGAGTCACCCTGGGAGCCATCAGGTGACCACTTACGCAATGTAGCCGCCTACGGCTATTCTTCAACATAAATGCGAAAAACTACAGACACCTTGGGGAATACGTAGAAAGCGTAAGCTGGTTGATAGCACATTCACAGCTCAATAGGGACTCATTGGAACGCAGCGCTTTCAAAATATGGGGAACTTCCGGATTGGATTTTTCTCAGGCTTTCGCCTGCAACATCAGTTCTGTTATAGTCACAGACAATATCTTTACAGTTTTGGAAACGTTAGAGTGTTTTCTATCCAAAGCCGTCAATTATATGCATATTCTAGCATCTTGTCCTGACAAAATATCCCGTTTAAAACGGGAACGTTTTTTTTCCCAAAAAATACTGCCCCTAGACTCGCAACAGGTTATTAATGAGCGAGCTAGGATGGACGTAGTCAATATAACTAGAAGTTCAGCACTTTTGAAATGTACAGCAACAGAATTCAGAACATGGGCCATTCTTAGTGTTCTCCCTGTACACCAAGTCAGAACCATGGAACAAATAAAGGGGGCATATAATAAGCAGACAATGAAAGCTCTTACAATATTCAATGATTACATTTCACTGCTGCATGTGCACCACCAAGTCAGAACAGTAGCAAAATTAAGAGATGAATATAGGCCAAATTATTAGGGTGAGGCACATGGTCTACTAACAACTTACTACACAACATACACTTAATATTATTTTCTTAGCCACTGTCACAGACTGATCTGTTTAACCCCCCTTAAGGTTTCGCCCATCTTCCCCATTATCCTGTATTTATACCTCTGTTCTCTGTTTGTCTGATGCCAGTTTGTCTTGTTTGGCAAGCCAACCAGTGTTTTTGTGTCTCAGCTCCTGCTTTTCCCAGTCTCTCTTTTTCTCACCCTCCTGCCTTTGACCCTTGCCTGTCCTGACCACTCTGCCTGCCCTGACCCTGAGTCTGCCTGCCGCCCGGTACCATTGTCCCACCTCTGGTTTTACTGACCCTTGCCTGCCTTGACCTGTCTATTGCCTGCCCCTGTTTGTCATTAAACCATTGTTAATTAATCTGGGTCTTACCTTCATACCTGATCTTACGAACTGGCCATGACGGACCCAACAGACCCGGGCCCGTTGCGCAACGCCATCTCCTCCCGAGGAGCCTCCATTAGTAGGCACGGGGAATTGTTTTGTGGCCTTATAGAGGGGTCTAAATGTTCGCTGAGCGCTATGACCGGACATTGAACATGCTGCTGAAGCAATTCTGCGTGTTGTCTGGGGGGCAGCCTGCCACGATGATAACCCCACCGCCCCTCAGTAACTCGGAGGTTAGCGGCGCCATCCCACTGGCCACTCCACCTTCCCGGGAGCCCCGTTTACTTCCCAGGAACGTTTTAATGGAGAGCCGAGCACCTGCCGGGCATTTTTAGCTCAGTGTGCCCTCATTTTCGAGCGCCACCCTCCTTCTTCCCCTCGGATCGCTCCAAGATAGCCTACCTCATCATGCTGATGTCTGGGAGGTCTCTCACCTGGGCTACCACCATATAGGAACAACAGCTGGCCATTTGCGTGAGTCTGGAGGGGTTTGTGGGAGAGGTGAAGAAGGTTTTTCATGCCCCACCCCCGGGAGAGAAGCTGCCCGGAAGCTAATCCAGCTCCGGCAGGACACCCGCAGAGTGACCGACTATTCAGTGGATTTCCGCACATTGGCTGCGAAGAGTGCGTGGAACCAGGAAGCACTGTTCGTCATGTTCCTGCACGGCATCTCGGAGGAGGTTAAGGACGAGCATGCTGCTCAGGAGTTACCCACGGATCTTGACTTCCTCATCGCTTTTGACAATCCGCATAGATGGCCGATTGCGAGAACAACGTATGAAGAGGTCATTTGATTTCGCTCGCACGTCCAGGGATTCCTCCTCACCTCCGAGTCATCCCAGAAGTCCCCAACGGTCCCGGTGCCGAGAGCACCTGTGGTTTCCCGACCTTCGTCGAGAGTCACCGAAGACGGCTGAGGCACTGTTTCCCGAGCCTATGAAACTAGGCAAAGTTGGGTTGTTGCCAGCAGAACGGCAACACAGGATCAACACACACCCTTTTTCATGTCATTATGCTGTGAAGAAACCAGTCCAAATCTCTCCGGGTCCGCATTGACTCTGGGGCCGGTGAGAGCTTCTTGGACGCCACACTGGCTTCCGAGCTTAACATCCCGACTTAGCCCCTCTCCATTCCCATGGATGTTAGAGCGCTGGATGGGCGGTCTATAGGTCGGGTCACCCATAACACCACTCCCATCAACATACGCATGTCAGGGAATCGCAGCGAGACTATTCAATTCCTACTCACCAAGTCCCCCCAGATTCCCATGGTTTTGGGATTCTCGTGGCTCCAGCGACACAATATCCTCATGAACTGGTCTATGGGTGCTATCAAGGGCTGGAGTCCGTTCTACCACGCCCTTTGTTTGATGTCGGTGCAACCTGCCCGGGGACATCTCCCTGGGTTCTCTGAAGTTGCTACAGACCTCTCCGCCATTCCTGCGGAGTACCAGGACCTCTGGGAGGTGTTCAGCAAGTCCCGGGCCACTTCCTTTCCACCACACCGCCCCTATGACTGCGGGAATGACCTTCTCCCAAGCACCACGCCACCCCGGGGATGTCTGTACTCTCTGTCGGGACCAGAGACCATGGCTATGGAGACCTACATTGGGGACTCCCTAGTTACAGGATTTATCCGTCCCTCTTAGTCTCCCGCTGGTGCAGGTACCTTCTTCGTGGAGATAAAGGACAAGACCCTGCACCAGTGCATTGACTACCGGGGACTCAATGACATTACTGTGAAGAACAATTATCTGCTATCACAAATTTCTGCTCCAAGGGGACACTGTTTTCTCCAAGCTGGATCTATGGAATGCCTAACACTTGGCACTTGGTGCAGATTACGAGAGGGGTCCACCTTCAACATGGGCAGCGGCCACTACGCATATCTAGTCATGCCCTTTGGCCTCACCTACGCCCCTGCCATGTTCCAGGCTCTGGTGAATGATGTTCTCCGCTACATGCTGAACCGGTTTGTCTACATTGATGACATCCTCGTCTTCTCCCGCTCCCCCCAAGAACACGTGCTCCACATCTGACAGGTTCACCAGCGCCTCTGGAGAACCAGTTGTTTGTTAAGGCAGAAAGTGTTCCATCGCTCCACTATTCCCTTTCTGGTCTGCATCATCTCTGGTGGGAGTGTCCAGATGGATCCCGAGAAGTTGAGAGCGGTGGTGGATTGGACTCAGCTTATGTCCAGGGTGCAGCTGCCATGCTTTCTGGGGTTCGCCAACTTTTATCAACGCTTTATTTGGGGTTACAGCACCCTGGGCTCCCCTCTGACTGCATTCATCTCTACCAAGGTTCCGTTCACATGGCATCTGCCGCTGACCGAGTGTTCCTGGACCTTAAACACCACTTCACCACTGCTCCTATCCTGGTTCATCCTGACCCTTCCCGTCAGTTCGTGGTGGAGGCCGATGCTTCGGATGTCGGAGTGGGGGCTGTCCTGTCCCAATGTTCTGCCCTGGACCTTAAGCTGCATCCCTGCATCCGGCAGATAACCGGATGTTGGTGCCTGATACTGTCCTCTCCGCAGTCCTGGAGTGGGCCCATTCTTCCAGGCTTGTCTGTCACCCGGGCTCTCATTGGACCCTGGCCTTCGTGCAACAATGCTTTTGGTGGCCTACTATGGTTCCAGATGTTGCTGCATTTGTCGCCACCTTCACGGTTTGCACACAGAACAAGACTCCTCGGCAAGCTCCGGTTGGTCTTTTCTAACCACTGCCTGTCCCTCACCATCCCTGGTCCCATATATCCCTGGATTTCGTCACGGGTCTCCCCGTGACAAAGGGCAACACTGCCATCCTGTGGTCGACCGGTTTTCCAAAGCCGCCCACTTCATTCTTCTCCCCAAACTACCCCTACTGCCCAGGTCGCTCTGTTGAAGACCAATTCCAGGTATAGGCGACAAGCGGATCGCCACCAGACCCCTGCTCCATGCTATCTGCTCGGGCAGAGGGTATGGCCTTTCACCCGGTACCTGCCCCTCCGGGTGAGTCCCATAAACTTTCCCCCCATTTCATCGGCTCGTTCCCCATCTCTAGAGTCATTCGTCCCATTGCTGTTTGTCTTTTGTTACTCTGTACCCTCCGTATTCACCTTCATTTCTACGTGTCTAGGATTAAGCCTGTGTCTCACAGCCCTTTGTCTTCTGTTTCCAGGCCCACCCCTCCTCCTCGTGTCATCGATGGCCATCTGGCGTACACGGTGAGACGCCTCATGAGTGTTCGACCACGGGGCAGGGGTTTCCAGTACCCGGTTGACTGGGACGGTTATGGCCCGGGGGAGAGGTGCTGGGTCCCCGCTAGAGACATCCTGGACCCAGCCCTCATCGCCGAATTCCACCGCCGGCACCCCGGTCAACCAGGTATGCGCCCAGGTAGGACACCAGGTGGCGCCTCTAGAGGGGGTATTGTCACACCCTGATCTGTTTCACCTGTCTTTGTGATTGTCTCCACCCCCCTCCAGGTGTCGCCCATCTTCCCCATTATCCCCTGTGTATTTATACCTCTGTTCTCTGTTTGTCTGTTGCCAGTTCGTCTTGTTTGTCAAGTCAACCCGTGTTTTTGTGTCTCAGCTCCTGCTTTTCCCAGTCTCTCTTTTTCTCACCCTCCTGGCTTTGACCCTTGCCTGTCCTGACTCTGAGCCCACCTGCCTGACCACTCTGCTTGCCCCTGACCCTGATCCTGCCTGCCACCCTGTACCTTTGCCCCACCTCTGGATTTTTGACCTCTGCCTACCCTGAGCCTGCCTGCTGTCCGGTACCGTTGTCCCACCTCTGGTTTACTGACTGCCTTGACCTGTCAATTGCCTGCGCCTGTTGGATTATTAAATCATTGTTAATTCGACGTTGTCTGCATCTGGGTCTTACATTCATACCTGATAGCTACATTATACTGTACATATCTCCCTGGCATATTGCATAATTTATGCAGCAGCATACAATACATCTTTGGACTCACCTTATTGTGCTGTGCTCACTTGAACAGGAAGGTGGCACGGCAGTCCTTCGTGGGCAAATTCTTTCATCAAACTTTGTCATCAAAGTCTGACATTCTCTGGATTCATGGTGCTTTCAAACAACTGGGAACTCTGATTAAAAAAAAGGAGTAGAATTAGGATGACTTCAGTGATCATTAGGTCGTAGCTGTGGAAAGAGGCCAGAGTTCTGAATTTACAATTCCGAGTTGGATGAAAGTTCAAAACTTATTTTCCCAGTCGTAGCTTGTTTTTCCCGAGTTCCCAGTTGTCTTGAACTCACTAAAGTCCGTTTTTGCAGATGCAAGTTTCCAGTTGATTTGAGCACGGCAAAAATCATGCTTCATTTACAGCATGGCCAATGTTGAATGTTTAGAATTTTTAACTAGGAATAGAGACCTTTAATATTCGACTTGGGATCACACAGCCACTCCACTGAATAGCAAGCTAATGGTTGCTTTGCAATGCTTGCAATTAGCCACTGATTCCTTCCATGCCGCTCATTGGTGAATTTGCGATTTCCAACTTGTTGTGCAATGTTTATGTCCAATGGCCGATGAGCACTGATAAGTTTTATCTATAATTTCTATTCATATGACAAGGATTAAAAAGGATTTGCCTGCAGATTGTTGACTTGATTCAAGATGATGACTGCAAGCTAAGATTTTGAAAGCATGCTGTTGACATGATCAGTCCAATCAAAGCTACTGTGGATATGTGATTTGCCGTAATTTTATTTGTGGCCAATGACCTTGAGCCTTCTTTTGTATGGGCACTTCTAATGTAACTCTA
The DNA here is from genome assembly GCF_018296145.1 of Oncorhynchus tshawytscha. NCBI lineage: Eukaryota > Metazoa > Chordata > Actinopteri > Salmoniformes > Salmonidae > Oncorhynchus > Oncorhynchus tshawytscha. The sequence continues at coordinate 15,903,224 of NC_056443.1, forward strand.
TGGCAGCAACCAAGGGGATTGAATTTTCTAGCTCTACACCCTGACATAGTGTCCCCTTGAAACACCTGCATTTGGAGCTGCCTTACTCAAGAAAACAAAAAAGAGACCATGTTTGTAAGTGGCTTTATTAACTCAATGATATATATATATATATATATATATATATATATATATATATATATATATATATATATATATTTTTTTTTTTTTTTACATCGTTTGCAAACTGATATGAAACACATTAATGCCAAAATAACATGTAAAACAGGAAAGTCCTGCTACTTATTTTTATTTTGTTATATTGCTCACCCTCTCTCTCGGTTATTGCAGAAGGATCAGTTGTTTCTCTTTATTTATTCCTCTCTCACTCTGTTTGTGAAGAATGACGAGTCATGTCCGTTCAATCGCGGACTTCTCCCTAGAGATTGCTAAAACACCACTAAGAAAAAGGGAAAGAAATTGAACAGGAAAAAAGAAAAGAGTTGAGCTAAGAGGAGTAGTGAAAATGGTATAACTCTTCTTTCTGGCTCATATCTCTCTGACATGAGAACTGCCCAGGTCCTGGACGACAGCAAAAACAAAAGCAAGCCCAAATCAATAAAAGAATGGAAGGTGTTGAATGAGGAAAGGAGAGAGGGAGAAGGCGAAGAAAAACAATGATTGGGATATCAATTAAAGGGAAACTTTACTGTTGGACACTATTTGGGGTGTTTTCCCAGTCTCCCTACATAAATATATATAAATTATATTTATTTATTTTTGCACTGGGAGAGTTCAACCAATGACATCATTGGTTGAATGACCCTGCTGTCTGATTTAAAAATGAATGGAGTCATTTTTAGGAGAAATTAAGAAATTATTGTAGCCGTGTGTTTTGCCGATTGCATGATCACACTAGCAGCGAGTAGATATGGTTGTCCTTGTTCAGTAGAGCCATTGGACTTGTCTCAAAAAAGTTCATATCTGCCAGGACATTGCAGGATATCACGGTTGACTCATTTTCCCTTGCTTTGTAAAGATGGGAGCCATACTTCCTTGTCCCCACCCTCGAAAGCAGGCTCTTCAAAACAGGGAAGATACTAGTTTAGAGGTTGACAGGAGCTATGTTACCATGCACAGCCTATCCAGGACTGCTGAACAGTTAGCTTCAATGGCTGCCTCTGATGATTCCAAGAAGAGCTGGATGACGAAACAGGTTTTTATGGAATATACTGAAGATGAGTTTAGACTGCAAAAAAATAATTGCGAGACCAGCATGCAGCGGTGGTAGCCTAGACCAGCTGGACCTGGACTCAGGAGGGTAAATGACAAACAGCTAAGTTATTTTGATGTCTGTAGCTAGCTACCAACATAAGCTTTAACCGAGTCAGTGTGGGTGATCAATTTGGCCATAACGGGGCTTGCTAGAACCACTACTGTTACATCTTCTCCTGCTCCTCCTTTCCCCTCTGGCGTATGACGTCACCGGAACACTAACCACCGGTCCTGGGATTCATTATTACGCACACCTGGCACTCATCATTACGGGCACCTGTTAATCGTTATGATTCACACCTGGACTTCATTACCTTCATCACTTTATATGTCACTGTCTTATGTTCACTCACCAGTTGGTATTATTCTTGTGTACTGGCGTGTAGCGACATGGACTTCTCATTCCTGGTTTTGTTGTCTTATTAAACGTTTCACCTGCATCCCAACTTACAGCTCCATTATTACAGAATACCAACTCAAACTATGGAAGAAACAGGAAAATCAGATATCTCTCAGATGGTCGACGAATAACCTACGTCAACACCATGACCATCTGGCTCAACTGGGGATGGCCATGGAAGGAGGTTCTCCTCAGTCTGCAGCGCAGCAGCAGCGGATACTCTAGAGCCAGTCAACCCAGCGAGCCAGCGCAACGGCCCATTCAGCAACCCGCTCAGGTCAGCGATACCCATATCCCTCCCAGAGAAATACAATAGTACACCATCCAAATTCCGTGGCTTCCTCCTTGAGTGCTCCCTCTATTTTTCACACCAGTTGGGAGCTCCCACCACCGAGAGGTCTAAGGTTGCCACGGTTATTTCTCTGCTGACCGGGCGGGCATTGGAATGAGCTACGCCGTCTGGAATAAAGGAGAGGAGGAGCTAAATTATTATGAGGGATTCATGGCTTTGTTAAAATGCATTTTCGATCATCCCGCGGATGGCAGAGAGGAAGGTGAGCGTCTGCTTCAGCTACAGCAGGGGAATCAGACGACTGGGATCAAAGCCTGAACCCATGGAGGTAGGGGTCACACGCCTTTCCACAGCAGAATGACACAGCTGGATACAGCTGGGGCAATGTCTGTACTGCGGGCAAGGAGGGCACAAGCTCCAACGGAGTCTGCTACTTCAGAATCCACTAGAGCAAAGGGATGGTCACGTGATGTCCCATCCCCTGGACCAGGAGTGACTATTCCAGATTCAGCTCTTCCTGAGTCTTTATGGTATCCATCACTCTTGTTGGCTGTCCCTCATGTACTGGATCTACAGCTTTAGTGGATTCCCAGTGCCGCAGGGAACTTTATGGATCAGACCCTTGCCTCCTCCCTCAACATTACCATCTACCCGCTCTCCTCTCCTTTTCCGGTTCAAGGTCTCGACTGTCAGCCATTAGGATCTGGAAACATCACTCACCCTCATCGTGGTCCAATCACCAGGAGAACATCCCCTTCTTCATCACCAGTGCACCAGTTCAAAATCATCCTCGGCCTCCCTACGATCTCATGGTCGTGGAGGAGAATCAGACTGGTTATCTGAATGCCAGAGCCCAACATCCCAGAGGATTACCAGGACCTAAGGGAGGTATTCTCCAAGACCTGCGCTACCTGTCTCCCTCCTCATCGCCCCTGAGACTGTGCCATCGACCTGTTTTCTGATGCTACACCTCCGCGCAGAGGCATCTACCCTCTTGTCTGTGGCTGAGACCCAGGCCATTGATCATTACATTCAAGAGGCGCTCAATTAGGGTTTCATCCGCACATCCACTTCTCCTGCGTCGGCCGGTTTCTTCTTCTTTGTGGCCAAGAAGGAGGGAAGATTAGGCCCATGTATCAATTACCGTGGACTCAATGACATCACCACGAAGTATTGGTATCCTCTCCCATTGGTGCCGTCAGCCATCAAGCAGCTCCGCTGGGCCCAGTTCTTCCCCAAACTGTACCTGCGGAGTGCCTATAATCGCATCCAGGAGGGGGATGAGTTGAAGACGGCGTTCAGCGTGATGTCTGGCCAATTTGAGTACTTGGTTTTGCTCTTTGGCTTAGCCAATGCTCTGTCAGTGTTCCAGACATTTGTCAACGAGGTGTTCAGTGACATGCTAGGATGTCAGGTGAGTGTATACATCGATGACATCAGTCAGAGGGGAGGTACTGTAACATCTGCTCCTCCCGTCCGGCGTGCGATGTCACCGGAATACTATCCACTGGTCCTGGGATTCATCATTATGCACACCTGTTAATCATTATGATTCACACCTGGACTTCATTACCTTCATCATTTCTTCCACTTTATGTCACTCTCTATTGTTCACTTACCAGTTGGTATTATTCTTGTGTAGCCACATGGAATTGTCTCATTCCTGGTTTTGTTTTATTAAACGTTTCACCTACACATGCTTCCCGACTCACAGCTCCATTATTACAACTACAAGCCAAGTTTAGCTAGCTAGCTGTGTTGTTTGCTATACCTGTACTGTAGTCTAACTAGCCTAGCTAGCTTCATTGCCTCTCATTATGAGCAAAACTGGAGAAATGTTTTTCATAGCGGAGAGTAAAGGAATGGCTTAATGACTTATATTAGTCTTGGAGTAACTACTTTCAGCACGACATTCAGCGCGATCTGCGTCAGAAATAGGAACGACTTCTATTTTAGCCCTTGGCGTCGCAGACTCTCGTTGGCGCGCACGATCAGGGTGGGTGCAATAATTGAATAATATGGCTTTCTAAATTCATTTTGCGACGCTCGCGCACGCAACGTGTCCGGTCTGGTCAGCATGTTACAGTGCTTAGTGGGAGGCAGTCGATGTGTGCAGAAAGTCCCTGGTTTGAACCCAGGTAGGGGCGAGGTAGGGACGGAAGCTATACTGTTACAGTAGGAATACAGACAGTAAACAACAATTGCTCATTAATTGAATCATATGTTATTGGTCACATATAAATATTTAGCAGATGTTATCACGGGTGTAAGGAAATGCTTGTGTTCCTAGCTCCAACAGTGCAGTAATATCTAACACTACCCACAAATCTAAAAAGTAAAAGAATGGAATTAAGAAATATATACATTTTAGTCTGGAATGTGTGTGTGTTTATACTGAAAAAAATAAAGACACAACATTTAAAGTGTTGGTTTCATGAGCTGAAATAAAACAATCCCAGAAATTTTCCTTACACACAAAAGCTTATTTCTCTCAAATGTAATGCACAAATATGTTTAGATCCCTGTTCGTGAGCATTTCTACTTTGTCAAGATAATCCATCCACCTGACAGGTGTGGCATATCAAGAAGCTGATTAATCAGCATGATCATTACACAGGTGCGACTTGTGCTGGTGACAGAAGGGCACTTTAAAGTGTGCAGTTTTGTCACAGAACACAATGCCACAGATGTCTCAAGTTTTGAGGAAGAGTGCAATTGACACGCTGACTGCAGGAATGTCCACCAGAGATTTTGCCAGAGAATTGAATGTTCATTTCTCTACCAACTGCGTTTTAGAGAATTTGACAGTACGTCCAACCAGCCTCACAACCGCAGTCCACGTGTAACCACGCCAGCCCAGGACCTCCACATCCGGCTTCTCACCTGTGGGATCATCTGAGCGGGGGTGTTTTTCTTCTGTACCAAGCCCTTTTGTGGGGAAAAACAAATTCTGATTGACTGGCCCTGGCCGCCCATTGTGTGGGCCTGGTTGCCAAGTGGGTGGGCCTGGGAGGGCATGTAGGCACCCCTGCCCAGTCATGTGAAATCCATAGATTAGGGCCTAATGATTTAATTTAATTTAATTGATTTCCTTATATGAACTGTAACTCAGTAAAATCTTGGAAATTGTTGCATGTTGCGTTTATATTTTTGTTAACTATATCTACAGTAACAGTCAAAAGTTTGGACACACCTACTCATTCAAGGGTTTTTCTTAATTTTTACCATTTTCTACATTGTAGAATAATAGTGAAGACATCACAACTATGAAATAACCAGAGGTGGTACCAAGTCATTGTTTTACAAGTCACAAGTAAGTCTCAAGTCTTAGCACTCAAGTCCTAAGTCAAGTCCCAAGTCAAGACAGGCAAGTCCGAGTCAAGTCTCAAGTCAAGACCGTCAAGTCTCAAGTCTTTAACTGCGTTTCGAGTCCTAAACAAGTTATAATGTGCTCTTCACCAAATGTAATGTAGATGACGAGGTGGCACTGATATACAGCAGACCAACCTAACTACAGCCAGATGACGAGGTGGCACTGATATACAGCAGACCAACCGAACTACAGACAGATGATGTGGCACTAATATACAGCGGACCAACCTAACTATAGACAGATGACGAGGTGGCTCTGATATACAGCAGACCAACCTAACCACTGCCAGATGACGAGGTGGCACTGATATACAGCAGACCAACCGAACTACAGACAGATGATGTGGCACTGATATACAGCGGACCAACCTAACTACAGCCAGATGACGAGGTGGCACTGATATACAGCAGACCAACCGAACTACAGACAGATGATGTGGCACTGATATACAGCGGACCAACCTAACTACAGACAGATGACGAGGTGGCACTGATATACAGCAGACCAACCTAACTACAGCCAGATGACGAGGTGGCACTGATATACAGCAGACCAACCGAACTACAGACAGATGATGTGGCACTGATATACAGCGGACCAACCTAACTACAGCCAGATGACGAGGTGGCACTGATATACAGCAGACCAACCGAACTACAGACCGATGATGTGGCACTGATATACAGCGGACCAACCTAACTACAGCCAGATGACGAGGTGGCACTGATATACAGCGGACCAACCTAACTACAGACATATGATGTGGCACTGATATACAGCGGACCAACCTAACTACAGACAGATGACGAGGTGGCACTGACATAGAGCAGACCAACCTAACTACAGACAGATGATGTGGCACTGATATACAGCAGACCAACCTAACTACAGACATATGATGTGGCACTGATATACAGCAGACCAACCTAACTACAGACAGATGATGTGGCACTGATATACAGCAGACCAACCTAACTACAGACATATGATGTGGCACTGATATACAGCAGACCAACCTAACTACAGACATATGATGTGGCACTGATATAGAGTGAACCAACCTAACTACAGACATATGATGTGGCGCTGATATAGAGTTAACCAACCTAACTACAGACAGATGACGAGGTGGCACTGACGGAGCAGACCAACCTAACTACAGACAGATGATGAGGTGGCACTGACAGAGCAGACCAACCTAACTACAGACAGATGATGAGTTGGCACTGATATACAGCAGACCAACCTAACTACATTGTGTTCATTCATTATGTATACATAGGACAGTACATGCCTTTTGAAGTGCCATTTGATTATGATGAAGAAAGAGTGCAAGATGGAGGGAGAAGGAGAGAGGGTTAGAGAGAATAAGAGAGGTGGAGTGTGAGACAGAAATGGGTAGAGAGATGGGGAAGTGAGGGAGGGAGGGGTCAATGGAGGAAGGGAGTGGGATGGAGTTGAGTTCTAAACAAGTCATAATGTGCTCTTCACCAAATGTAATACCCCCCCGGTCGACTATCGAGGATCGCTATGGGGCGTAATCGGGCGATGTAGGCTTGTACACAATCGCCCAACCACAATCACCCAACCTTGTTTTAGGAACATCAGGCAGGATTTAGGCTACCAATTGCCTAGCCAGTTGTAGCTCAATCTTGGGTGCAATGATCCCATTCCCGCACTGACTGACTGTGTGGAGGCTCATTGATTTAACATTACGCTAGCCTACATGATACACTAGTAAAGTAATAAAATATATACAGTTGAAGTCGGAAGTTCACATACACCTAGGTTGGAGTCATTAAAACTTGATTTTCAACCACTCCACAAATGTATTGTTCACAAACTATAATTTTGGCAAGTCGGTTAGGACATCTACTATGTGCATGACAAGTCATTTTTCGAAAAATTGTTTACAGACAGATTATTTCACATTAAATTCACTGTATCACAATTCCAGGGGGTCAGAAGTTTACATACACTAAATTGACTGTGCCTTTAAACAGCTTGGAAAATTCCAGAAAATTATGGCTTTAGAAGCTTCTGATAGGCTAATAGTGGACGTATTTCAAGGCCTACCTTCAATCTCAGTGCCTCTTTGCTTGACATTATGGGAAAATCAAAAGAAAACAGCAAAGACCTCAGACAAAAATTGTAGACCTCCACAAGTCTGGTTCATCCTTGGGAGCAATTTCCAAACACCTGAAGGTACCACGTTCATCTGTACAAAGAATAGTACTCAAGTATAAACACCATGGGACCACGCAGCCATGCAATTTTTAAAATGTATTTTACTAGGCAAGTCAGTTAAGAACAGATTCTTACTTTCAATGATGGCCTAGGAACAGTGGGTTAACTGCCTGTTCAGGGGCAGAACAACGAATTTGTACCTTGTCAGCTTGGGGATTCGAACTTCGGTTACTAGTCCAACGCTCTAACCACTAGGCTACCCTGCCGCCAAAAAACAACAGCAAAGGACTTTGTGAAGATGCTGGAGGAAACCGGTACAAAATTATCTGTATCTACAGTAAAACAAGTCCTATATCGAAATAACCTGAATGGCAGCTCAGTAAGGAAGAAGCCACTGCTCCAAAACCACCATAAAAAAAGGCAGATGATGGTCTGTAACTGCACATGGGGACAAAGTTTGTACTTTCTGGAAAAATGTCCTCTGGTCTGATGAAATAAAAATAGAACTGTTTGGTCATAATGACCATTGTTATGTTATAATGACCATCGTTATGTTTGAAGGAAAAAGGGGTAGGCTTGCAAGCTGAAGAACACCATCTCAACCGTGAAGCATGGGGGTAGCAGCATCATGTTGTGGGGGTGCTTTGCTGCAGGAGGGACTGGTGCACTTCACAAAATAGATGGCATAATGAGGATGGAAAAGTATGTGGAAAGATACATCATTCAGGAAGTTAAACCTTGGTCCCAAATGGTCTTCCAAATGGACAATGACCCCAAGCATACTTCCAAAGTAGTGGCAAAATGTTAAGGTATTGGAATGGCCATCACAAAGCCCTGACCTCAACCCTATAGAAAATTTGTGAGCAGAACTGAAAAGGCGTGTGCGAGTAAGGAGGCCTACAAACCTCATTCAGTTATACCAGCTCTGTTAGGAAGAATGGGCCAACATTCACCCAACTTATTGTGGGAAGCTTGTGGAAGGCTACTGTAATGGGCATTGTTGGTGGAAGAAGAGGAGGACCAAAATGTCAAGAACTTTTAAAGTTTCTTCAAGTGCAGTCGCAAAACCATCAAGCGCTATGATGAAACCGGCTCTCATGAGGCCCGCCACAGGAAAGGAAGAACCAGAGTTACCTCTGCTGCAGAGGATAAGTTCATTGGAGTTACCAGCATCAGAAAATGCAGCCCAAATAAATGCTTCACAGTTCAAGTAACAGACACATCTCAACATCAACTGTTCAGAGGAGACTGCATGAATCAGGTCTTCATGGTCGAATTGCTGCAAAGAAACCACTACTAAAGGACACCAATGAGAAGAAGAGACTTGCTTGGGCCAAGAAACACGACCAATGGACATTAGACTGGTGCAAATCTGTCCTTTTGATCTGATCTGAGTCCAAATTTGAGATTTTTGGTTCCAACCGTCATATGGTGCATGGCTGTGTGTTTGATTTTATACACCTGTCAGCAACCGGTGTGGCTGAAATAGCTAAATCCACTATTTTGAAGGGGTGTCCACATACGTTTGTATATCCGGTACAAGTCAAAAGTTTGGACACACCTACTCATTCAAGGGTTATTCTTCATTTTTACTATTTTCTACATTGTAGAACAATAGTGAAGACATCACAATTATGAATAACACAAGGAATCATGTAGTAACCAAAAAAGCATATGTGGGAAAAGCATTCCAGGTGAAGCTGGTTGAGAGAATGCCAACACTGTGCAAAGCTGTCATCAAGGCAAAGGGTGGCTACTTTGAAGAATCTTTGTTTAACACTTTTTTGGTTACTACATGATTCCATATGTGTTATTTCATAGTTTTGAATAATATTTCATATTTTTCTACAATGTAGAAAATAGTAAAAATAAAGAAAAACCCTTGAATGAGTAGGTGTGTCCAAACGTTTGACTGGTACTGTATATAGGATGTATTGACATTATGAACAGTATATGGATAGAATTTGTAGTATGTCTGAAGAATACATAGGATAGAATAGTATATGTACATCAATAGTTCAATAGTGTAGGCCTTGACTAGAATACAGTATTTACATATGAAGTGGGTAAAACAGTATGTAAACATTATTTAAGTGGCCAGTGTAACCTTTTTAAAGTGGCCATGTTCCATGTCTAAGGTGTAGGGTTGAGTAATCGGGTAGTAGCCGGCTGGTGACAGTGACTAAAGTTCTCTGAGTGTAACAATGAATGTGTAATAGCATTTTCGTCTTTCTCTCACAGACAATACAGCTAGGATATAAAGTTGATGACTCTCAAGAGGAGGTGAAAGGTCTGAAAACAACAAACTCCCCTTGTATCAAAGTGACTCTGAACACCTCATTGCACCACCCAAACACACCATATGCAAGTATTCCCTTCGTAGAACTGTAGTAGCCGTTAGTTGTATATTTTTCTGTATCATACATTGCCATAACTGTTCCTGCATACTGCTGTGTGAACTCATCTCGGTCTCCAGAGCAAATAAACGTTGTCTTCAATACAAGCCATGTCCACATATTTGCTATGTCGTCAGACTAATCTACTATTTTATTAAAACATGTTTACTTGCCAAGAAATTACTCCCTGTATCATTTGTTTTAGCAGTAAGACTGAAGCTATTTTATCCCAATACATTTCATGAATATCACAATGAATTTTATTGGTTTCTTATGAAAATCATTTAGTCACTTGTCAGTACACTTGTAAAAATATGATATATAACATGACATGCATATGTACAACAGCTAGCAATATTTATACCACAATGCAGTAGTGAGCATACTAGGCATTCTACATGATACTACAACAATAGTCAAACTGAATATGTATGTTGTGTTGTTTGAATGTTTTCCAGGCAGGTTCCAGAATGTTCTTCAGCTGTTGAAACTGTTCTTGTATTGGGTAATGGCAGCTGGTTTAGCAAGCTTTGGAGCTGTGGCGATCTTTGCAGGGATGTTGGTTTGAGGGGCTGTGACTCTGGCACCTTGTTGACAACTGTCTGGCCCATTCTGCACTCCACAGCCTAGTGAACAAGCCTCTCATACACTTTCCTCACCACCCACTGCTCTGACCTCTTGCAGAAGATTAGTTTGTACTGCAAATCTCCTGGAAACACAAGAAGACTGATCATGAGGATGTGTAACCATACAATAAACCATGTTCATCTGTAAACAAAAAAGGGTACAGTAGACTGTTTTGTTACTCTCAATGGGTCTACAGGCTCTGTACTACTAAAGCTGCTGCCAAGGTCATCTTCATCAGCAGCACGATTAGTCTGTAGGACACACAGTAGTCAGTGATTAGCCAACATTCAGTGGAACTAAGAGGCCTAGCCCGAACCATGAAAATAATCCCCTGATCATTATTCCTCCTCCACCAAACTTTACAGTTGACACTATGCATTCGGGCAGGTAGCGTTCTCCTGACACCCGCCAAACCAAGATTTGTCCATCGGATTGCCAGATTGTGAAGCGTGATTCATCACTCCACAGAACACGTTTCTACTGCTCCAGAGTCAATGGTGGCGAGCTTTACACCACTCCAGCCGACGCTTGGCATGGTGATCTTAGGTTTGTGTGCGGCTGCTCGACCGTGGAAACCCATTTCATGAAGCTCCCGACGAACAGTTCTTGTGCTGACATTGCTTCCAATGGCAGTGTAGAAATCGGCGGTTCCGTTCTGTGAGCTTGTGTGGCCTACCACTTCGCGGCTAAGCCGTTGTTGCTCCTAGACGTTTCCACTTCACAATAACACCACTTACAGTTGACCGGTGCAGCTCTAGCAGGGCAGAAATTTGACAAACTGACTTGTTGGAAAGGTGGCATCCTATGACAGTGCCACGTTGAAAGTCACTGAGCTCTTCAGGCCATTCTACTTCCAATGTTTGTCTATGGAGATTGCATGGCTGTGTGCTCGATTTTATACACCTGTCAGCAACGGATGTAGCTGAAATAGCCAAATCCACTAATTTAAAGGGGTGTCATCTACTTTTGGCCATGTAGTGTAGCTGGCTCGTTTCTTCTGGTGAGATGCATAAACTCTCATATTTCCATGTAGTGAGGTAATTGTAAATGTTTATGACAGATGTGATATGTTAATAACATATTAATGGACATATGACATATGCAGTGAAATGTAGCAGAGGTGAAATTTCCCTTCAACTGAATAGCACGCTCTGCTGTGTGTGTTGTGAAATTGACTTCAGATCAGTGTTGCTCAGCCTCTGAAATTGTACTTATAATCTGTGAAGCGTTTATTTGGGGTGCAAACTGTGACTGTAATGAACGTATCCTCTGCAGCAGAGTTACTATGGGTCTTCCGTTCCTGTGGCGGTCCTCATGAGAGCCAGTTTCATCATAGCGCTTGATGATTTTTGCGACTGCACTTGAAGAATCTTTAAAAGTTCTTGAATTTTTCCGTATTGACTGACCTTCATGTCTTAAAGTAGTGATGCTGTCATTGCTCTTTGCTTATTTGAACTGCCATAATATGGACTTGGTCTTTTACCAAATAGGGATATCTTCTGTATACTAGCCCTACCTTGTCACAACACAACTGATTGGCTAAAACACATTAAGAAGGAAAGAAATTCCAAAAATGTACTTTTAACAAGGCACACCTGTTCATTGAAATGCATTCCAGGTGATTACCTAATGAAGCTGGTTGAGCGAATGCCAAGAGTGTGCAAAGATGTCATCAAGGCAAAGTGTGGCTACTTTGAAGAATCTCAAATATAAAATATATTTTGATTTGTTCAACACTTTTTTGGTTACTACACTACACTGAACACAAATATAGAAATGAAACGTGTAAAGTGTTGGTCCCACGTTTCATGAGCTGAAATAAAAGATCCCAGAAATGTTCCATACCAACAAAATAATGTTGTGCACAAATGGCTTTGGTTCCCTATTGGTAAGAATTTCTCCTTTGCCAAGATAATCCATCCACCTGACAGTTGTGGCATATAAAGATGCTGATTAAACAGCATGAACATTACACTGTATATTGAGCCTTATTTAAAACCTCTAGCGACTCCCCATCCCGCATGAGGGAGCGTAATCATCGACTGACACTAATTAGCATAACGCAACGGACATAAATATTCCTAGAAAATATTCCTATTCATGAAAATCACAAGTGAAATATCTTGACACACAGCTTAGCCTTTTGTTAATCACCCTGTCATCTCAGATTTTCAAAATATGCTTTACAGCCAAAGCTAGACAAGCATTTGTGTAAGTTTATCGATAGCCTAGCATAGCATTTTGTCCAGCTAGCAGCAGTTAACTTGGTTACGGAAATCAGAAAAGCAATCAAATTAAATCGTTTACCTTTGATGAGCTTCGGATGTTTTCACTCACGAGACTCCCAGTTAGATAGCCAATCTTCCTTTTTTCCAAAAATATTATTATTGTAGGTGAAATAGCTTCGTTTGTTCTTCACGTTTGGCTGAGAAATCGCCCCGAAATTGCGGTCACGAAAACGCCAAAAAATATTCCAAATTAGCTCCATAATATCGACAGAAACAAGACAAACGTTGTTTATAATCAATCCTCGAGGTGTTTTTCAAATATCTATTCAGTATGACCGATTGGAATAATGGCTACCTCTGTATTTTACTTGAGAATCACTCTGGGAGCCATCAGGTGACCAGTTGCGCAATGTAGCCGCTTACGGGTATTCTTCAACATAAATGCGTAAAACTACGTCACAATGCTGTAGACACCTTGGGGAATACAGAGAAAAAGTAATCTGGTTGATAGCCCATTCACTGCTCAATAGGGACACATTGGAACGCAGCACTTTCAAAACATGAGGCACTTCCGGATTGGATTTTTCTCAGGCTTTCGCCTGCAATATCAGTTCTGTTATACTCACAGACAATATTACAGTTTTAGAAACTTTAGAGTGTTTTCTATCCTAAGCTGTCAATTATATGCATATTCTAGCATCTTGTCCTGACAAAATATCCCGTTTACTACGGGAACGTTACTGCCCCCTATTAATGAGGAGATTTGTAGGTAATTTCCTGTGTGAAACTATGTCATTTGTTTACAACAATTCCTATGGGCTCTGTGTTGTACAATGTTGTGTCTGATACGGTATCTCGGTACTATAGCAGTGTTCTATGCAATATGGTTTATTTTACTGGTGATTGCTGTGTGTTTGTAGTGTGTGTGTGTGTGTGTGTGTGTGTGTGTGTGTGTGTGTGTGTGTGTGTGTGTGTGTGTGTCTCTAAGACGGGCTACATACACTCTTAGAAAAAAAATGCTATCTAGAACCTAAAAGGGTTCTTTGGCTGTCCCCATAGGAGAGAGAACCCTTTGAATAACCATTTTTGGTTCCAGGTACAACGCTTTTGGGTTCCACTTAAAGCCCTTTCCACAGAGCGTTCTACATGGAACCAAAAGGGTTCTACCTATGGGGACAGCCAAAGAACCATTTTGGAACCCTTCTGTATAAGTGTAGAGTCGTGTCTGCTACACCTGTTCCTCTCTAATGGAATTTCTGACACACAATACAGATGGGATTGTACACACACACAGAGACACACAGCAGAATAGAGGCAGTTTAAATGAAAACCCACGCTATTCAGTCTGCCATAACTCATTGTGAGTGAAAATCTATAGCATATGTTGTGTCCCAAATGGTGTCCTGTTCACTATTAAGTGCACTTCTTGACAAACACATAGGGTGTTTGCCAATAGTAGTGCACTCTATAGGGAATGGGATGCCATTTGGTACGTATGCCTTTAAAAGTGGGTATGACCCCTCACCCAGTCCCATCTCTCTTCCCCTCGCCTCTATGTTCCCCGCCCCCTCTCTCTCATCTCCCCTCTCCTCACCCTGTCTCGTCTCTGACCCTAACAGAAGTTAATTGGGGGAGGCAGCCCTCTTCCTCCCTCGAAGATTCTGTCCAGACCGATGCCCTTGGACCTCACTTTACCTTTCTATCTGAGTCAATCTGTTCTCCAGATCTTACACACACACATACCTGACGCTCCCTCTCCCTGTAATCACTTTCTATTCAGATCTCACCTCACTGTCGTCACGTCTCCACGACAAAGACAAAGTGAATGTGTAGGTGTCAAACCAAATCAAAAGTTAAGGGACAAACTTTTGAAAATGAGAACTGAGAGGTCAGATACAGACTTTGGACATGGGGCCAGAACTGTTACACTCTTTTAGATAAAGGCAATTAGGAGATAGCTATAGGAAACCTTTGAGGTGAGGTGGTATGCAGAGAGTGAGGAACATGTATGTGAAGCAAAGTTAGATTAACAGTATGAGAAGCATAGGCAGTACAATTATGTAAATGTAAATAAAGTTAAGCTAAAAGAAGACTATCTTCTTATCTTGCAGACAATGGAAATGTGCATCTTTGCTCATAACCCAAAAAGTTAAGCGAAGTTAAAGAAGTGAAGTCTCAGCTGCCAACAGGTGGGTAGGTAGAATGTCTGTTGTAAATGTCATTATTTTCCTCTCTTTTTTCTTTTTTACTTTTTCTCTTCCTCTTTTTTGTTTCACATCCTGAGTCATTGGCAAAGGGAGGCCGACCTTTCGCCGACACACAACCACACACACACAGCAACCGAGAAACTAATTTATTACGCTCCATTTCAGTTGTTTTCAGGACCACCATACTACATGATATTCCAGCGAAATAAGTGTGTGTGTGTATATATGACTGTGTGTGCGAGTATGTGGTGCATGTATTGGGTTTACGAAACTATATCATCTCCCTGAGGTCACCAACGTTAATGGTCTCTCCATCACCATCTCTCTCCTTCTCTTGCTCTCTCTCTCCATTATCTGGTAGTGGTGGGAGTCGTTTACTCTTATCTATCTAATAGGTCTTGTTCTGTCCCATTCTCTCTCTCTCTCTCTGTGCCTCTCTCCATCTCACCCCAACCAGCTCTCAAAGTCTTACTTTAGAATTAGACGCTGATCCATGTTTCTCAAATTTCGAAGTTGTTACAAATGTCAAATTTCAAGTGTTTGAGGTTAAGTTTAGGTATTAACTCAGAAGTTTTAAGCTTAGGGTTAGGTTCATGCATTAATTCTTAAGGCTAATTCTTAAGGATAGGAATTAACTCAGAATGTTTAAGGTAAGGGTTAAGGTTTAACATAGGCTTAAAACCAAAATATAATTCAAACTTGCAACCCTTGGAATCCGAGGCAGATGCTAACTACACCCTAGCTAAACCGAAACCTTATTAAAGGTAACAGCGCTCACTGTTGCCCCTAGTGGACGCTTTCCACGTCATCTCCCGATCTCCTCAGACAGTGTGTCACGGATGACCTGACTGCTCACCCACCCCACCACTCCATACTCTCTCTCACCCCCTATCCCTCACTCTCTTCTTCTCTCTCTCCCTCTCCATATCTTTAATTCCTGTAATGTTGAGCCATCTGGTGCTAGCCATTACATTAAGCCCAGTGTGTAGATGTGAGCATTATGACGAGTTTCATCCATAGTATTAACATACCATTGTGTATGTCTGTGTCTGTATGCATTTGGGTGGGTGTGTGGACCTAGTGACCGACACTGGTATCCGCTATCAACACCAATATATTTTGAGTCTGACTAATGAAGAGATGTGTGTAAGGCATTATGACAAGGTTTCATCCATAGTATTAACATACTGTAGAGTTGGTGGTTTATGATGCAGCGATGGTAATACTGATATTATAATATTTGATCTGTATGTGTCCTGGCTATGTTAAGGCTTTATGCTGATATGATAATGCTTTGACCTGATACTATGGACAGAAAGACGCGTCACATCAGTGTCATTAAGGTTTAGGGTCAGATTTTTCTGTTGATGTCTGCCTCCCTGGACTAACCCCCTCTTTTTTTATCCCTTGTTCTCTTTGTCCATTTACCTCATGCTTTCTCTTTCTCTCACTTTCTCTCTGTCTGCCACTCATTGGTCTCTCTGTCTCTCTCGCTCTCTCTCTCTCTGTTATATATTTCTCTTTGTCCATTTATCTCCACATAATTCTTTGTCGGTCTTGTTTTTATCTCTGTTTCGCTCTCCCCCCTCTCTCCCTCCCTCTAAGCAGATGGATTTTGATCTCTCTCATCGGAGGTGAGTAGCGGCGGTTAATGAACAAGGGACACAGAAGAGGAGAGAGATAATGGAGGAGGAAGGGTCGTTGCTATCTGCAACAGGACAAGACCGGAGGTCAGTGCATCATCAATCCGGATGTGGTGGAAACAACGTAAGTGTGTGTGTGTGTGTGTGTGCATGCAGGTGTGAGAGTGCACGTGCGTGCTAGTGATACGGATGTGGAAATGACGTAAGTAGGACCTGCCACTTAATATAACCTTGACCATTAGGGAGATGTAATATATTTCTAACCCTGTATGAATGGTTAGATGAGGAAATGTCTTGAAAAAGGATATTGCCTTAATGGCCACATGTACTATTAAATCACCACCCTGTACAGTCAGAAAAGGACTGGCCACCCCTCAGAGACTCTCTGAGTTTTTCCGAGCCACTGTGCATCTGCATTGCTTGCTCTTCAGGGTTTTAGTCTGGGTATCTGTAAAGCAAATTGTGACAACTGCTGATGTAAAAAGGGCTTTATAAAATACATTTGATGATTGATTGATTGATTTGAAGGGGGCAACTTGTGTCTATTCAGTGTAGCTGAGGCCCATCTCTAGGTACTCACTTGATATGTAGATCAAATCAAACATGTACTTGTCACATACGCCGGCTAGAACAGGTGTAGACCTTACCGTGAAATGCTTACTTACAAGCCCTTAACCAACTGCCAAGCACTTGCCATACCAGGCGGTGATGCAAACAGTCAGGATGCTCTTGATGGTGCAGCTGTAGAATGTTTTGAAGATCTGGGGAGCAATGCCAAATCATTTAAGTCTCCTGATGGGGGAAAAGGTGTTGTCTTGCCCTCTTTACGACTGTCTTGGTGTGTTTGGACCATGATATTTTATTGGTGATGTGGAAACCAGAGAACTTGAAACTCTCGACCCGCTCCAGTTCAGCCTGTCAATGTTAATGGGGGCTTGTTCGGCCCTCCTTTTCCTGTAGTCCACGATCATCTCCTTTTTCTTGCTCACATTGAGGGAGAGGTTGTTGTCCTGGCACCACACTGCCAGGACTCTGACCTCCTCCCTATATATAGGCTGTCTCATCGTTGTCGGTGATCAGGCCTACCATTGTTGTGCCGTCAGCAAGCTTAATGATGGTGTTGGAGTCATGCTTGGAGAGAGAGAGGGGGCTGTGTTAAACACTGGGTAATTGATATCCAGTGATCAATGATGTAAAAACAGATACTATAACAGGTGTATTGAGGTTGTGCCGCAGAGCATCATGGGAGTGTTGATATGCGCATGTTCATATAAATGGTTGAACTGAATTCCTGTCACCTTTCATTATTGAATTGTTATAAAGACATGGTTATGAAACCCATGAAACGTAACAAAATGTTGGCAATGAGTAAGTCTGAACCTACAGAAACTATTCTGTCTGGAAAAACTGTTATTTTCCGTGGTACAGGCTAACATTCTTTCTTAGCTAAGAAAGAAAGTTAGCATTGTTGTGGACGGCAGAAAATTATTTGACACGGACGTCGGAGCAGAAAAACAATGTGATTAAAAAGGGAGGAATATACAGTAATAAAAAGAAAGGAAATGTATTCAACTGTGTAGACAAACTAGGAAATAAAAAAACTGCTAAATGAGCGAACTTGAGGATGTTACGTCAGTGAGTGGAGTGAATGAAGATCACGTGACTGAGAAAAATATTGCTGTTGCTGAAGAGAACGATGCATTGGTTAAGGGAAATAATGAAGTGATTGACAATCAGGTGCCTGTCGAGAAATGAGAAATGGCTGGAATTGTTGGAAACATGGTTCAGTTTGATGAAAGTGTTGAGCAGTGGAGCTCATACAGAACGGTTTGAATATTTTGTTCTTGCAAATGACATTGATAAGGACAATATTGGGCCTACATTTTTTTGTGTAATGGGGCCAAATAATTGAATTTTCTACGCAACCTGCTACAGCCAATCAAGCCAGGTAATAAGACATGTACGGATATTGTGGAAATACTGAAAGGACACTTTTCACCAAAACCATTAGTTATTGCTGAAAGGTTTAGGTTCCACGGAAGAAATCAGGAAGATGGAGCGACAATGTTTCTTGCTGCATTAAATAAACTATCAGAGCACTGTTAGTTTAATGATGTTCTACATAACACCATGAGAGACAGACTAGTAATGTGGGCTACGGAGTGAAGCTACACAAAAGAGACTATTGACTGAAAGTAATCTGACCTTGACAAAGGCCATTGAAGTCATTGTGTCCATGAAACTTGCTGCTAAAGAGGCTCAGCAGTTGAGTTCATCAGGATGAGTTGCAACTGAAAATCAAATAAAGAAATCAAGGCACATGCTTTCACTGCACCAAAGCGGACATCATGGATATACATGCTGGTGTAAGGATATGGATTGCCGAGCCTGAGTTAATAAGGGCACAGTCTACAAAAATACACTGAAATACCTTCCACGTCAGTCAGTGCACATTTTGTTAAAGACTTACACAGGTGAATCTGTCGCCATGAGAGGCATCACTGAGGCCAAAGTTCAATTAAACAAACAAACTTAAATACTGCCACTCTACGTCATGAAAAGAGGCTATCCATCGCTACTGGGACGTTCGTGGCTGGAGAAAATCACACTGGACTGGCCATCAGTGTGTACAGTGAAGATATTTCAGATTTGGGGTTCGGGGTTCCATCAAACTAATTGTTTGGAGTAAACTAATTGACAACAATATGTATTCTACTGCTACTTACAGCTATTTTTACTCACATACTGTAAACAGTACACTCTGATCTTAATTGAAACCCTCAGATGTCTACAGACTAACCCATCTTTCCCAGTACAGTACCATTTTACTATGTTACTGTTGATGTCTTACGAGGGTCTTGGACAATATCAAAATACATAGTCCGTAGATTCTGTTTCCTTGTGGCAGAGTCTGCACAGGGCTGTGAACAGCCAGCCCTGTGCCCCATATATTGAGCATTCTTTTTTTGACAAGAATTGTATATATAGTTTCAATTGAAAAAAACGGATTGATGCGACAGTTGTCGTTTTGCATATCAGTTCATAAGCCCGATGCCATTGGGGGATAACAAAATCTTTTTTTTATTATTGTATGGTGAATACTGTAGTTGTCAAACCTCTCGACCTCAACTGAAACTGATATATTTTCCAATGTATACTAGTCATTTTAAGTCATGCATGGTTTTTCATTGGAGGCAGACAAACCAATTCATTCCTTTCCCTTTTGGGTCAATGCCTATCCATTTTTTGTGGCAGAGATGCGATGAGTTAGCTGTACTTTTGTATTGAGCATACATCTCCGTGCACCTTTGTAAATTACAGTACATCAGTACATTGGAGTTTAGCCATATGTAAAACTGTGATACCACTAGAGAATGAATCAGTGTACTGTAACTTTCCCGTAGATGGACAGGTGTTTCCCTCTCCACAGTTTCAAGATCCTATCTATTTTTCTACGTTGTCTATCAAAGTTAATAGTTGCAAGATCACTCAACCAGGATATGTACACCAAGCACCTCAACTTCACCATCCGTCCATTTCATTGGGAAACCACATGGCAATTTAAAGTTTGTATCTTTTGGAGATCCAATCCGTAAAGTTGGGTTTTTAGGGCTATCTTCAATCCACATCATAGAATTTTATTTTAAAGGCAATGTTCCTTCTTTAGCAGAGACTAAATTCACGGTAAACACTGCATATTGTGTTGGCTCAGTCGGAAACAACCATTACATTTCTATTCCGGAATCTGTAACTTTTTAGCTTTACAGATTGAATAGAGCCCTTAGTCCAGATAAACTAGAGAAATGATCCAGTTCCTATATAAGGCCCTTCAAGGTTTAAGATTGAGTATTCAAGATAGAACTTGAATTACTGGCTTACATTGATACATTAATACATCCATTTTTCCTTAATGTTATCCTTAGATTTTGATATCTAACAGTTCAATGCCCATAATAAGTCAGTATGGTGACAGAAGGTAACCTTGTTTTACTCTCTCAGAGAAGAAACCATAATTTATTGTTGTACATGACTTTTACCTATTTTATGAAAGATTCTCCAAAGTAAAAATTTTTTTTTTAAACTGGCACTAGAAGGCTTTCTCCAAAAATCTTCTATAAAGGTTAAACCTGGTTTCCCTGCATTCTTGCAGTTTTCAATTATTTCTATTAGTTGGCTGATCTTGTCTCCAATATAGCTTCCCTTTATTAAGAATCCCTTCTAATCATGATGAATACAGGACAAAACCAAGTAAGTATATGGGTAATAGTGTATGGGTAATAGTGTAGGCACATCCTACGAAGGATTGTCACCTTTAACAAGGACCATCAGTAGAAAATCGACATTGTGGCAAGCAGATATTATTTATTTATATTACAGCTTGTGATTCCATCCTATATGGTCCCTAACATCATTACCCCATATCGACTATGGGATGCATACACTCACTCACACACCCATACATCTAGACCTCTCCCCATTCACCCAACTACACACACACACCCATACACACACATCCACAAGCATCTGACTACAATCTCAGTTGTTCATCAGCTGTTCCATCACCGAGACCAGCTCAAGAGTAGATTAGCTGTGTGAATGCGTATACCATTATAGCTGTTCAAGAGGAGTGTCAAATTGAGCAGGGATGGGATTATTTGATTACCCAATATATATTCCTGGTTGATGGAGCTCCCTTCCCCCCACAGTATTCTGCCCCCTCTCTGATTGTCTGAGTGCGACCCTCCCCCCATGGGTTACTGCAGCCAGTGTTGCCAGCTGTGCCACTACCTGAGTGGTGGTACTCCACCGGAATTCCCACCAGCTAGGTACGAGATTGTCAAGGTTCTCTCAGCAGCTTTGAGAATTTCTTTGAATGTTGATGTGACTCATGTTGACTCATACTTACCACCGGTGGCAAGTTGGCCAGATGTCCTTTGGGTGGTGGACCATTCTTGCTTGAAGAACCCAGCAGCATTGCAGTTCTTAACAAACCGGTGCGCCTGTCACCTGTCACTGGTGCGCCTGTCACCTACTACCATTGAAAGGCACTTAAAAGCTTTTGTCTTGCCAATTCACCCTCTGAATGGCATACACACAATCCATGTCTCAATTGTCTAAAGGCTTAAATTATTCTTTAACCTGTTTCCTACCTTTCATCGACACTGATTGAAGTCGATTTAACGGCTGACATCAATAGCTTTCACCTGGGATCATAGCTTTCACCTGGATTCACCTGGTCTATTTCATGGAAACAGCAGCTGTTCCTAATGTTTTGTGCACTCAGTGTAATATATGTATATATCGACATATACAGTGGGGCAAAAAAGTATTTAGTCAGCCACCAATTGTGCAAGTTCTCCCACTTAAAAAGATGAGAGAGGCCTGTAATTTATCATAGGTACACTTCAACTATGACAGACTAAATTAGAAAAGATATCCAGAAAATCACATTGTAGGATTTTTAATTAATTTATTTGCAAATTATGGTGGAAAATAAGTATTTGGTTACCTACAAACAAGCAAGATTTCTGGCTCTCACAGACCTGTAACTTCTTCTTTAAGAGGCTTGACACGTTTAAATGTTTTCCTCACGTCGGCTGCAGTGAAGGAAAGTCTATGTTGTAGTAGGTCAGGGCGTGACTAGGGGGTGATCTAGTATATCGATGTCTATGTTGTGTTCTTGTTTCTTTTCAATGTTGGTATTTTGTATGATTCCCAATTAGAGGCAGCTGGTCGTTGTCTCTAATCGTTGTCTCTAATTGGAGATCATATTTATTAAGTAGTTATTTTTCCCACCTGTGTTTGTGGGATCTTGTTTATGTTTAGTTGCCTGTGAGCACTCCATTGTCTTCACGTTTCGGTCATTCTTTATTGTTTTTGTGCGTTTCCGTTAATAAACATGTGGAAACCATATCACGCTGCACCTTGGTCCGATAATTCTTATGACGAACGTGACACATTGGTTAAATACTGTATATTCCCCTCCTTGCCTGAATTTTACTGATATGCTGTAAGCAGAGAGACAGGTGATACTTTATCAGTTAACAAGGCACGTAAAACAAAAGTTTATTGTACAATGTTGCATGGGGCAGAAATGGTATACAACACCATACTGCTTTTACAGTAGCCAACTGCTTTACAATACCCCTATTTCTGATGATTTGTACCACATATGTACTGTATAAGGATAATTAAACTGTAAGACTGACATATTTCTCAACATGTTCACAACCTGCCATTGGATACAAATGATAAAAAATGTTGCATGTCAGGTTATAGTCCAATATTGTAGGGAAAAAGAGGGTCTTGCCATACAGCCAATTCTTACCAATCAGATGCATCAGCCCTCGAAATCGGGATTTCTCATTGAACCCAAAAAATTGAAACTCTACAGAAAGTTTGGACTCTGCTATCAATAAAGTCTGGGATATCGACAGACGTGACACATTATTGGTTAAACTAAACGTAACAAAAAGGTTAAATGTAACAAAAGTTAAACATAACAAAAAAGAAAATACATCTCTGTGGTGTGCTGCACCGCATGCACTCCATACAGCGCTGACATTAAAAAACATTATTAGATAGCACTGGCATGTAACGCAAACTTTGGGCTCAGATGTGTTTCATGATGTTCCCCTGTTCACTTACTCCAGATCCCACAGCCTTAGGGAGATGCTGGTGCACACAGACACTTATGACGCATCGAAATCTCCTAAGGAACGTCTGGATGATGCCCGTGGTTTCTTCCCCTGCCACAACTGTGCGGCTTGTAGAGAGAGGTATTAAAATGTGCAACATGTTCAGATCTTTCTTCACATAAGGAATACACTATCAACAGAAGAATTACCTCAAATCAAATGTGTTTATAAACCCCTTTTTACATCAGCAGATGTTACAGAGTGCTTATACAGAAACCCAGCCTAAAACACCAAACAGCAAGCAACTCAGATGTAGAAGCACAGTGGCTAGGAATAACTCCCTAAAAAGGCAGGGACCTAGGAAGAAACCTAGAGAGGAACCAGGCTCTGAGAGGTGGCCAGTTCTCTTCTGGCTGTAGCGGGTGGAGATTACAAGAGCACATGGTCATTAAGGCAAGATCATTCTACACGATGTTCAAATGCTCATAGATGACCAGCAGTGTCAAATTATAATTGCAGTGGTTGTAGATGGTGCAACAGGTCAGCACCTCAGGAGGAAATGTCAGTTGGCTTTTCATAGCTGAGGATTCAGAGGTCGAGATAGCAAAGAGAGAGAGAGATGGAGAGAATACTAAAGTTCAGATAAGACAGACTGACCATAGCCCCCTGGAACATAGACTATTGCAAAAAAGACTGGAGGCTGATGTGGGGAGTGGGGGGGGGGTCGGGGGACACTATGGTCCCATCTGACGTTACCCCCGGACAGGGCCAACCAGGCAGGCTATAACCCCACCCACTTTGACAAAGCACAGGTAGGTTAGCAGTAAAACCTCAAAATCAGCCCTAGCCTTAACAGGAAGCAAGTGTAGACAGGCTAGCAGTGGAGTAATATTAGAAAATAATTTTGGTTCTAGTCAAGATTCTGTCAAGATTCTCGCACTAAATAGCAGTTATTTAGTGCTTTATCCGGGTAGCCGGAGAGTAGAGCATTGCAGTAGTCTAATCTAGAAGTGACAAAAGCATAGCTTAGCTTTTATGCATCCTTTTTGTACAAAAAAGAGCATGATTTGTGCAATATTACAATGGAAAACATTTGCCTTTGAAATATTCTTGATATGTTTGTCAAAAGGGAGATCAGGATCCGGAGTAATGACGAGATACTTCACAGTTTTATTTGAGACAACTGTACAACCATCAAGATGAATTGTCAGATCAAACAGCAGATCTCTTTGTTTGTTGGGACCTAGAACTAGCATCGCTGGTTTGTCCACATTTAAAAGTAAAACATTTGCAACCATCCACTTCTTTATGTCTGAAACACAGGCTTCCAGGGTAGGAAGTTTTGGGGCTTCACCATGTTTCATTAAAATGTACAGCTGTGTGTCGTCCGCATATCATTGAAAGTTGACATTGTGTTTCCGAATGACATCACCAAGAAATATAATATTTAGTGAAAACCACAGTGGTCCTAAAACGGAACCTTGAGGAACACCAAAACTTACAATTGTTTTGTCCAAGGACAAACCATACCCGTGGATCTAACAATGAAAGTCTATCTACTATCGTGTCCATGTGGCTTGCAATGTACTGGCATTACGCGCAGGCAACTACTGTTACGCATCAACGAGTACCGCAGTGCCATCCGAAGAAAGGACCTGAAATCACCCGTTGCTAGACATTTTCATGAGGCTAATCATGCTGTGACTGATCTTAAGTTCTGTTCCATTGACTGTTTTCTCAAGCCGCAAATGCCGAGATACGGATGATATCTTCTCCAGTGCGAAGCCCAATGGATCTTCCACTTCTTCTTTTCTAAATTTGTCTTGGCGGATCTCAACCAACTGAAAGGTGCATCCATCACCTTTTTATTTGTATTTATTTATTTAACTAGGCAAGTCAGTTAAGAACAAATTCTTATTTACAATGACGGCCTGCCAAAAGGCCTCCTGTGGGGACAGGGGCTGGGATTAAAAATACAAATAAATTTAAATATAGGACATAACACACATCACAACAAGAGAGAAAACACAACACTCGAGACCTAAGACAACAAAATAGCATGGCAGCAACACATGACAACACAGCATGGTAGCAACACAACATGACAACACCGCATGGTAGCAACACAACATGCAGCAGCACAACATGGTAGCAGCACAAAACATGGTACAAACATAATTGGGCACAGACAACAGCACAAAGGGCAAGAAGGTAGAGACAACAATACATCATGCAAAGCAGCCACAACTGTCCACGATTGAGTCTTTGAATGAAGAGATTGAGATAAAAATGTCCAGTTTGAGTGTTTGTTGCAGCTCGTTCCGGTCACTAGCTACAGCGAACTTAAAAGACGAGTGACCCAAGGATGCGTGTGCTTTGGGGACCTTTAACAGAATGTGACT
Source organism: Oncorhynchus tshawytscha (assembly GCF_018296145.1). NCBI lineage: Eukaryota > Metazoa > Chordata > Actinopteri > Salmoniformes > Salmonidae > Oncorhynchus > Oncorhynchus tshawytscha. Next base: position 15,928,871 of record NC_056443.1, read on the forward strand.
GGCAGAACGGGTGTTGTATGTGAAGGATGACGGCTGCAGTAGATATCTCAGATAGGGGGGAGTGAGGCCTTAATAAATAAGCATCAACTAGTGGGTCTTCCGACGGGTATACAGAGATGACCAGTTTACAGAGGAGTATACAGTAGAGTGCAGTGATGTGTCCTTTAAGGAGCATTGGTGGAAAATCTGATGGCCGAATGGTAAAGAATATCTAGTCGCTCGAGAGCACCCGTACCTGCCGATCTATAAATTATGTCTCCCTAATCTAGCATGGGTAGGATGGTCATCTGAATCAGGGTTAGTTTGGCAGCTGGGGTGGAAGAGGAGCGATTACGATAGAGGAAACCAAGTCTAGATTTCACTTTGACAGCCTGGGAGTATGGGACACTATTGTTCAACACAACTTCTAACTCTTCTGAAGTTCAATTTTGCCAACCTTACTGAAGCACATTAAATCCTATCACACTCTATTGGCCTAGGCCTCCTCACAGGGATCATTTTAGGATCCCTTGCCCTGTACCCATCTTCTTCTACTACTTTCTTCACTGCCTCAGCATATGACACCTTATGTACTACTCTGATTCTGGCAACCTCAACCTACCTTTCTCTTTTCGGACACTTCTGATCTCCAGCACCATGGAGTGATGCTCTATTAACATACTGTATCATATGTGTCATAAAAATCGATAATTTCCTCACGACACACAAATACCAGCGTTTCTGCATCTCACCGGTGGAAACGGGCCAGCTACATTTCCTGGTTGTAAGCAAACCACAATGTCCAGAATTCATAGCGGTTTAAGGATGTGGAGGACCACCCCGTGGAGGTATGATCACTATCAAAATGTCTGTGTGCTAGCTGTGCCACCAGAGATTCCAGGCTCTGTCGCAGCCGGCCACGACCGGGAGGCCCATGGGGCGCCGCACAATTGGCCCAGCATCGTCCGGGTTAGGGAGGGTTTGGCCGGCAAGGATATCCTTGTCTCATCGCGCACTCGCGACTCCTGTGGCGGGCCGGGCGCAGTGCACGCTGAACAGGTTAACAGGTGTACGGTGTTTCCTCCGACACATTGGTGCGGCTGGCTTCCGAGTTGGATGGGCATTGTGTTAAAAAGCAGTGCAGCTAGGTTTGGTTGTGTTTCGGAGGACGCATGGTTCTCGACCTTCGCCTCTCCCGAGTCCGTACGGGAGTTGCAGCGATGAGTCAAGACTGTAACTACTAACAATTGGATACCACGAAATTGGGCTGAAAAAAGGGGGTAAAAAAATATATTTAAAAAAACTATGTCTGTGTTTGTAGCCAGCACTTTCAGACAGATGATTTCAAAAGTCTCAATTGATGCGGTTTCCATGTCGTCGAACATTGAAAATTCTGTTAGTCTATCGATTTTTTTTTTCACTTCAAAGAGGGAGCTAAACGATCAGCGCAGTGGAAAACAAGTCAGGCTGCGGTTATGTAGCTAATGCTAACTAGCTAACTAGCTAGCTAGCAAACTACATTTGTTTATCTAAACCAAAATCTAGTTAGCTAGCTTTCAGAATATGCTGGCTCGACATTCCGAAGCATATCGGTAGCTGCTATCTGGCGATGTGATTTGTAACTTTGCAAGCTAACGTCAGCTTCGTTAGGTTATGATAGTTAACCGTTTGCTAGCTAACTAACTACCACAGAGGCTGACTTGACAGTGTTCTATTTAGAGTCCGATCCCATTAACATCTGCAGAGGCATCAACATCAAGCTCAGCACCAGGAACTAATGTAAGTCACCTTCTAAAATTGACTAAATCTTTCCATGATGAGCAAATACTGGAGCTAGGCATAAACATGGTCTGTGTCTTGTTGTCATAGTTGGTGTGTTTACAAGTAGGCTACAACTTCTAGTGTAGTTTTCTCTGTATTATGGTGGCTTAGTTGATTAATCATGCAAGGCTTAAAGTCTAAATTGGAGAAAAGGAGGTATTAGTAAGGAGGGGATAGTGTGGGTGACTGACTGGTGTCTGTTGGTGGTGGGTAGTGTGTGTGAAGGTTAGTATGCATGATCTATTGACATGAGGGTGGTGGGTGGGTGGATATAGTACATTATTTGAGTGTGTATTGATGGGGACAAAGTAGTAAAATGTTGGCTAATCACTGACTACTGTGTGTCCTACAGTCTAATCCTGCTGCTGATGAAGATGACCTTGGCAGCAGCTTTAGTAGTACAGAGCCTGTAGACCCAATGGATGAAAGCTTTCAGCCTGGAATGTGCTCAATCTCAACATCATCTGACTTTGAAACAAGCCAGGACAACCAAAGGTATTTGGAAAAGCACAATACCCTCTTGAGAAAACAAAATCACAGAACACTAAACTGAACCGTCAACAAGACAAATGGCATGGGGGAGAGGGGCTGTTAGTATACTCTTCTAGCCTATTCACTCTATTGTTGGCAGTGCTTGTCTACTCAACAGCACAGCTGTAGGTGCTCATGTAGTGAAGTAATATGTTATATGTATGTGTAGCAGTGTGATGTTGTTCCCCTAGATTGTGCACCAAGTTGCACACAAGAACCAGTTCGAATAGACCAGGTCAAGAGGGGATGTTAATAATAATAATAATAATTTAGTGTGTTTTTTATTTTACAGCTAATGTTATGTTTTGGTGTACAAACACTTTTTCATATCTATATTGTACATACATGTGATTGTAAAAGTTTTGCATATTTTGGTTTGGTCCATCGCGGGCTATCTGTATTTCTGTACCCCCTTATTGTTCTCTTATGCCTGGCCTTCAACATGCTTCAGCATGTTCACTAGATTTGTATTTGTGTTTATTTCCATATTTTGAAGGAATTTGTTTATTGCAATTTTTTTTGTATTTGAATGCAGTAAATTACATTGTATTTTAGTGCTCTATTGAGCCATGGAAGACTCTCAAGTCCATAAGATGAGTTATGCTGGGGATTTTAGTTTGGGAAGAGGGAGGGGTGTCCTTGCATTTATACCAATTGTACAGTCAGCTCCTGGGAGTAGAGTATTTGCTAGTCCTGAGTTTACAAGCACTGGGAGAGGTAGGCTGTTTACTCCTCCTGACCAGGGTATCCCACCTCTGTCTTTTGATGTACCATCTTCCCCAGTCCTCAGTAATAATGGGACACCTCTGAGTCAGCTTAGTGACCTTATTAAGCAGATTGGTTCAGAGATAGGAGAATCTATCAGAGCGAGTTTACTGCATGCAGCCTGGGGCTTCAAGTCTTTCGCCTGCCCATCCCCCTCACCAACCCCAGCAGTTTCCTCTGCCTGAGCAATTTGGGTCAACTTTTATTGCTGTGTCCGCGTTGAATCTGGTTGCGAAGTCAGATGTTACTTCCAGCTCCGACAGAGATGGCCGCCTCGCTTCGCGTTCCGAGGAAACTATGCAGTATTTTTTTTTTTTTTTACATGTTATTTCTTACAATGTTACCCCAGAAAATCTTAGGTTTTATTACATACAGTCGGGAGGAACTATTAGATATAAGAGCAATGTCAACTCACCAACATTACGACCAGGAATACGACTTTCCCGAAGCGGATCCTCTGTTTGGCCTACCACCCAGGACAATGGATCGGATCCCAGCCGGCGCCGTAGAAGGGGCAGACGGCGCGGTCTTCTGATCAGGCTCTGTAGATGGGCACATCGCGCAATGCTCCCGAGCTTTAATTCGCCAATGTCCAGTCTCATGACAACAAGGTAAGCGAAATCTGAGCAAGGGTAGCATTCCAGAGAGACATCAGAGACTGTAACGTTCTTTGTTTCACGGAAACATGGTTCACCCGAGGCACACTATCTGAGTCGGTACAGCCACCTGGTTTCTTCACGCATCACGCCGACGAAAACAAGCATCTCTCTGGTAAGGAGAAGAGCGGGGGTGTATGCCTTATGATTAACGAGACGTGGTGTGATCATAACAACATACAGGAACTCAAGTCCTTCTGTTCACCTGACTTAGAATTCCTCACAATCAAATGCAGACTGCATTATCTACCAAGAGAATTATCTTCAATGATAATCACATTAGTGTATATTCCCCCCCAAGCAGACACATTGACGGCCCTGAAAGAACTTCATTTGACTCAAAGTAAACTGGAAACCACATATCTTGAGGCTGCATTTATTGTAGCTGGGGATTTTAATAAGGCTAATTTGAAAACAAGGCTCCCCAAATTCTATCAGCATATCGATTGTGCTACCAGGGCTGGCAAATCCCTAGAATACTATTATTCTAACTTCCACAACACATATAAGGCCCTCCCCCTCCCTCCCTTCGGAAAAGCTGACCACGACTCCATTATGTTGCTCCCAGCCTATAGACAGAAACTAAAACAGGAAGCACCTGCGCTCAGGTCTGTTCAACGCTGGTCCGACCAATCAGATTCCACGCTTCGATCACGTGGACTGGGATATGTTCTGCATAACGTCGAACAACAACATTGACGAATACGCTGATTCGGTGAGCGAGTTTATTAGCAAGTGCATCAGTGATGTTGTACCCACAGCATCTATTAAAACATTCCCCAACTAGAAACCGTGGATTGATGGCAGCATTCGCGCAAAACTGAAAGCGCGAACCACTGCTTTTAATCAGGGCAAGGTGACCGGAAACATGACCGAATACAAACAGTGTAGCTAGTCCCTCCACAAGGCAATCAAACAAGCTTAAGTGTCAGTATAGAGACAAAGTGGAATCACAATTCAACGGCTCAGACACGAGACATATGTGGCAGGGTCTACAGTCAATCACGGATTACAAAAGAAAACCGTCCCCGTCGCGGACCACGATGCCTTGCTCCCAGACAGACTAAACAACTTTTTTGCTCGCTTTGAGGCACTGGGAGTGTGTCACTGACACGGCCCGCTACCAAAACCTGCTAAGCTAAGGTAACTGAGCTAAATGACTACCGCCCTATAGCACTCACTTCCGTCATCATGAAGTGCTTTGAGAAACTAGTCAAGGATCATATCACCTCCACCCTACCTGACACCCTAGACCCACTCCAATTTGCTTACCACCCCAATAGGTCCACAGACGATGCAATCGCCATCACACTGCACACTGCCCTAACCCATCTGGACAAGAGGAATACCTATGTGAGAATGCTGTTCATCGATTACAGCTCAGCATTTAACACCATAGTACCCTCCAAACTCGTCATTAACCTCGACCCCGCACTGTGCAACTGGGTCGTGGACTTCCTGACGGGCCGCCCACAGGTGGTGAGGGTAGGTAACAACATCTCCACTCCGCTGATCCTCAACACTGGGATCTCCACAAGGGTGCGTTCTCAGCCCTCTCCTGTACTCCGTTCACCCACTACTGCGTGGCCATGCATGCCTCCAACTCAATCATCAAGTTTGCAGACGACAGGCAGTGGCTCGGGTGGTTGTTGTCCTTGATGATCTTTGTGGTAGGCTTGATTACCAACAACGACGAGACGGCCTCCAGGGAGGAGGTGAGGGCCCTCGGAGTGTGGTGTCAGGAAAATAACCTCACACTCAATGTCAACAAAACAAAGGAGATGATCGTGGACTTCAGGAAACAGCAGAGGGAGCAGCCCCCTATCTACATTGACGGGACAGTAGTGGAGAGGGTGGAAGTTTTAAGTTCCTCGGCGTACACATCACGGACAAACTGAAATGGTCCACCCACACAGACAGCGTGGTGAAGAAGGCGTAGCAGGAGGCTGAAGAGATTTGGCTTGTCACCAAAAACACAAACTTTTACAGATGCACAATCGAGAGCTTCCTGTCGGGCTGTATCACCGCCAGGTACGGCAGCTGCTCTGCCCATAACCGTAAGGCTCTCCAGAGGGTAGTGAGGTCTGCACAACGCGTCACCAGGTGCAAACTACCTGCCCTTCAGGACAGCTACACCACCCGATGTCACAGGAAGGCCAAAAAGATCATCAAGGACAACAACCACCCGAGCCACTGCCTGTTCACCCGCTATAATCCAGAAGGCGAGGTCAGTACAGGTGTATCAAAGCGGGGACCGAGAGTCTGAAAAACAGCTTCTATCTCAAGGCCATCAGACTGTTGAACAGCCATCACTAACATTGAGTGGCTGCAGCCAACATACTGCCACTTTAATAATGGAAAAATTTATGTAATCAATTTATCTCTAACCACTTTATATAATGCTTACATACCCTACATTACTCATCTCATATGTATATACTGCACGCTATACCATCTACTGCATCTTGATGTAATTAAATGTATCACTAGCCACTTTAAACAATGCCACTTTAATAATGTTTTCATACCCTACATTACTCATCTCATATGTATATACTGTACTCTATACATCTACTGCATCTTGCCTATGCCTTTCGGGCATCACTCATTCATATATTTTTATGTACATATTCGTATTCATTCCTTTACACTTGTGTGTATAAGGTACTTGTTGTGAAATTGTTACGTTATATTACTTGTTAGATATTACTGCATGGTCGGCACTAGAAGCACAAGCATTTCGCTACACTTGCATTAACATATGCTAACCATGTGTATGTGACAAATACATTTGGTAGTGCTCCACCTTTCTTTAGGGGTGATGGCTCAGATAAGTACTCTGTCCTGGAGTGGGAGGAGCTAATGGGAGTCTACCTAGAGAAAAGGGGTTACACTGGGTCTGTGCATGTTGGGGAGGGGATGTCTAGGCTCATGGGGAGGGCACGGGATGTGACCAAAGTCTGGATGTGTAACAACCCTGTTGACACAGATGTTAAGGCAGTGTTCAGTGTTCTCAAGCAACACTTTGGGGATACTGTCTGCTCAGGAATACCATTAGCTGACTTCTACTCAATCAAACCATACGCTAATGAGGGTCCACTAGATTTCTGGATTAGTCTTAACAAAGCTTTAGAGGCAGCTGAGCAGTACCTTGTAAGTGAGGGTAGAACCTTGCCCAATCAGTGCTCAGAGTTGGAAGTCATGTTTGTACGCAACTGTCCTGATAAAGAGTTGGCCCCAAGTGTTCAAAAGCAAACCCCTTCGTGACTGGACAGCCAGTGAGGTACAGGATTGTTTGGATGAACTGTTAAGGGAGCATAAAGCATGTACAACACAACTTTCACAGCAGGTGGCTGCCGTCTTTGACTCCCCCCTGGAGGAAGTGGATCCTGTGAGCAGACCTAATGTGTCATCTTTTTCCTTGATGTGGCCGTGAACCAGAACAGGCCCCACCTGTATCTGAGAGAACATTTTGAGTATGTTAGAGAAGGCTCTTGTCAGCAATACTCAGTCTGTGAACAGAGGGCCCTGTAAACAAATGTCAGCGTGAGTGCGCTGTCTGTGGATGCACTAATCACTGGACCAAAGCTCACTGTCAGATGCACCAGCTGTGTTTTAAGTGCTTCTCTCCTGGCCACATGAGCTTTGACTGTAGTGAGACTGGGCAGCGACAGAGCCCTGGATGTGGACAGACTGGCAGGTCTCAGGAAAACTACAAAGTCTCCATTCTGAGGAGGGCAATGTGGAGCAGTCTAATTTTCCTCCACTGATGATGATATCCAATCTGTTTATTCTTATTTTTGTGAGTCGGTACCCAAGAACAACACAGTAATTTTTCAGAACACAATGAGAATTACTCGGAATGACAGTTTGTTTTACACCACCGTGCTTGTACAGGATAAAGTTGAGCTGAGGGGGATGTTAGATAGTGGGTCCATGGCTACTACTCTGCGCGCAGATACCTTGGTTGAGGGAGGCAGGAGTGGTAGAGGGGAACTTTCTAGCTCCTTCAGACATCATCCTGGTGGGTTGTGGTGGGATCCAAACTAACCCAGTGGGCATGTGTGACTTAAAAATACAGCTTTATGGCTTCAGTTATGTACTCCCAGAGCTTATTGTAGATGGGCAGGTTGATGAACTCATTGTGGGTACTAACGTGTTGAAGTCTCTGATTTGACAGATCAAATCGAATGACAGCTACTGGCGGGTGGTGGGTACGCCAGGTCCTTCTGGCCAGTGTGATGACAGCCACTTCCTGCGTCTCCTATCAAATCTGGAGAGATGGAGAGGAGACTCCATCCCAGATAAAGTGGGCACCATTAAGTTGAAGAGAGTCTGGTGTGGGGCCGCCTACCCCAAAGACAAAACTCTCTGTTGGCAGTACTGTTGTTGTCGAGCCCAGCATGTCTCGTTGTTTGAACCGACACATATTAGTAGGGAGAGTAGTTACGCCTCTGTGGGGGGGTGGATGGTTCCCTGTGAAGATTGTGAATCCAACAGCTTTGCCAGTTACCCTGAGACGAAATGCTAAAGTGGCGGATGTGTACCCTTGCATTGCATTGGAGGATTTTGATGATGTCAAGCAGCAAGCAGCTTACCAGAACGTGGCAAAAGTACAATGTGACAGCTCACATGGCAGTCTTATAGCTAAGAGTTCAGTTGGTGGCAGTGTAGTTAATGGCAACAGTACACTGAGCAATCTTGGACTTCAAGGCCTGTCTGTTGAAGAGTGTCCAGTTTCACAGTTCTGGAAAGGAAAACTTGTCAGTTTAATTGAGAAGTATGACACCGTGTTCTCTAGACATAGCCTGGATTGTGGAGAGGCAAAAGAGTTCTGCCATCGCATACGGCTGACTGATGACCGCCCATTTCGATGACCTTATCGTAGGCTATCCCCAGCTCATTACCAAAAACTCAGGGAAACACTGGAAGGTATGGAGGAAAAGGAAATCGTCAGAAAATCCAGCAGTGAGTATGCCTCACCATTGGTGCTTGTATGGAAAAATAATGGGGACTTGTGTCTATGTATTGACTTTAGGTGGTTAAATGCCCGCACAGTCAAGGATGCTCATCCTCATTGCTGCACTGGGAGGTAATGCCGTCTTCAGCACAATGGACTTGACGTCAGGGTACTACAATGTGTCACTGCATGAAGAGGATAAGAAGTACACGGCCCTTTCCTCTCCTTTAGGTCTGCACTAGTACAATCGTATGTCTACACAGGAAATGAAGCAGTTCTTGTTTTTTCAGTGACGTTAGGATATTGCTTACCTTTTCTTTTTTTATATATATATGTAGTAATCTAAGCGTGTCTTAGAATGATTTGTGGGTTTGTCTAATATATTTGACAATTCATGTAACTTTGTGTGTAGTCCATCAACATAAAATGTATATGCCATTTGTTGTATACGGTTGAATTTTTCCTAATCCTTCACGGGATAGCTTTTCAACTGGTCGACCATTTGTGGGTCTAGAATTAAGGGACTACACTGGGTTACTCTGTCGCCCTGGGGGTGTGAAATGTTTTTTTTCTTTCTTTGCTTTGTTACCTTCGAGATAATGTGTTTTGATTTGTGCCTATAATCTAGTGTAAAACAGTGGGGGTGAATGTAGCAGTGTGATGTTGTTCCCCTAGATTATGCACCAAGTTGCACACAAGGACCAGTTCGAATAGGCCAGGTCAAGAGGGGATGTTAATAATTTGATAATAATAATAATAATTCAGTGTGTAGCTAATATATATATATATATAAATGTGATTCTTCAAAGTAGCCACCCTTTGCCCGATGACAGCTTTGCACACTCTTGGCCCTATTCCACAAAGCTGTCATCAAGGCAAAGGGTGGCTTCTTTGAAGAATCTAAAGTAGAAAATATATTTTGATTTGTTTAACACTTTTTTGGTTACTACATGATTCAATATGCGTTATTTCATAGTTTTGATGTCTTCTCTATTATTCTACAATGTAGAACAGAGTAACAAATAAAGAAAAACCCTGGAATGAATGTGTGTCCAAACGTTTGATTGGTACTGTACATATAGATAACATCAGATTTATCCTCAGTGAACAAGTTTCAGATAGATACCAGACATGGATACTATAGTATTATTCTACTACACAGACAATAGTCAGTACTCTGAATACTGCAACAGAGAGATACATTTCGGCCCCTCAGAGGTGGAAGGGCTGACTAGTCCTTGGGCATTCTCCTTTGTTCTTTCCTTGTGTTCCTGGGCCTTTAGTCGTACAGATCTAGGTGACAGAGAGCACATACATTAAGGCAGAGCCTACACTCATACACAACAATACAAACACTCATACACATCAATACACGACTAGACTGTCTACAAGTAAAGCCTCCCTAAAACGTTTCACATCTTTGCTAACAGCCCAGCTCAATACCCCATTATTGACTCTGAATACACACCAGTCTATTGTAACCTTTTTTGTTGATAGATGAACATGGTTTAATGTATGGTTACACATCCTCATGATCAGTTTGTCTTTCCAGAAGACTTGCAGTACCAACAAATCTTCTGCAAAGAGGTCAAAGCAGTGGGTGGTGAAGAAAGTGTACGAGAGGCTTGTCCACCTGGCTGTGGGGTACACTCAGACTCCAGCCACCCGTGTCATAGACTGTGCTCTCTGATACCGCATGGCAAGCGGTACCGGAGCGCCAAGTCTAGGTCCAAGAGGCTTCTTAACTTCTTATGGTATAGGGGACGGTTGCGTCCCACTTGGGCAAAAAAAAACAGGGAAAACTTCATCAGAATGCCAAAATAAAGAGTTGACTTCAACTTCCTGATCAATTCATTGTGATATTCATTAAATGTATTTTGATAAACTAGCTTCAGTCTTACTGCGAAAACAAATTATGCAGGGAGTTGGTGTATCATTTAAACTAATTTGTTGGCAAGTAAACATGTTCAAAATAAACAGTTTACTTTCTCTGGAGACCGAGGTGAGTTTACCCCACAGTATGCAGGAACTGTTATGGCAATGTATGACATATACAGTTGAGGTCGGAAGTTTACATACATCTTAGCCAAATACATTTAAACTGAGTTTATCACAATTCCTGACATTTCAGGAAATTATCTGATCTTTCAGTAAAGATTCCCTGTTTTAGGTTAGTTAGGATCAACACTTTATTTTCAGAATGTGAAATGTCAGAATAATAGTTGAGAGAATGATTTATTTCAGCTTTTACTTCTTTCATCACAATCCCAGAGGGTCAGAAGTTTACATACACTCAATTAGAATTTGGTAGCATTGCCTTTAAATTGTTTAACTTGGGTCAAACTTTTTGGGTAGCCTTCCACAAGCTTCCCACAATCAGTTGGGTGAATTTTGGCCCATTCCTCCTGACAGATCTGGTGTAACTGAGTCAGGTTTGTAGGCCTCCTTGCTCACACATGCTTTTTCAGTTCTGCCCAAAAATATTCTATAGGAATTGAGGTCAGGGCTTTGTGATGGCCACTCCAATACCTTGACTTTGTTGTCCTGAAGCCATTTTACCAAGTTTGGAAGTATGCTTGGGGTCATTGGCCATTTGGAAGACCCATTTGCGACCAAGCTTTAACTTCCTGACTGATATCTTGAGATGATGCTTCAATATATCCACATAATTTTCCTACCTCATGATGCCATCTATTTTGTGAAGTGCACCAGTCCCTCCTGCAGCAAAGCACCCCTACAACATGATGCTGCCACCCCCATGCTTCACGGTTGGGATGGTGTTCTTCAGTTTGCAAGCTTCCCCCTTTTTCCTCCAAACACAACGATGGTCATTATGGCCAAACAATTCTATTTTTGTTTCATCAGACCAGAGGACATTTCTCAAAAAGGTACAATCTTCATCCCCATGTGCAGTTGCAAACCGTGGTGTGGCTTTCTTATGGCAGTTTTGGAGCAGTGGCTTCTTCCTTGCTGAGCGGCCTTTCAGGTTATGTCGATATAGGACTCGTTTTACTGTGGATACTTTTGTACATGTTTCCTCCAGCATCTTCACAAGGTCCTTTGCTGTTGTTCTGGGATTGATTTGCACTTTTTGCACCAATGTACATTCATCTCTAAGAGACAGAACGAGTCTCCTTTGTGAGCTGTATGACAGCTGCGTGGTCACATGGTGTTTATATTTGCGTACTATTGTTTATACAGATGAACGTGGTACCTTCAGGCATTTGGAAATTGCTCCCAAACTTGTGAAGCTCTACAATTATTTTTTTAAAGGCACAGTCAACTTAAGGCAGTGTAGATTTATTCGATTGCCTACTAATTCTCAGAAGGCAGCCCAACCTCTGTCCTCATTTTCTCCGTCTTCTCTTCACGCAAATGATGGGGATTTGGGCCTGTTCCCGGGAAAGCAGCATGTCTTTCACGTCGGGCTTGTCAGACTCTTAAAAGAAAAAAGCTTCTGCCAGTTTGTGGTGAGTAAATGATGTTCTGAGGTCCAGAAGTTATTTTCAGTCATAAGAGATGGTTGCAGCAACATTATGTACAGAATAAGTAAAAATATAAGTTACAAACAATGCAAAAAAACTAACAAAAAAACACATTCGGTTAGGAGCATGTAAAACGTCAGCCATCTTCTCTTGCGCCATGATATATGAAGAGAGAGAGCTATGCACAAGCTTCGACCTGCAGTACTCAAACCTCTAAATGCGAAAATGCCAGGAGAATCAAGTCAAATGTCGTGAACTGTGAGCAAATGACAGAGCTTTCAATCCTGGAGAAAATGTGTTAGCTAGGATCTAACTCAACGGACCAAAGCGGGTTCCTGCAACAGTCTTTGCTCAGACTGGTCCTGTGCACTACACTGTTCAGACTGCAGAGGACGTCATCTGGAAAAGGCACACAGATCAGTTATTGTTGAGTAAAGCACCATTGACAACCACCAGTCGTGAGTGGTCTGTAACTGTTACTGGGTGACACCCTGGTCCACTAGTCGTCACCTAGGGACTCACAGTCACATTCTCAGGACTGTTGTTCATAATGGGGAAATTTAAGTAGGTGGGAAGGAGATGTGGTGTATTAGGGTTGTGCCGCAGGGCATCATGAGTTGTATGTGTTGAGATTAGCACGTTCATATAAATGGATGAACTGAATTCCTGTCACCTTTCATTATTGAATTGTTATAAAGACATGGTTATGAAACCCACGAGACATAAGTGATCATCGTGGAGTTACACCCCCAAGGTTGGCTCTGTCTGTCTCCCTGTCTATCTCCCTCTCTCTCCCCCTTTCTCTGTATCTTCCCCCCTTTCCTTGTCTCTTCCTGTTTAGTTTTGTTCTCTTCAAATCAAACCAAATTTAATTTGTCACACGAATACAACAAGTGTAGACCTTACAGTGAAAGGCTTACATACAAGCCTTTAACCAACAATGCAGTTAAGAAAATGTGTACTAAAGTAACACAAGATAATTACATAACAATGACGAGACTATACAGGGGGTACCGGTACCGAGTCAATGTGCGGGGGTACAGGTTAGCCGAGGCAATTTCTAAAGTGACAATGCATAGATAATAAACAGCGAGTAGCAGTAGTACGGGTGGCCATTTGGGGGCTCAATGTAAGTAGTCCGGGTGGCCATTTGATTAATTGTTCAGCAGTCTTATGGCTTGGTGGTAGAAGCTATTAAGGAGCCTTTTGGTCCTAGACTTGGCGCTCCGGTACTGCTTGCCATGCGGTAGTAGTGAGAACAGTCTATGACTTGGGTAACTGGAGTCCTTGACACTTTTTTGGGCCTTCCTCTGACACCGCCTGTTATATAGATCCTGGATGTCAGGAAGCTTGGCCCAAGTGATGTACTGGGCCATGCGCATTACCCTCTATAGTGCCTTACGGTCAGATGCCAAGCAATTGCCATACCAGGCGGTGATGCAACTGGTCAGGATGCTCTCTACAGTGCAGCTGTATAATTTTTTGAAGACCTGGGGACCCGTACCAAATCTTATCTATTTTATGTTTTATGTATTGCTGTTTTATAGCCCTGGTTAACTGCATTGCCTGTAGCGCTCTCTTGGTCTGGGATGTATCATCTGAACCGTGTTATATAAACAAACTGTATCCCATTAATGTAGCCATTTCATTATTCTAAGCCTCACAAACTGCATTAGTTTTATATGTGGGATTATAGTATTTGAGGCTGTAGGCTGTTTATCTTTTAAAAAATCAAATCAAATCAAAGTTTATTTGTACACAGATTAGTAGATGTTAAAGCAGGTGCATTGAATTGCTTTTGTTTCCAGCTCCAGCAGTTCAGTAAATGTCTAACAGTACAATGATAATACACAAATCATCCCACGAGAAAAATGTAAAAAAGAAGAAACTAGAGATTACTACAATATCACAACATGCAATATCAGAAAGAGTAATGTCGGAATATAAATATGTGGTGTATATAGACAGTATGGACAATATACAAGTAGATACACACACACACATAAATACACAAACAAACATACACACACATACACTCAAATACACATAGATCTGTGCACACACTCATGTACATACAATGAGAGATTGAAAGAGAGAGAGTAAAACTCAATGTTTTTGTATTCCCTTTCTCTAGAGCTTTCTACACATAGAAACATTGGGTCTTCTACTCTAAAGTTACCAAAAACATGAAACAATGGGCAACACTGACCAGCTCAGCTTGTCCTTCACATGGGACTTCTGAAGAAGAGCTTATCCTGGGGCGTTCTCCTTTTCCACTGTATAAGAGGAAACATAACCACCAATCAACTCTTCCTTTACTTTCAAGTGGACCTAAACCTGGAGTCTTAACTATCCATTTTGTGAACTTAACTAAACTGTAACTAGATCCCACTCTAACACTATTTTCACCCAGAACCCAGACTAAATCAATTCCAAGTCTCTAGACTTTCTAAGTGGACCTAAACTTGGACTACCCATTACAAGACAACACGTTTTTATCCCTAACCAAACCAATCCCAAGTCTGTTGATGTCGCATGGTCCTCTGGGTTGGTCCCTCTAGTGGTGACAGGGGAGTAGTGCAGGTCCAGCCAGGACCTCCAGGCCTCAGGAGACCCTCCCAGTATGGGAAGTCCAGGAGGGGTAGCCCTGCTGAGCGGGTTCGGATCCTCCGCCAGGGACTCTCTGGAGGTAGGGGGCTGGATGGTCTTTCCAGGGGGGAACAACTCCACCTACCTTGGACTCAACCAGAGTCTACCCTGGGGGGTTGGGGCTGGAGGAGTAGACGGTAACCTGTCATTGGGGTCGTCGCAGGCAGATGTGGTGATTCGAGCACCGACCATGAAGGTTAGTGTGTTTTATTTATCTCTATTATTATTATTATTTATTTTTATGGATTTTATTGATGTTGCTACCGAATGTGCTATATATAGAGCAACAATCACTACAGTACCAGGTTAGCCATTTTGAGTGTACCCATGTGTTATATTCTATGGCTGTTCTAGTCATTCTCTATCTATGGTGCTATATAAATAAAGTTTGGTTGTATTTGAAGGAGAAGAACTGGCCGGCACTCCTCATCCTGGTCATCATCGTGCTGACGGTGTGTGGAAACATCCTGGTCATCCTAGCTGTCTCAATGGAGAAAAAGCTTCAGAATGCCACCAACTTCTTCCTGAGGTCTCTGGCCGTGGCCGACATTCTGGTGGGGATACTAGTGATGCCTGTATCCCTCATCAACATACTCTATGGTGAGTAGAACTACACTGTGCATAACTCCCCCTGGCCGTGGCTGGTGGGGATACTGGCCATACCGTGTGGTATGTGTAAACAGTCTTGAAGTTGGCTCTGTGGTCTGTTTCTTAGACAGGGAGTGTATTTTTTTGTGGTTAGTGCTCTGTGTGGTCTGTTTAAACTGTATCTGTGTATCTAGGATTGTTGGTGCTATGTGGTCTGTGTAAACGCTCTCTGCATCTGTCTCTCTCTCTCTCTCTCTCTCTCTCTCTCTCTCTCTCTCTCTCTCTCTCTCTGTGTCTCTAGCTCTGTCTCTTTCTCTGTGAGAGTATGAGTGCATTGAGAACCGTTAGTGGGCTGTGTTAGTGGTCTGTGTAAACTGAATCTCTGTCTTAGAGTACAATAGTGTATCTTAGTTAGGAGTGGAGGCTGGTGACTTGAACATTTTAGGAGGATTAGAGACCCACAATATAGGCGCGGAACACACAGAGATGTGTTTTAACCTAAAGCATTTAATGAAGACATTTATATTACAATGTTATAGGGAATGGGAATGAAAGGGCTACTTACACAGTGTTGGGAATGGATCACAACAGTGATTGAATGGGGATATGAGGCATGATTTGAGGTGTTCAGAGGCTTGACTTCAGTGCAGTACAGGTTCATCATGGATGGATGGTGTTGGGGAAGAGCTAAACTCTTCCACTGAAGGAAAGACAGGATTTGACTGGGAAGACAAAAAATAACAACACAATACACAATATAGCTAGATAAAAGAGCTAAGAATGAGTTAGTCCAAGCAAGAAGTAAAATCGTTTGTGTGTGTGTGATTGACTCTACATACAGTAATGAGAGAAAATTGATACGGCTTGGAGAGGAAACAGTGGATGAGTGGGCACATGAGACGTGGCTTCAGTGGAGTGGTTATCACCTCTAAATCAGGGAATAGGAAGGGACTTACAGTAGCTGTAAATACAAATAGCAGATGCATTCCTTAGCAGCTGCGCTATCGTAGGTTAAACTCAGACATCTCAGAATTCACAAAGTCAAACAGTCTGAGCATCTCTCCCATTTGACACATCAAAGTAGCCAAAGAAACGTTCCTCAATAAAGCCCTGATCATCCACATACCTGACAATAACTGACAACTGCAAGGAGACTGGTGGCACCATAGGTCCCAGAGTGGTGGGCCAAGTTTTTCCTTATCTGTTAACCTGACCAGGAAAACTCTGGACCATATAAGGTATGACAGTGATTAATCCGTTGTAAAAAGATTTTACATGGGCTATGACTGGACCAGTTTTTCCTAATCAGGTTACATGGTTTTAAAAAGAAAACCCAACCGTACACTTGTTCATATGAATTATATTTAGACAAAATTAAGAGTGGGATTTTCCTTTACCCAGACCCAGAGACAACAACTAATAGACAACAGAACTCACAGGGCTGAGCTTGCTTTATGCATATTTGGGTCATGCAGGCCAATGCAACTGTAGGCCCAATAAAACATTAACTCACATCTATCATCACTATTATGTTGATTGATTAAATCTAGTTAAAAGTATAGGCAGCCTAGTCAGCCCAAGTTTGAATATAAACCCCATTTGATCACATTCACATTTTCTCCTGACACAAAAATGTACTATAAATACATAACTTTACCAATTTGCTTACCCTGACCAGATGGACAGGGCGCATAGGCTGTATGCAACTGCTATTATTGGTAGCCTACAGTTCAGACTGAAAAATCGTCTCATTTTCATCCCATACAGCATGTCCGATCTCTAATGTTTAGGTGTGTTTAGGCGACATTCATGTAATCAGTTTTTGCTTGTGTCTGTCCGAATTGATTATGTGTTATTTCCTTTGCTAAATTAATACAGACGGAAAGTGGAAAGCATACTTGAGCACGCTTGAAAAAATGTAGGTGCGTCAACCTCTCGCTTTAATCAAACTTTTAATGTATGATGCGATGGAAGCTATAAAATAATTCGGAATTCATTTCTACATTCCAGAAAAGCCAGTCGAAAGTTCCATATGTTCATCAAGTAAAGCACCGTAAAGTGCAATTACCTCTGCAAGCTCCTTATAGTTGCCCTTGGTAGCGGAACTTTCCTTCTCATCGTGTCCTCTAAAAGCCAAGTCTTGCACACTCAAAAATGCAGTGATGTCGATAAGCTGTTTGAGAACATCCCTGTTTCTTACTTTCTCTTTGTGTTGCACGGTTTGAATACGCAGACATTCGGCCATTACATGATCGATGCGGCTTTTCCCAAGAAGCTTGAATCTGATGTGGACATTTAAACAAAAACAAAAAATGTCCCTTTTCAGGACCCTGTCTTTCAAAGATAATTCGTGAAAATCCAAATAACTTCACAGATCTTCATTGTAAAGGGATAGGGGGATGCAAATGTCCCACTTAGCCAATTGCCAGATTCAAATAAAATACTATTAAATTCAAACTTTCATTAAATCACACATGCAAGATAGCAAATTAAAGCTACACTCGTTGTGAATCCAGCCAACATGTCAGATTTTAAAAAGGCTTTTCGGCGAAAGCATAAGAAGCTATTATCTGATGATAGCACAGCAGTAAACAAAGAGAGTAGCATACACCCTGCAGGTGCTATACAAAAGAAATAAATAAAATATAAAACATGCCTTACCTTTGATGAGCTTATTTTGTTGGCACTCCAATATGTCCCATAAACATCACAAACGGTCCTTTTGTTCGATTAATTCCGTCCATAGATATCTAAAATGTCCATTTATTTGGCGCGTTTGATCCAGAAAAAAACAGCTTCCAATTTGCGCAAAGTCACTACAAAATATCTCAAAAGTTGCCTGTAAACTTTGCCAAAACGTTTCAAAATACTGTTGTAATACAACTTTAGGTATTTTTAAACGTTAATAATCGATCAAATTGTCTATCTGTTTTCAATAGAGGACGAGAGGAAACTAACGCTACTTTTCAAGTCTTGGCCAACTCTCAACAGCGTTACCCTTTTCCAGGATGGCCTTACTTCTTCATTGCACAAAGGAATAACCTCAACCAAATTCCAAAGACTGGTGACATCCAGTGGAAGCGGTAGGAACTGCAAACAAGTGCCTGGGAAATATCGTTTCCCCATGAGAACTCATTGAACAGACAGCGACCTCAAAAATAAATAATTCTGAATGGTTAGTCCTCTGGGTTTTGCCTGCTACATAAGTCCTGTTATACACACAGACATGATTCAAACAGTTTTAGAAACTTCAGAGTGTTGTCTATCCAAATATACTAATAATATGCATATCTTATATTCCTGGCATGAGTAGCAGGAAGTTGAAATTGGGCACGCTATTTATCCAAAAGTGAAAATGCTGCCCCCTATCCCAAAGAGTTTTTAAACACTGTTTCCCATGCTTGTTCAATGAGCCATAAACTATTAATGAACATGCACCTGTGGAACACTCGTTAAGACCTTAACAGCTTACAGATGGTAGGCAATTAAGGTCACAGTTATAAAAACGTAGGACACTAAAGAGGCCTTTCTACTGACTCTGAAAACCCCCAAAAGAAAGATGCCCAGGGTCCCTGCTCATCTGCATGAAAGTGACTTAGGCATGCTGCAACGAGGCATGAGGACTGCAGATGTGGCCAGGGCAATAAATTACAATGTCCGTACTGTGAGACGCCTAAGACAGCGCTACAGGGCGGACAGCTGATCATCCCCGCAGTGGCAGACCACATGTAACAACACCTGCACAGGATCGGTACATCTGAACATCACACCTGCGGGACAGGTACAGGATGGCAACAACAACTGCCTGAGTTACACCAGGAACGCACAATCCCTCGATCAGTGCTCAGACTGTCCGCAATAGGCTGAGAGAGGCTGGACTGAGGGCTTGTAGGTCTGTTGTAAGGCAGCTCCTCACAAGACACCACCGTCAACAACGTTGCCTATGGGCACAAACCTACCGTTGCTGGACCAGACAGGACTGGCAAAAAGTGCTTTTAACTGACAAGATATGGTTTTGTTTCACCAGGGGTGATGGTCAGTTTCAAGTTTATCGTCGAAGGAATGAGCATTTACACCGAGGCCTGTACTCTGGAGCGGGTTCGATTCAGAGGTGGAGGGTCCGTCATGGCCTGGGGCAGAGTGTCACAGCATCATTGGACTGAGCTTGTTGTCATTGCAGGAAATCTCAATCCTGTGCGTTACAGGGAAGTCATCCTCTTCCCTCATGTGGTACCCTTCCTGCAGGGTCATCCTGACATGACACTCCAGTATGACAATGTCACCAGCCATACTGCTCATTCTGTGCGTGATTTCCTGCAAGACAGGAATGTCAGTGTTCTGTCATGGCCAGCAAAGAACCTGGATCTCAATCCCATTGAGGACGTCTGGGACCTGCTGGATCGGAGGGTGAAGGCTAGGGCCATTCCCCCCAGAAATGTCCGGGAACTTGCAGGTGCCTTGGTGGAAGAGTGGGGTAACATTTCACAGCAAGAACTGGCCAATCTGGTACAGTCCATGAGGAGGAGATGCACTGCAGTACTTAACGCAACTGGTGGCCACACCAGATACTGACTGTTTTATTTTGACCCCCCACCTTTGTTCAGGGACACATTATTCAATTTCTGTTAGTCACATGTCTGTGGAACTTGTTCAGTTTATGTCTCAGTTGTTGAATCTTACCCAAGTTAAGTTTGCCTAGAATTAACGCAGTTGACAGTGAGAGGACGTTTCTTTTTAATATGAGGGAGGATTATCTTTTTTTTTGTTAACATGGGCGTATTTCTATTACTGGATATTTTATAGCTGTCATTCATATTCCATTCACCCAGCTCAATGTAACATCGATAGGTTTAGGCTACTACGTGATACTCAAATTTCCCTGTACCCACCATGAGATTGGTTCTACCTAGCCTACCTGAATGAAAGTTTCGAACGTAGGTGCACAGGTCGAGAGAATTCTTAGTAATCAAGGTGACAGACAGTGACACAATCAATACCGCTTTGCACACTCTTGCCTACATCTAACTGATCTAGGGTGTAATCATTAGTCCAACAGTTGCAAACAAGAGTTTCTATTGGACCTATTCCAGGTATGTTTATTCCCATTTCATACTGTTTGCTTTGCTTCAGTTCAAGTTTTTCAACAGAATCGGCGCAATGAATACACCCCTGATCACAAGCAAACACAGTTTACTTTCATAGCAGCCACATACAACCAGCTTGTTGTATAGTGTATATAATTCCTTCTCGCATCTATCTATGTGCTCTCCTCCTCTCACCTTTTCCCTTTGCTTGTGGATTTCAGTTCACAACAATTCAGATGTCTGTCACCAGGCTAAAACCCCCCGCTACACACAGCCTACATCCTTGTCACATCATAGTCAACATAGCTACTAGAACTAACGTGTGTTTGAGTAGGCTAAACTAGCTAGCTACATTTGAAGCTAGCTAAGTAAATGAAAGTGAAGAAAGAAAATACTAGGACATATAGCTACAGTAGCTCTCTCTCTCTTGCTTCTCCTTAATTTTGTAAGAACTTATTTGTTCAAAACTGTTCAACTATTGCCTTTAACTACGTAGAACATTTCATGCACTGCATTGCTAGCTAGCTGTAGCTTATGCTTTCAGTACTAGCTCTGATAGGTTGGAAGACGTCCTTTGGAAGTTGTCATAATTACTGTGGAACTCTATGGAAGTGGGTGAGAACCATTAACCTCCTAGGTTTTATATTGACATCAATGTACCCAGAGGAAGATGGAAGCTAGCTGTCCTCCAGGTACAACATGGTGCTACCCTACAAAGTGCCACTGAGGCCAGTGTATTCCTTTATTGCAAAAGAGTGTGTCTTGATCAATTATTTGGTTACATGTGAATCTCTTTAGTATAGTTTTATCTAAAAATAACTTTCATGTTTCACTATAAAAAATCATGTTCTGAAATCCATTGAGGAGGATGGTCCTCCCCTTCCTCCCCTGAAGAGCCTCCACTGATATGCTCCCTGCTTTTGTTATGCCGTTTAGCAGAACGATTGATGTTCTTCAGGTCACTGTACCTACCTTCCTTTCGCCCAAGGCTCAGACTTTCCAAAAAGCAGGCGAGGCCAGCAATACAGGTGGCTTGATGAATGGCTCCCTATAAACCAGCTATACTTTTTTATACCAATTGAAATTGATGGCGTTCAATACTTCATCCTTTATCATGAAACTGATTTCAGGCAGAAGTCGACCCTCGGCTTAAATTCACGTCTTTTCCATGTACCCCAGAGAAAGGTGTTCTTCAACAAAAGGTCCACAACATTTTTGGTAGCGTTGGCCATTCTGCACTTCTGTTGCTGAAAACTGCATGCTCGCACTGGTAGCTAGTTACCTACTGCTACTTGCTACTGAAGATAGCAAGGAAAATTGAAATAAATTGCACTTAACTGGACACAAAAATAAAGTTCTAAAACCAAGAAAACAAATTTTAATCTACCTCCTCTATCTCCTGTCATTTGAGGAAACATTTATGTTCAAATAGCTTCTTTTGTTAGCGGGTTTGGTAAACAAATCCAAACGCGTGTTCAGGTCCAGCCGAACGTCGGACGAAAAGTTATATTACAGCTGTAAAAACTTGTCAAACTAAGTATAGAATCCATCTTTAGGATGTTTTTATCATAAATATTCAATAATGTTCCAACCGGAGAATTCCTATGTCTGTAGAAAAGCAATGGAACGAGAGCTAACTCTCTCGTGACCGAGCCTCAGAGCCTGTAGCACTCTGCCAGACACCTGGCTCAATCAGCTCTCATTCACCCCACTTCACAGTAGAAGCCTCAAACAAAGTTCTAAAGACGGTTGACATCTAGTGGAATCCGTAGGAAGTGCAATATGACCTCATTACACTGTACACTGAATGGCAAAGAGTTGAAAAACTATAAACCTCCCACTTCCTGGTTGGATTTGTCTCAGGTTTTCGACTGCCATATGAGTTCTGTTATACTCACAGACATCATTCAAACAGTTTTAGAAACTTCAGAGTGTTTTCTATCCAATACTAATACTTATATGCATATATTAGCTTCTGGGACAGAGTAGCAGGCAGTTAACCCCCTGTCACCAAGAAGTTAATGGCAACAATGGTAAAATACTATGACTTCATCCACTCCAAAATGCCATACCATTCTGCAGTACCTGGCAAAGCTCTGCTGCAGGTATGACAACTTTTAAAGGAATAACCACTGTAGATACTCTTCTGCAGAGAGATCCTATTAAATTACAAGAAGGGCTGTCATGAACCCTCAAAGTTCCAGAATGGTCTGAAAATGGCAGCCATTGTGTTCAGGGAGAAATCCAAACCATTCTACTCAACCTGATCTCAGGGCAATTCGTATTATTCTGTACGTTAGCCGAGTCACCTCATTTCGTATGGTATGTATTAATTTGTGGATGTCTATCACCCATTTCATATGATATGTTACAAATTACAATTCGTATTATATGTTATGAAGTTGTAAAATGTACAATATGTTACAAATTCTAGCTAGATGGCTAATGCTAGCATGCTTGTTAAGGTTAGGGTTAAGTATAGGAGTGGCACAGCAGTCTAAGGCACTGCATCCCTAGTGCTAAAGGAGTTACTACCGACCCTGGTTCAATTCACAACCAGCTGTGATTGGGAGTTCCATAGGCGGCACCCAATTGGCCCAGCGTCGTACGGGGTAGGACGTCATTGTGAATAAGAATTTGTTCTTTACTGGCTTGTCTAGTTAAATAAAAAATCAAATAAAAGGGTTAGGGTTATGGGAAGGATGAGGGGAAGGGTTAGCTAACATGCTAAGTAGTTAAAATATAGTAAGTAGTTGAAAAGTTGCTAATTAGCTAAAATGCTAAAGTTGTCTGTGATGAGATTCAAACTCGCAACCTTTGGTTTGCTAGAAGTTTGCGTTAAGCCTCCGACCAACCATCTTACTTTGGTTTTTGCCTTAATTAACCATCTGTCTTATGTAACCATCCTAAACATGACATATCATCCTATACTGAACAAAAATATAAACGCAACATGCAAGAATTTCAACAATTTAACTGAGTTACAGTTCATATAAGGAAATGAGTCAATTGAAATAAATGAATTAGGCTCTAATCTATGGACTTCATATGACCGGGCAGGGGCGAAGCCATGGGTGGGCCTGGGAGGGCATAGGCCCATCCACTGGGAGCCAGTCCCAGCCAATCAGAATATGTTTTTCACCTCAAAAAAGGGCTTTATTACAGACAGAAATACTCCCCAGTTTCATCAGCTGTACATGTGGCTGGTCTTAGTCAATCCCGCAGGTGAAGAAGCCAGATGTGCAGGTCCTGAGCTTGCGTAGTCTCCCTCAAAAAAGACATCTGTGACATTCTGTTGTGTGACAAAACTGCACAAGCTTGATGTAGTCATTGCATGCTAGGAAGACGGGACCAAATACTAAAATGTGACTACTTTATTTATTAGAATCTTTAGGGGTGTCAATAATTTTGACCTGTACATTTAAAAAAATATATATATTGTTCAACAAAATATTTCTCTGAGCAATTCTATTAGTATAAAATAAAAATAAATATATATTTTTTTAGCATACAATATAGTTATGATTTATTTATTTTATTCTGTCATTATTGCTCATCTTTATCGGGGATGTCAATCATTTTGTACCCCACTGTATATGCAATGTGCTTTATATGAAGAATCCACGACGGCAACATCTATGCTATTGACCACGCCTGAGTCCATCAAAGCCAACTTAATGAGGCATGGTACTGGCAGTGAAACTCATTGCCATTTAGGAGCTCTCAATAGACCAGCTAAGGTAATTTTACCATTAAATTATTGTCTTCTAGGCCTATGTGGGAATACTAATTATGTGTAGCATGATCTAATGTAGCACTATGTGTATTTCTCATATGATGCACAGCAAAGGACATTCGATGAGGCAAAATGAGCTGTCATCTT
Organism: Oncorhynchus tshawytscha; assembly: GCF_018296145.1. Taxonomy (NCBI): domain Eukaryota; kingdom Metazoa; phylum Chordata; class Actinopteri; order Salmoniformes; family Salmonidae; genus Oncorhynchus; species Oncorhynchus tshawytscha. Next base: position 15,953,272 of record NC_056443.1, read on the forward strand.
GGTACATGGGAAATATGCAACCTATCTAATTAGCATAGCCAGGTGGCCTTGCTGACGCAGGAAGAGCTGTCATCTTGGAAAATGAGGATATTCTACCTATGCAACATAGCTACAGGACCACAGGGCTGACACAAACATGAAAAAAAATCGCATTTTATTTGTCACATGCTCCAAATACAACAGGTGTAGATCTTACAGTCAAACGCTTACTTACTAACAATGCAGTTTTTTTTAAATACATAAAATTAAACATACTTTAAAAAAATGAAAAATAAATAAAAGTAACAAATAAATAAGCAGCAGCAGTAAAATCACAATAGCGAGGATATATACAGGGGGTACCGGTACAGAGTCAATTTACGGGGACACCGGTTAGTCGAGGTAATTGAGGTAATAGTATGTACATGTAGGTATAGTTATTAAAGTGACTATGCATTGATAATAACAGAGAGTAGCAGCAGTGTAAAATATGGGGGGAGGGGGGACAATGTGAATAGTCTGGGTAGCCATTTGATTAGATGTTCAGGAAGATTATGGTTTGGGGGTAAAAGCTGTTTAGAAACCTCTTGGACCTAGACTTGGCGGTCTTGTACAGCTTGCTGAACAGTCTATGACTAGGGTGGCTGGAGTCTTTGACAATTTTTAGGGCCATCCTCTGACACCTCCTGGTATAGAGGTCCTGGATGGCAGGAAGCTTGGTCCCAGTGATGTAATGAGCCGTAAACACTACCCTCTGTAGTGCCTTGCGGTCGGAGGCCGAGCATTTACCATACCAGGCAGTGATGAAACCAGTAAGGATGCTCTCAATGGTGCAGTTGTAGAACCTTTTCAGGATCCTCAAACAGTCACACTCCAAACTCCACGATGGTCAAGACCAAAGAGCTGTAAAAGGACAACAGAATCACAATTGTAGACCTGCACCAGGCTGGGAAGACTGAATCTGCAATAGGTAAGCAGCTTCGTTTGAAAAAATCAACTGTGGGAGTAATTATTAGGAAATGGAAGACATACAAGACCACTGATAATCTCCCTCAATCTGGGGCTCCACGCAAGATCTCACCTCGTCAAAATGATCACAAGAACGGTGAGCAAAAATCCCAGAACCACACGGGGGGACCTAGTGAATGACCTGCAGAGAGCTGGGACCAAAGTAACATAGCCTACCATCAGTAACACACTACGCCGCCAGGGACTCAAATCCTGCAGTGCCAGACATGTCCCCCTGCTTAAGACAGTACATGTCCAGGCCCGTCTGAAGTTTGCTAGAGAGCATTTGGATGATCCAAAAGAAGATTGGGAGAATGTTATATGGTCAGATGAAACCAAAATATAACTTTTTGGTAAAAACTCAACTCGTCGTGTTTGGAGGACAAAGAATGCTGAGTTGCATCCAAAGAACACCATACCTACTGTGAAGCATGGGGGTGGAAACATAATGCTTTGGGGCTGTTTTTCTGCAAAGGGACCAGGACGACTGATCCGTGTAAAGAAAAGAATGAATGGGGCCATGTATCGTGAGATTTTGAGTGAAAACCTCCTTCCAGCAGCAAGGGCATTGAAGATGAAACGTGGCTGGCCCCAACAGCCCCAAAACATCACTGCTCTAGATCTGCATGGAGGAATGGGCCAAAATACCAGCAACAGTGTGTGAAAACCTTGTGAAGACTTACAGAAAACGTTTGACCTCTGTCATTGCCAACAAAGGGTTTATAACTTCTTGGATATAGGGGGCGCTATTTTAATTTTTGGATGAAAAACGTTCCCGTTTTAAACAAGATATTTTGTCACGAAAAGACTATAATTGACAGCTTTGGAAAGAAAACACTCTGACGTTTCCAAAACTGCTAAATATATTGTCTGTGAGTGCCTGTGATGTTACAGAAAAAACCCAGATAAAAATCCAATCAGGAAGTGCCGCATTTTTTGAAACCGCCTCATGGCAATGACTTGGATGCAATGACTTATATGGCTGTGAAGGAGCTAGGAGTCAGATTACGTTTTCAGCTTTCCACGTTTTCCCCAAGGTGTCTGCAGCATTGTGACGTATTTGTAGGCATATCATTGGAAGATTGACCATAAGAGACTACATCTACCAGGTGGTCGCTTGGTGTCCTCCGTCGCAATTATTGCGTAATCTCCAGCTGCAGTATTTTTCCGTTTGCTTCTGATGAGAAGCCAACTGCCACCACTGATAGATTATCGAATAGATATGTGAAAAACACCTTGAGGATTGATTCTAAATAACGTTTGCCATGTTTCTGTCGATATTATGGAGCTAATTCTGAAAAAAAATTGGCGTTGTAAGTGACTGCATTTTCCGGTCTTTTTCTTAGCAAAACATGATGAACAAAACGGAGCTATTTCGTCTACACAAATAATCTTTTTGGAAAAAATGAACATTTGCTATCTAACTAAGAGTCTCGTCATTGAAAACATCCGAAGTTCTTCAAAGGTAAATGATTTTATTTGAATGCTTTTCTTGTTTTTGTGAAAATGTTGCCTGCTGAATGCTAGGCTTAATGCTATGCTAGCTATCAATACTCTTACACAAATGCTTGTGTAGCTTTGGTTGAAAAGCATATTTTGAAAATCTGAGATGACAGTGTTGTTAACAAAAGGCTAAGCTTGTGTTTGAATATATTTATTTCATTTCATTTGCGATTTTCATGAATTGGAAACGTTGCGTTATGGTGATGAGCTTGAGGCTATGATTACGTTCCCGGATACGGGATTGCTCGACGCTAGAGGATAACAAAGTATTGAGATAAACCTTTGTTATTGACCAAATACTTATTTTCCACCATAATTTGAAAATAAATTCATTAAAAATCCTACAATTTGATTTTCTGGATTTTTTTCTTCTCATTTTTTCTGTCATAGTTGAAGTGTACCTATGATGAAAATTACAGGCTACTCTCATCTTTGTAAATGGGAGAACTTGCACAATTGGTGGCTGACTAAATATTTTTTTGCGCCACTGTAGCTATAAATATATATATTTTTCTCCTCAATTTCATGGTATCCAACTAGTAATTACAGTCTTGTCTCATCGCTGCAACTCCCGTACGGACTCGGGAGAGGTGAAGATCGAGAGGACGCCGTGCGTCCTCCGAAACACAACCCAGCCAAGCTGCACTGCTTCTTGACGCAATGCCCACTTAATGTTTAGCCGACGACAAATGCCATCCGAGTAGAAAAAGTTATCGGGCTGCTCGACTGCTGGACAGCACATGAAGCGGCCAACAGAATTTGGGCCAAGCACGATGGTGTTAGATGAGTCACGCTCAGATAAAATGACTAGCAGAGATGCTTTGCAAACACACAATGTACAAGCTACATTGTAACGCACATTAACTTGATTACTACTATCCAAATGCATAGAATGCTCTTAAAATATTGCCTAACCTTAATTAACTTCTTATGGCTAGTTCCACTAGTGGAACCCCTCGACAACATTCCACTGAAAGGGCAGCGAAATTCAAAATATGTTTTAGAAATATGTAACTTTCATACATTCACATGTGCAATACACCAAATTAAAGCTTAACTTCTTGTTAATTAATCGACCCATCGTGTCCAATTTCAAAAAGGCTTTACAGCAAAAGCACAACATGTGATTATGTTAGGTCAGAGCCTGGTCACAAAAACACATACATCCATTTTCCAGCCAAAGAGAGGAGTCACAAAAAGCAGAAATAGAGATAAAATTAATCACTAACCTTTTATGATCTTCATCAGATGGCACTCATAGGACTTCATGTTACACAATACATGTATGTTTTGTTCGATAAAGTTCATATTTATATCCAAAAATCTCAGTTTACATTGGCGCGTTATTGTTCAGTAATGTTGTGCCTCGAAAACATCCGGCGAATTTGCAGAGAGCCACATCAATTTACAGAAATAGTCATCATAAACTTTAATATAAGATACATGTGTTATGCACAGAATTAGAGATATACTTCTCCTGAATGCAACCTCTGTGTCAGATTTCAAAAAACTTTACGGAAAAAGCAAACCATGCAATAATCTGAGTACAGTGCTCAGACAACAAAACAAGCCATACAGATTTCAGCCATGTTGTGTAGTCAACAGAAGTCAGAAATAGCGTTATAAATATTCACTAACCTTTGATGATCTTCATCAGAATGCACTCCCAGGAATCCCAGTTCCACAATAAATGTTTTTAGGATGTAGGATGTTTTTAGGATGTTTTTATCATTAATCTTCAATAATGTTCCAACCGGAGAATTCCTTTGTCTTTAGAAATGCAATGGAACGCAAGCTAACTCTTACGTGAGTGCGTGTGATCAGCTCATGCCACTCTGGCAGACCTCTGACTCATTCAGCTCCCATTCCCCCCTCCTTCACAGTAGAAGCATCAAACAAGGTTCTAAAGACCCTTGACATCTAGTGTAACCTTTAGGAAGTGCAATATGACCCCATAGACACTGTATATTGGATAGGCAGTGAGTTGAAAAACTACAAACCTCAGATTTCCCACTTCCTGGTTGGATTTTTCTTAGGTTTTCGCCTGCCATGTGAGTTCTATTATACTCACAGACATCATTCAAGCAGTTTTAGAATCTTCAGAGTGTTTTCTATCCAAATCTACTAATAACATGGATATATTAGCAACTGGGCCTGAGTAGCAGGCAGTTTACTCTGGGTACGCTTTTCATCCAAAAGTGAAAATGCTGCCCCCTATCCCAAAAAGATTTTAACTTATGTTACAGCGAGAATGAAAGATGACAGAACTCATTCATAGATAACTGTAAGAATGCATGTTTTATCATGTAACGGGCAATCTGGAATGACCCAAGAACAGTAATCCTACGACTATTAAACTACTAGCTGGGGAGAAACTGCAGAAAGTGACCACTTAATGTAAAAGATAGCTATGGGATGACAGTAAAACCTGATAACCCATTTAGTAGGCTAAGATAAGATAGTACTTAGTAACTCCCCAAAAGGAAAATGCACCAGCCAATACATGCATCACAACAAATACACAATAAAACCACACAAGGACACACAGACACTAAAAGCAGCAGTCCTGTGAAATGCATTAGACACCTTGTAGAGTCCATGCCCTAACGAATTGATGCAAAAGAGGGGGGTGCAACTCAATATTAGGAAGGTGTTCCTAATGTTTGGTATACGCATTCTATGTGTGTCGTGTGTGTGTGTGTGTGTGTGTGTGTGTGTGTGTGTGTGCGTGCGTGCATGGGCACAGGCTTGGGCATATTATTTGGCACTCTAGGCCTAATCAGTTGGGCTATTGAATAGTAACCCTGCTTTTTGTTCATTATCATGTAATCCCAATTATTCTTACCACCCCTGGTGTGTGTGTGACTCCCAGTTCTGCATAAAACATCAATTATGTTGACAATATGACCCTCTGCTTTTAACTATATTGGTTTAACATGCTGTAGTTTTTAATTCTGCACAGACTAATTAGCATATTATGATGTATTTAATTAGCATAAAATAGTATACAACAATGTCTTCTAAATCATTAACTGTTTCACATTTTTACAAACTCTCATTTTTACATAAAACTTGAAGATGTGTTAATAACATCACATTACCATAAATTATGAGTTTAAGTTACTTATGGATTTAAGTTACTATGTATGCGTGCCTCATTTGCATATTAAGTGCATACTTTGCATAATATTGCATATTAATTTCATACTACTTTAATTTGAATAATATCTGTGTTCCACATCAGCCCTGAAAATGTCATATCTTCAGTGCCTTCGGAATGTTTTCAGACCCCTTTTTCCACATTTTGATAGGTTACAGCCTTATTCTAAAATGGAATAAATCATTTTTTTCCCTCATTAATCTACACACAATAACCTATAATGACAAAGCAAAAACAGGTTCAGAATTTTGGGCTAATTAATATAAAGTATTCAGACCCTTTACTCAGTACTTTGATGAAGCACATTTTGGCAGCGATTACAGCCTTGAGTCTTCTTGGGTATGTATACAAGCTTGGCACACCTGCATTTGGGGAGTTTCTCTCATTCTTCTCTGCAGATCCTCTCAAGCTTGGTCAGGTTGGATTGGGAGTGTTGCTGCACAGCTATATTCAGATTTTTACCAAGGATCTCTCTGTACTTTGCGCCGTTCATCTTTGCCTCGATCCTGACTAGTCTCCCAGTCCCTGCTGCTGAAAAACATCCCCACAGCATGATGCTGCCACCACCTTGCTTCACCGTGCCAGGTTTCCTCCAGACGTGATGCTTGGCATTCAGGCCAATGTTCAATCTTGGTTTCATCAGGCGAGAGAATCTTGTTTCTCATGTTCTGAGAGTCTTTATGTTCCTTTTGGCAAACTCCAAGTGGGCTGTCATGTGCCTTTTACTGAGGAGTGCCTTCCATCTGGTCACTTTACCATAAAGGCCTGAATGGTGGTGCTACAGAGATGGTTGTCTTTCTGGAAGGTTCTCCCATCTCCACAGAGGAACTCTTGGGTTCTTGGGTTCCTCCCTGGGTTCTTGTTCACCTCCCTGACCAAGGCTCTTCTCTCCGATTGCTAATTTTAGCTGGGCGGCAAGCTCTAGGAAGAGTCTTGTTGGTTCCAAACTTCTTCAATTTAAGAATGATGGAGTCCACTATGTTCTTGGTGACCTTCAATGCTGCAGAAATGTTTTCGTACCATTCCCCAGATCTGTGCCTCAAACCAATCTTGTCTCGGAGCTCCAAGGACAATTTCTTCGACCTCATGGCTTGGTTTTTGCTCTGACATGTACTGTCAACTGTTGGTCCTTATATAGACAGGTGTATTTATTTCCAAATCATGTCCAATCAATTGAATTTATCAACAGGTGAACTCCAATCAAGTTGTAAAAATATCTCAAGTGAGATCAATGGAAACAGGATGCAACTGAGCTCAATTTCGAGTCTCATAGCAAAGTGTCTGAATACTTAAGTAAATAAGGTATTTCTGTTTTTTTATTTTTAATAAATTTGCAAACATTTCTAAAACCTGTTTTCGCTTTGTCGTTATGGGGTATTGTGTTTAGGTTGCTGAGAAATTTGTTTTTGTTTTAATCCATTTCAGAATAAGGCCGTAAAGTAAAAACAAATGTGGAAAAAGTCAAAGGGTCTGAATATTTTCCGAAGGCACTGTATCTAACCTGACTCTCCCCCTCTCCTCTTCCAGACTATGCTTGGCCCCTGCCCAGTGCATTGTGTCCTATCTGGATCTACCTGGATGTTCTCTTCTCTACAGCCAGTATAATGCACTTGTGTGCTATATCTCTGGATCGATACGTGGCCATAAGAAATCCTATAGAGCACAGCCGTTTCAACTCCAGAACTAAAGCTATGATGAAGATAGCAGCTGTATGGACTATATCTATAGGTAGGTGTGGGGATATATGGGTGCATGCCTCACACCAACACGCACAGACTACTCCTTTAGGAAATGTTGATGAATAGAGGCAGAAGGAGACCTTTTTATTTCCTCTTTTTCTGCCTACTCATCTAGACCTCCTGGCTGTTTATCCCTCCATCTCTCTCTCCCTCCCTCTCTCGTTGTGAAGCATGGTGGTATACCAAAACTGTGTGAGACTAACACAGACATGATTCTCTCTCCATCTGTCTCTCTCTCTTTCGCTATTTAAGGATGGATAGATAAGTAACGTCAATGGGTCTGGTAGACAGCCAGATGGCAGGGTGAAAGGTCAGGTTGTGTGTGTGCCTCAGTATCTCTGTCTCTGTGTGTGCTTGCGTGTGTGCGTGCATGTGTGTTAAACAGATGACATGGTCTGAGGTAGTCCAATCGCGAAATTCGAAGTATGATGGATGAACGTCTATTTTTTGATGCTATAATTCCGCGTGGTTACAGGGTTAATTCCGCGTGGTTACAGGCTTAAAACAGAAACAACTCAAAGGTTAACAGTTCAGGCATTAATTCTGAGTGGTTAAGGTTGGAGCTATGGTTTGGGCAAGGCTTAAAACAAAATAAATAAAAACAACACGCTGCTTCCATCATCCATCAAGTATTCTCATGGCTTGCCAGGGAATTGTGAACTGTGGTTGGCAGCGATTACTGCCTCGAGTCTTCTTCGATATGATGCTACAAGCTTGGCACACCTGTATTTGGGAAGGTTCTCCCATTCTTCTCTGCTGATCCTCTCAAGCTCTGTCAGGTTGGATGGGGAGCGTCGATGCACAGCTATTTTCAGGTCTCTCCAGAGAAGTTCAATCGGGTTCAAGTCCGGGTTCTGGCTGGGTTACATTCAGAGACTTGTTCCGAAGCCACTCCTACGTTTTCTTGGCTGTGTGCTTAGGGTCATTGTCCTGTTTGAAGGTGACCCTTCGCGGCAGTCTGAGGTCCTGAGTGCACTGGAGCAGGTTTTCATCAAGGATCTCGTCGTACTCTGCTCTGTTCATATTTCCCTTGATCCTGACTAGTTTCCCAGACCCTGCTGATGAAAAACATCCCCACAGCATAATGCTGCCACCACCTTGCTTCTCCGTAGGGATGGTGCCAGGTTTCTTCCAGACGTGTTGCTTGGCATTCAGGCCAAATAGTTCAATCTTGGTTTCATCAGACCTGAGAATCTTGTTTCTCATGGTCCGAGAGTCCTTTAGGTGCCTTTTGGCTAATTCCAAGCGGGCTGTCATGCGCCTTATGCGAGGAGTGGCTTCCGTCTGGCCACTCTACCATAATGGCCTGATTGCTGGAGTGCTGCAGAGATGGTTGTCCTTCTGGAAGGTTCTCCCATGTCCACTGAGGAACTCATGAGCTCTGTCAGAGTGACCATCAGGCTCTTGGTCACCTCCCTGACCAAGGTCCGATTGCTCAGTTTGGCAGGGCGGCCATCTCTAGGAAGAGTCTTGGTCGTTCTAGACCTATTCCATTGAAAAATTTGGTCATTGTGATCTTGGGGACCTTCAATGCTGCAGAACATTTTTGGTACACTTCCCCAGATCTGTGCCTCAACCCAATCCTGTCTCGGAGCTCTACAGACAATTCCTTCAACCTCATGGGTTGGTTTTTATAACAGAACAAAATGCGGGAAAAGTCAAGGGGTCTGAGTACTTTCAAAATTCATGCAGTTTCTTGACTGTGTCAAACTCATTAATAATCACAGAAATGAAAGCTAAAATATACAATTTTTTGCACATATTGACAGACCTCATTGAAGACTAAATACAGCCCCAAGGGGAAAAATAAGTTTGACACCCCTGGATTAGAGGGATGCATGGAATTACTCTTTTATCTGTCTTTGTCTATCTGTTAGTCTCTCTCCGTCTCTCTCTTTCTCACTCTCTCTTTACCTTTTTGTTTTTTCTCTTTCTCTCACTTTTCTCTCTCTCAACCCTCTGTATTCTTCTTTCATCCTTCTCTCTACATTTCATTCAAGCTTATTAGGTCTGCACAACAAAAACAGTCTTGATCCCTCTCCTCTGTCCCACTCCTCTCTTTATTTCCTTCTCTCATCCCTATTTCCTCTCTCTTTCTATTTTTTCATCCATACCTTTCCTAGTCATCGGCCTCCACAACAAGGACCATTTCTTCATGTCTCTCCTCGCCACATCCTTCTATTCATCTCTCGCCACATCCTTCTCTAAGGAGTGTCCATGCCTATAACAGTAATCAGCATCCACAACAAGGACAACATCTTCATCTGCCTCTCCTTTTCTTTCTCTTATCCCTATCTTCTTTCTCTCCCCTCCCTCCTTCCCTACTTTCTCATCCCTCTCTTTCTTTCTCTCCCTATCCCGGTCATCAGCCTTTACAAGGACAATGTCTTTAACTGTCTCTCTCTAATCTCTCTCTTTTCTTCTCTAATCAAATCTCTCTTTCTCTCTCTCCTTCTACTAGGAGTGTCAATGCCTATCCCGGTCATCGGCCTCCATAACAAGGACAAGGTGTTTGTTGACGGAAGCTGTGTCCTCAACGAGGAGCACTTCATGCTGATTGGCTCGTTCGTGGCCTTCTTCATCCCATTGGTCATCATGGTGGTGTCCTACTACCTAACCGTACAGGTCTGTCAGAGAATGTTTTAATTGGCGTTATGACGTTATGTCTTTTGATTGGCTAGCCATGTATTTTTCCCTCTTGCCTCTGATTTAATCTCTCTGATTTAATCTCATTGGTCTGTCAGAGAGGAAATATAACACAGGCCCAACTTTGTCGGCTACAAGCACTAAGATGGCGTTAGCATGTTTTGATTTGCTCCCTTTTTGATAGGAATGGAAATGTGTCTTTGGCTTAAAAGGCATGTGGCTCATACACATAGCAAACACAGACGTAAGACATAAGAACAGTAGGACAAAATAAGACCGCTGTAATATCACATCCTGTCTGTCTTTTGCCAGGTCCTCCAGCGCCAGGCAACCGTCTTCCTCTACGAGGGGAAGACTACCTCCCATCAGCCACTACACCCGCCGCCCACGCCCTCATACCCCAGATCCCCGGCCCCAAACTTCCAAGTCCCACCCATAAACATTGAGGCTCCTCCTAGCAGACAAGGGAGTCTGAGCTGCCAGAAAGGAGCAGAGCATGTCCAGCAGACCAGCCTCCTAAACACCTCCCCCTCAGAGGACATCAGCATAATTCCAAGTTCCGAGGTGGCATCCCAGCTGAGCTCGCCGGCGGGGCATGATCCACGGGACAGTATTGGGAGACGGGGGATGATGCAGGCCATCAAGAACGAGAGGCGAGCCTCCAAGGTGAGGACCACATTTACACAACTATGATCTTCTTTTCTGTTCTCGTCTCCTTTGCTTCTTGTCTCTTCCATTTCATTATTTTCCATTCTGTTCTATTGCATTCCATAACCGTTTATACTCCACATTAATCTTGTTCTATGTTGTATATTCTACTCTGTTCTATGTTCTACGTTGTGAGGATTGTGTTGTCTAATCCAATCTGTTCTAATGTGTTCTATGTTCTCTGTCCTATTCTCTAGGTGCTGGGGATTGTGTTCTTCCTCTTCCTGATCATGTGGTGTCCTTTCTTCATCACCAATGTCACATACGTCCTCTGCCAGGGTTCATGCAATGAGCCGCTATTAGCCGAGCTCCTCAACGTCTTCGTATGGGTGGGATATATATCCTCCGGAGTTAACCCTTTAGTATATACCTTGTTTAATAAGACATATAGAAGGGCGTTTTCCAGCTATATACGTTGTCAGTATAACACAGGGCCAAACGCCGGAGTTGGTAGTAAGTCGCTTGCAGTTACGATGATGCCGTGTCCGTCACATGCCATCGTGCCCATATTTGGACATAATGGTGGGAATGGGAAGATGGGAAGTGTGGACCGGAATAGTAACTGTCGGAATGGTGGTGGAGGGGACCGGGCAGATGGGAATGGGATGATCAGAGGGATGGAACCTGTCAACCCCACAGATGGCAGGATGGGGATGGAGATGGAATGTCCCGGGATAATGTCGGGATTAAAACCCGGAATGTCGGAGCTGAAGCTTTCCGTCGACAGCTTCTGCCACGCCCAGGTGGAGCGCACCAGCAGCGTCTGATTGGTTGATTGGTTAATTGAATTATGACAGCGCCGCGTCTCATTGGGTGACGATAGATGGACGGAATGGACATCTATTGTGATGCGTGCAAGAGAGGGGGACGATACTGGGTTTGTCTTATAGAGAGATAGTGGACACATCCACAGAGCACAGGGCCAAGGAAGGACCATAGAGATACTAGAAAGCCCATCTCTTATCTGTAGAATGGGAAGCCCTCAGTGACTCTGTCCATGTTAAAGGTGGCATAAGAGCCTTCTATCCAACTCTATGGGATGGACTCATCTTGACCTGGATGTAATAGAAAAGTACTGCTTCAATCTAGAAACCCACAGAAGAAGAAGCCATGAACAAGGCTGAACAGAGAGAGACTCAAGACTTAAAATATACCCAAACTCAACTGTATTATGGATTTTAGTAACAGTTCAGCACCATGTTATAACTGGTTAGGACACTACATAAGAATATAACAGGTCTGAATTGAGCTCTGCAGGTGTGTATAAAAAGGCCAATAATGGTTAATAGGTAGACAAGTAATGTTGAATGGAGAGAGGAATGTAACTGAACACAATACTGCTCCACCTTGTGGTGTCTGTATGAATGGATGAAATAAATCATTTTCAAGAGGGTCGGTGAATGAAGGGGTTGGAAACACTGTGTACAGTGGATCTCTCTCACACATCATAATGTATCACCTCACTCAGATTTACACAGCATTCTTTGAGAAGATCAGAAACAGTCAAGTTAAGGATGAACAGCAGTGCAGGTCCCGACGGGCTGCAGTGTGCGCATGCTTTTGTCTCACACAGCCAATCTAACTTCACAAGAAGATAATCCCCCTTCTGTCATCTTTACAACCATAGCTATGACCATAACTCAACCATAACCATAGTCTATAACCCTATCATAGAACAAACCAAATGTACAGTATGTTAGTAATCCTTCAGACCTATACAGTATATCCCACTCTAACCTACAACCCAAATGATTCCTACCACCCATAATCAAACGCTGCAACAACCACAACCAAAACACCAGAGCACCTGAATGAATGTATATATGACAACCTCTGACCCCTCTACACAGGTCAAATTTCAAAGGTCAAAAACGTATCAATTCATTCACTATGATGTCAAGTTCTTTCTTGAACAGAAGGTCTAAGCGATCGTCGCTAGTAATTTTGGAGCTTTTATCAGACAAAAAATATAACGTTGAAAAGACGTTGAAAATAAGTATTTTGGGTTGAAAAGGTGGGTTGCTACAGGCCCATTGACGTGTTTGACATAAAGTCTGACAAAAACATTAAACCAAAAGAATGAAAAGTACTGCAGAGAGGACGGGCGCCTGATCCGAAATCAGTTTGCGTTCCGATCGAGGAGCGAAGTCAAGAGGTATCCTAAACTATTCATTTTAAGCTGTATATGTTAGCCATAACTGTGTGTGTGTAAAATATAGCTGTTTCTGGTCCAGGGCATTAGTGCTTCTTGCTAGCACTGAGCTTTCCCTTGTCAGCGTTAGCAAGCCATGCTAATGCTGGGTTTATGACATCTCTTAACTATGAGCATACAACTGGGAAAAGTCCAATTGAACCCCCCTCCAACTCGTAATTACTAGTGGGATACTCATCTATCATCCCTGTGCCCACGACATCTCCCACATGCTGAGCTCTATTGTCACCTACTAAGAAAATGACCTTGATAACAGCATTTGTAGCAGTTAAATGCAAATAGAAAACATAATGTATTCTATTTATATGGTTTTTTTATCACTGTCATTTGTTTACGAGCATGATAGCTGTACTTTTAGTTTATGGTTGACGCAGATTGTTTACCATTCACCAATCGGCATTCTCAATGAGTTCAAAGCATGTAAATGCACACAACTTGTTGCTCCCAGTTTACAGTGCAAGTTGTATTTTCCAAGTTTCCCACTTGTCATAAACGCAGCATAATGCCCTGGTCCATAGCTAAAGATATTTTGTATTATTATTCCATTCCATTACAATCAATCAATCAATCACCGGTTTTCATACCATTTACTTGTGAATATTTCTCAATGACACTTCTCATGTTTTGACTATTTCAATCATCCACAAGACAGTGTTGTTTTTTTCTGTGTGATGCTGCTATTTATTTATTATTAAAACGTAATTCTAATCTGTGCACAGTCTCCCTTCTGCTTGATGGATGGGTGGATGGATGGATAGATGAAGGATGGATGGAGCCTACTGTTAAGCTTTCCTTATGTCAGCATCAAGGACAGCAACAGACATATTTCAGATAAATCTAAGCTTAAACAACTGTTTGTGGCTTTGAACATTAGTTAAAGGATAATTATAGACCATGTGAATGCCATTATAAAATGTGTAGTGTCATTGAGTGAAGTCTCCCTTTTGAATTATTGTTTGTTTGATTGACGCCAGACTAAACTTGTTAGTGCCTTTGAAAGTTAGTTACAGTGTGTTTATTGTATGTGGGTCCCACAATATAGGCAGTGCGTGTTTTCATATAGGAGAAAAATGTTCATGCAATGATTCATTATCGATGTGACAATGGGCTAGGAACAGAGGAGGCCTCTGAACTTCGCTTGAAGAGCCCGAAGAGAGCAGCATTGTTCCAATTCCAATCCTTTACAGTCCAGCCCTATGTTCCAAATATGAAGCATTAGCTCCACTTTGTGGCGATGTAAAGGAACAACGGCATACTAAAGCAAGGGCAGGCATTTATGGGCGGGACTTAGGGGGCCTGGCCCGCCCTACTTTACCTCCTTGCCCCTCCAAATAAAATATTTAAATATTGATTTACTTGACAAAGAAGCGCCCCGACAGAAAGAAGTGAGCGAAACACTATTTCTCAGTATGTTTAGACAATGTGTCTGATGCTGTCTGAAAAAATAGAGTATGGATTGTCATACTAATTACTCATGTCTAAATAAAATTGTTCAAAATAATTCACCAGAGAGAATGTCTTAGCCACCGAGGATCATTAGCTTCTTTATTTTTTTTCCCTATTCGGGAAGCCCACAATTTGGAGAGTGCATGTGGCAATAGGCATAGTGATTATTGAGTTGCATCTGTCAGTGAATTTAACAAGATGAGACTAGAAGTAGGGAAGGGGGTGTGACTAATAGGGTTCAATATTTTCCCAGTATTTTAGAACCCTCCATCCCCAGAATAAATCACTTTTCTCCCAGGTAACCCTCTAATTCCCGCCAAAATCAGATTGTCATTCTGAAGCATATAAAGCATATAAATATGTCTGGATTTGATTAGAGCTTTGATCAGCGTGAAAATTCAAGCCTGATGCTACATGAGCCTGATGAGCCCTACATTAAAGACATTTTATGATCCCAAACCCCCAAAATCCAAAATGATGGTGCTGTTATCCAACAGGCCTACATAGCCTATGATATACAGTGCCTTCAGAAATTATTCAGACCCCTTGACCTTTTCCTCATGTTGTTACGTTACAGCCTTATTCTAAAATGGATTACATTATTTTTTTAATCCTCAGCAATCTACCCCAAAATGACACAGCAAAAATAGGTTTTTAGAAATATTTTCACATTTATTAAAAAAAAAAAAAAACTGAAATACCTTTACAGAAGTATTCAGACCCTTTGCTATGAGAATCGAAATTGAGCTTAGGTGCATCCTGTTTCCATTGATCACCCTTGAGATGTATCTTGTAACTTGATTGGTGTCCACCTGTGGTAAGTTCAATTGATTGGACATGATTTGGAAAGGCACACACCTGTCTATATCAAATCAAATCAAATGTATTTATATAGGCCTTCGTACATCAGCTGATATCTCAAAGTGCTGTACAGAAACCCAGCCTAAAACTCCAAACAGCAAGCAATGCAGGTGTAGAAGCACGGTGGCTAAGAAAAACTCCCTAGAAAGGCCAAAATCTAGGAAGAAACCTAGAGGAACCAGGCTATGTGGGGTGGCCAGTCCTCTTCTGGCTGTGCCGGGTGGAGATTATAACAGAACATGGCCAAGATGTTAAAATGTTCATAAATGACCAGCATGGTCAAATAATAATAATCACAGGCAGAACAGTTGAAACTGGAGCAGCAGCACGGCCAGGTGGACTGGGGACAGCAAGGAGTCATCATGTCAGGTAGTCCTGAGGCATGGTCCGAGGGCTCAGGTCCTCCGAGAGAGAGAAAGAAAGAGAGAAAGAGAAAATTAGAGAGAGCATACTTAAATTCACACAGGACACCGGATAGGATAGGAGAAGTACTCCAGATATAACAAACTGACCCTATCCCCCCACACATAAACTACTGCAGCATAAATACTGCAGCATAAATACCCACAGTTGATAGTGCATGTCAGAGCAAAAACAAAGCCATGAGGCCGAAGGACTTGTGTGTAGAGCTCTGAGAGAGAATTGTGTTGAGGCACAGATCTGGGGAAGGGCACCAAAACAAAAATGCAGCATTGAAGGTCCCCAAGAACACAGGGGCCTCCATCACTTTTAAATGGAAGAAGTTTGGAACCACCAAGACTCTTCCTAGAGCTGGCTGCCCGGCCAAACTGAGCAATCGGGGAAGAAGGGCATTGGTCAGGGAGGTGACCAAAACCCGATGGTTACTCTGGCAGAGCTCCAGAGATCCTCTGGAGATGGGAGAACCTTCCAACAAGGACAACCATCTCTGCAGCACTCCACCAATCAGGCCGTTATGGTAGAGTTGCCAGACGGAAGCCACTCCTCAGTAAAAGGCACATTACAGTCCATTTGGAGTTTGCCAAAAGACACCTAAAGACTCTCAGACCATGAGAAACAAGATTCTTTGTTCTGATGAAACCAAGATTGAACTCTTTGGCCTGAATGCCAAGCATCACATCTGGAAGAAACCTGGCACCATCCCTACGGTGAAGCATGGTGGTGGCAGCATCATGCCGTGGGGATGTTTTTCAGTGGCAGGAAAACTAGTCAGGATAGAGGCAAAGATGAACGGCGCAAAGTACAGAGAGATTCTTAATGAAAATCTGCTCCAGTGCGCTCAGGACCTCCAACTGGGGCGAAAGTTCACCTTCCAACAGGACAACCACCCTGAGCACACAGCCAAGACAACGCAGGAGTGGGCTCGGGACAAGTCTCTGAATGTCCTTGAATGGCCCAGCCAGAGCCCGGACTTGAACCCGATTGAACATCTCTGGTGAGATCTGAAAATACCTGTGCAGCAACTTTCCCCATCCAACCTGACAGAGCTTGAGAGGATCTGCAGAGAAGACTGGGAGAAACTCCCCAAATACAGGGGTGCCAAGTTTGTAGTGTCATACCCAAGAAGAATCAAGGCTGTTATCGCTGCCAAATGTGCTTCAACAAAGTACTGAGTAAAGGGTCTGAGTACTTAAGTAAATGTTATATTTTGTTTTGTTATGAGCAAAAATTAATTCATTTTTTTTTTTGCTTTGTCAATATGGGGTATTGTGTGTAGATTGATAAGGGAATTTTAAAAGAAATATGTTTTAGAATAAGGCTGTAACATAACAAAATGTGAAAAAAGTCGAGGTGCCTAAATACTTTAAATCTTGAACAGGTGTAGGCCAATCAATTTTGGACGCAATTTGAATGGAATTGATTTAGAGAGAAAGACCGTGAGAGAGCCCTCATGTGCAGGCTGATTTAAAGCAATTATATTCAAGTGATGTTTGCAGAGTTCACAACCTGCTACACTTGTGAGAAACAAGTTTTGTTATATTTCATAACCATAATTTTTGAAATGTGTAAAATGTTTCATGGTCTTTTGTTTGGAGTGCTCCCTGTGAGCAATGAGCATGTCTGGTTTCTCTATCCTGATAATGTTGAGGGTGCATGAACGCCTGAGCACGCATAATAGAAGTAAGCCTACCTACCTGGCCTGCTGCAAGCAAATGTAGGAAAGTGCCTATTTGGTAATGTCTTATTTCTGATTGTGTTGGCTCACCACATCCATCACTAATAAGCTGAGCTTTTCAGTCATTTTTTCTTCACCTCACACAGTAAGTCAACAAAGTATTTTTTTTAAACATCCATTGCAAATTATAATAGTTCCTCACAATATTTGAAAAAAATCTTTCCAACACTCTCCCAGCCTCGATAATCACCACGCCTCGGTGTGAAAGAGCAAAATATCATGATCTGATTGTTCCATATGTCCTGTGGAGACGTTGTGAAATACATTACCATTTTTCCCTTGCACAAAAACAGCTGTCTGTCCAGAAACTTAGGGCCTGGAATAGGCTAGTTGACACAATGTTGCAAGTTAGCTAGCAACAGCTTCAGGTCAGACCCAGTTGATTGATTTGATACAGTATTGCACTTCATTAGTGATAGCTCAATTCATGCCAGATACTACTGTAGAAAGGGAGGCAGACCAGCAGAGTAGAGAGATGAATGCCATTGAAAGAACCTACATTTTCAGCAGGATATTTTCTAGGCCTTCTTTTTTTTATTTGCCTGTTTTAGGCCTATGCATTTTACTTAGTTGACAACGGAAGTTATAGGCCTACTGCTGCATTGGCCTATAGGCTATCACTGAATTCCACGCACTCATTTATTTAGCCGCCAATGGATCCCAGTGTATCAATGTGTCCATATGGCAGAGGCTGGTGCTCTTGCATTAGCTGAATTTGTACTTTTAGATTTTATCATTTTAATTCAGATTTTCATGACAATTATTTTGAGAAACTAAAACATTATTATTTAAATGAAACTGATAATGTGCAAGCAGATCGGTAGAAATGGTAGGATAATACTCAACAAATTGGATGCAGTCTATCACAGTGCCATCCGTTTTGTCACCAAAGCCCCATATACTACCCACCACTGCGACCTGTATGCTCTCGTTGGCTGGCCCTCGCTTCATACTCGTCGCCAAACCCACTGGCTCCAGGTCATCTACAAGTCTTTGCTAGTTAAAGCCCTGCCTTATCTCAGCTCACTGGTGACCCTAGCAGCACCCACCCATAGCACGCGCTCCAGCAGGTATATCTCACTGGTCACCCCCAAAGCCAATTCTTCCTTTGGCCACCTCTCCTTCCAGTTCTCTGCTGCCAATGACTGGAACAAACTGCAAAAATCACCAAAGCTGGAGACTCTTACCTCCCTCACTAGCTAGTTGTCAGAGCAACTCACAGATCACTACACCTGTACATAGCTCATCTGTAAATAGCCCATCCAATCTACCTCATACTGTATTTATTTATTTATCTGCTCCTTTGCACCCCAGTATCTCTACTTGCACATTCATCATCTGCACATTCTACCATTACAGTGTTTAATTGCTATATTGTAATTACTTCACCACCATGGCCTATTTATTGCCTTACCGCTCTTATCCTACTTCATTTGCACATGCTGTATATATATTTTTCCTACTGTATTATTGATTATATGTTTGCTTATTCCATGTGTAACTCTGTGTTGTTGTATGTGTCGAACTGCTTTGCTTTATCTTGGCCAGGTCGCAGTTGCAAATGAGTACTTGTTCTCAACTAGCCTACCTGGTGGAATAAATCAAAATAGTGCAGGGGTTGGCAACCCTGGTCGTGGAGTGCTGCAAGCACTTCGTGTTTTTTTATCTAACCGACCTGGAAGACCAGGTGTGTTAAATTTAGGCAATCGTTGAACTGGTCAATTAGCTCAGTTGGTCAGGTGTGGTGCCTAGTTTGAACAAAATCCTGAAGTACTCCAGGAACAAGGTTGCCTTCCCCTGCTATAGTTTGAGTATTCGGCTTGCTTTACATTCCTCGTAAATAGGCCTAAAGAGGAAGGGAGTAACACAAATATATTTATTGCACCTCGCGGTACAGTAAAACGTAACCGCGAGAGAAGCAGGGAGCGCTTGCTCATCTCTGTTAACTCGCTCGAGGTCCGTCAAGTCTCCGCTCATCTTGGTTTTCAGTGACACGCATGCGCACTAACAGGTCTCTGGAATCTGATGCAGCTCGCAGTACAGGCTGAGTCGCTGCCTTGGAAACGCCACACATGCGGAGCACGAACTGGGGACCCAGATTTCAGAGGCTTCTTCCTCCACTCTTCTCCTCCATCCATTCCTCCCATCAGCAGTCAACTGGGCGGCTGTGTCACCACTGATATGGACCTGCGGAAATGCAGACAAGGCTGAAAAAGACAGAGTAGAAAATAACTTGAAGCTGCGCACAGGGCAGGTAGGCTAAAACCTGGTGATTTAAAATCCGCTTTGCTTGTCGTAGCAGACGGTGTAGCAGTGGTCTAACGGTAAATTAGCAACAATAGGGAAATAGCACGTTTTGTCGACATGCATTCGTAACATGGGTGTGTCATTCAGATTGCCTGCCTTGCAACAGTATTGCGCTGCAAGTATTTATCCGTGAGAAAATGTTAACATTTGTGGCCGATTCATCATGCAATGAATTCAAAAAAGAAGATCGGAATCCGAAACCGACAATCATTTGATTGGCAGACATGTTCTGTTTCCCTATTGCATTGATTGTTATTTTACCGTTACAGTTCATGACACGGAACTGTTCAGATTCTTTCTTTCTGAATTGATATATTATTGTGCGTGGTAACAAATATTGACGTTATACAGGCCGATATCCTAAGATATAGACTTTAGTTTAGGCTACTACAGTAGTACAGTGGATTTGACAGCCTGCCGTCCTGCCCGCACTCCTGTCCAAAACAACTGGCCATCGTTGAAGTCTAGAACAGACTAGACTTGTATGCCCTGAATAAGTATTCAAGCACAGGTACTGGTTCGGGGAGAAGGTGCCAGTAGGGGCATAGGCTACACTAGTAGTGTATCACCAGCTTGGTTCAAGGGTTTAGTGTAACAGATTATTCTCGGTAGAGCCTGACTCACTGTCAACAACCTTTACCAGACCGACCGCTGCTGTTGTTATCGCATGCTGTCCAAATAAAGTTTAACAATGTGTCAAACATTCTGTTGTAGAATGTTGTTTTTGTGGGTACCTTGTTTTATTAATGTTTTTATTGTTGTGTAGACTAACTAGTGCTTTGTAACATTTAACCACTGTTTTGCCGGCGGCTTCTCCTGAGCACAGCTTGAATAACCTTTTCAAGAGATTAGGGAGTTAAAGCTTATTTAGTGTAAACGGACGCCTGATTTGTGTAATTATAGGTTCATGATTATGACATTTGTGTGAGTGAAAGGGCTTCAAAACGGCTTGATATTATCTCATTAAATTGGTAGACATTTTGTAAACCTGCAGAGAGAACGCTTGAACTGGAACTCAAATATCTGAATTGTTAGAGGATATCCTTCACTATGAGCACAAGGTGTTGAAAATACACCTTTTTGTTTCAAAATATTTTGAAAAGGCTTATTTTCAATGTCTGGTGCTCACTAGGTTATCTTTGGTTACAGTATTAGCCTTGTAACAGTTGAAGACAGTTATTAAACAATTGACCCTTTGCTAAGCCCTACCCCAGAATTTCGGGAAACCAATCGCAGCTCTCAAAGGGATAGCAACTATCGTCTAGTCCGACACCTCAGCAGAGGTGGAACAACAGGTTCAAAAATGGTGTGGCAAAGTTCATGTCTTTCAAGGAAAAACTCCAGGCCCCAGATCTCATGACCTGGTCAGGTGAAACTCTTGGTCCTATTCGTAGGCTATGACAAAAGTTTATTATTATAGATAGCTTCCCTTTTCAGCTGTGCAATGACTAGGGTTTTTGTTGTTGGATTGTGAATTGGAAACACTCTTCCTTTCACTCCCTCCTCTACATTATCTTCCTCTGTATTCCCTGCTAAAGCAACTTTCGATCACTCTAAATTTCACGCTTCTGCCTCTAACCCTAGGAATCTCTCTTCCACCTTGTTAATCCTCCACCTCCTCGTTGCCAGCGACTTTGTCAAACAAGTTGACGACATCCACTACTCATTCACACAGCCTATTGAGTCCACTGGTCCTACTCACTCAGAACTACCCTACGCCTTGACATATATCTCCCCTCTCTCTCCAGATGAAATTCTGCAACTAGTGAGGTCCAGCAGCCCGACAACTTTCCCGCTTGACCCCATCCCCTCCTCCCTTCTCCAGACCATCTCTGGAGACCTCACTTCCCTCATCAACTCATCCCCTCTGACTTTAGAATTGCCAGAGTCGTTCCCATCCTCAAGAAACCAATGCACCCCTCTGATATAAAAAATGACAGACCAGTATCTCTTCTTTGTTTTCCAAAACGTGATGTCTCTGAACAACTCTCGCTATCTCCCTCAGAACAATCTTCTTGACCCTAACCAGTCAGGCTTCAAGACGGGTCACTCAACCGAGACTCCTCTCCTCTGTGTCACGAAGGCTCTCCACACTGCCTAAGCTGACTCTCTCTCCTCTGTTCTTATCCTCCTAGCTCTATCAACTGCCTTCGACACCATGAACCATCAGATCCTCCTCTGCACCTTCTCAGGGCTGGGCTTCTCAGGCTCTGCACACTTTTTGATTGCATCCTACCTGGCAAACGAGTCCTACCAGGTGTTGTGGAGAGGATCTGTGTCTGTACCACGTACTCTCACTACTGGTGTCCCCCAGATCTCGGTTCTAGTGAGGTCCTCTTCTCTGTATAAACCAAGTCACTCGGCTCTGTCATATCCTCACATGGTCTCTCCTATCATTGCTATGCGGATGACACTCAACTACATTTCTCCTCCCCCCCCCCTTCTGACACCCAGGTGGCGACACGCATCTCTGCGTGCCTGGCAGATATCTCAGCTTGGATGTCGGCCCACCACCTCAAGCTTGACCTCAACAAGACGGCGCTGTTCTTCCTCCCGAGGAAGGCCTGCCCTCTCCAAGACCTCTCCATCATGGTTGACAACTCCAGTGTCCCCTTCCCTGAGTGCAAAGAACCTTGGCATGACACTCTGCAAAAATCAAAGCAGTGTCTCGCTCACATAGGAAGTGGCGCAATTCCTAACCCAGGCACTTGTCATCTCCCGTCTGGACTACTGCAACTCACTGTTGGCTGGGCCCCCCGCTTGTGCCATCAAACCCCTGCAACTTCTCCAGAACACTGTAGCCTGTTGTTCAACCGTCCCAAGTTCTGCAATGTCACTGCGCTCCTCTGCACATTCTACTGGTTTCCAGTCGAGGCTCGCAACCACTACAAGACCATGGTACGCGCCTACGGAGCAGCAAGAGGAACTGCCCCTGTTTTTGCTGACTTTACTGTAGTATTCACTATGTTTTTGTGGACTACATATACTGTAGTATTTACAGTTTACTATAGTACTAATACTGTAGTAAAAAAGACTCGTGTATATATTATATAAATTACTGTAGCGATTTTTCAGAATGTAGTATTCTGTTTTTTTCTTTTTTTGTGTGTGTGTGTTGTATTTGACAATAAAATTGGGGACTTTTACTTTGAGGAAACCTAATAGAGAAATGCAAAAATAGCACATTTTCCATAACCTAAAGGTTATGAATGGAGAGTTTAGAGCAATTGCTTTTTTACTATAACCTGTATAGAACACAATATATGGTCTATACTTGGCATGTAGGTTTCTTATGAGTGCCACAAATTGGTATATGGGGGAGGGGAATGGGCAGGGCATATGCAAATTAAATACTGTAGTATTTACTATAAGTAACATTTTTTTTGTGAACTGTAGAGGTTTTTTTTTTGGACATTTCTGTATTTCGTTCAGTGTTCTACAGTATACTATAACATTCTATACTAAGTACTACATATGATCGAGGGATACTACAGTGTATAGTATATACTTTAATTTACTACAGAATTCTATAGTAAGTACTGTAGTATTCTATAGTAAAATGTCGTATTATGTGGATCAGCTCAGGTATTGTACTCTGAAGTTCATAGTCAATGCATTTAAAATGGGGGGGTCGATGCATTTTCAGTAGGGGGTACATGTTAGCACAGGGTGCACATATGGTCAAGAGGCCCATTTTCTGGGGACTGGGTTTCCCAGCTACAGTAAGTTGAAAACAACTTAGTAGTGTTGGGTGTAGGGTTTCACATTTTCGGGAATATTCAGAGGTGGAAACTTTCCATGGGAATACATTGTAATTAATGGAAACATATGCAAATTAATAATAATGCCATGTAGATGTTTTTTGCATTTAATATATTTACCATATCATATGGAGACACAAACCTTCTACATTATTGCAAATGATTCAATCCTTCCAATAGACATAAAACATAAATAATTTAGTTATGAATTGAACTTCAATTAAATGAGGTGACTCTTCACATGGGATGATTTCACTGAACAACAAAAGAAAGGGAACATGGAATGATCCCCAGTGATCCATCGCATCTCCCCAAAACGTTTTCAACACATCTGTGAAATGATAACCAAAGCTTTAGTTTCTAGACTGTCTTCCTCTCAGGCTTCCTCAATGTCCACCTATTGAACATCAGACTCTGAGGCCTCATCCCCACTCACCTTCTAACCTTGTTGAAAAAGCCTCAAATTTGCCCAGATGGTCACCAATTTTTCAACCCTTGTATTGGTCAGCCTGTTGCTTGCTTTGGTGTGTGTGTTCCCAAACAAGGACCAGTAGCGCACTGAGGCGGCTGATGTTGGTTGGATTTGGAGGATGATGGAGGCAACAGGGGAAAGAGCCTCAGATCCACAAAGTCCCTTTTACCAGATGGCTGATGAGATATGTTGACTGCCATATTGCATCTCCATCCCAACATCCTTGCTTGGAAGCATACTTCGCCAGACTGCCAAGAACCTTGCCCTCATCCAGGCCAAGGTGGTGAGACACTGTAGTGATGACACCATTGATCTCTGCAGCAGACCGGATGCTCTTGCCAGCATATTTGGAGTCCAGCATGTACGCTGCGGTGTGTATGGGCTTCAGGCAGAGGTCTTCATGCTTTTTGATGTATTTCAGAACTGCAGTTTCCTCTGCTTTGGAGCAACAGTGAAGTGGGAAGGGCAGTACAGATTTCTTCTCTTACATCTGCAAGCAGAGTCTGAACATCAGACAGAATGGCATTGTCTCCCTCAATCCGTGCAATGGCTACTTCTATAGGTTTCAGGCAACTTACCACTCTCGGCCAAAATACATCTAGGAGGATCCTCTTGATGGAGCTGTCCATATCGGCAGACTGTCATATGGCCATTTCTTGGAGAGACTCCTTCCCCTTCAGAGGACTGTCAAACATGATGACAACACCACCCCAACGGGTGCTGTTGGGCAGCTTCAATGTGGTGCTATTATTCTTCTCACTTTACTTGGTGAGGTAGATTGCTGCTATAACTTGATGACCCTTCACATACCATTTCCTTGGCTCTCTTGTAGAGTGTATCCAATGTTTTCAGTGCCATGATGTATTTGATGAGCAGATTCAGTGCATGAGCAGCGCAACCAATGGGTGTGATGTGAGGGCAGGACTCTACTTTAGACCAAGCAGCCTTCATGTTCGCAGCATTCTCTGTCACCAGTGCAAATACCTTCAGTGGTCTAAGGTCATTGATGACTGCCTTCAGCTCATCTGCAATGTAGAGACAAGTGTGTCTGTTGTCCCTTGTGCCTGTGCTCTTGTAGAACACTGGTTGAGGGGTGGAGATGATGTAGTTAATTATTCCTTGCCCACGCACATTCAACCACCCATCAGAGATGATTGTAATACAGTCTGCTTTCTCTATCATTTGCTTGACCTTCACTTGAACTATGTTGAACTATGCATCCAGCAAATGAGTAGATAAAGCATGTCTGGTTGGAGGAGTGTATGCTGGGGGAAGAACATTCAGAAATCTCTTCCTATACACTGCCTGTGAGCATCAGAGGTGAACCAGTTGCATACACAGCTCGAGCAAGTCATTCATCAGCATTTCTCTGACTATGTTCCTCCATTGTGTCAAAAAACCATGAGCTGTTGCTACTGATAAGGTGTCTGATTCATACTTTTCACCTCGAATAGAAGTAGAGGGACTTTTGTCAGAGGCTCACAACAAGCAACCTGAGGGAAATGTAGGCACTTGGCCAGAGGATTCTACATCTTTGTTGCATTCTTCACATATGATTTGGCACACTATTTAGAAATGTACACAGCTTTTCCTTCTGCATTAGCTGCAGTGAAATGTCTCCACACAGCAGATAGTGCCCGTGGCATTTTCCTGTAAAGATTAGGAAAACCACTGAGTAAAAACAAATACAATTCCATGTACAGATAAATAGTTAAGCAGTAAGATTAAACAACTCCTTTGTAAGATACATGTTTTAAAATTAAACATATTTGGAACAGGTGAATTAACACTCCTCAGTTAGCAGGCTCAAGCCAGCTAAAACCCACGTGTTAGTTTTTGCTAACTTGCAGAAATTATTAACAAGTTGGAAATGATTTAAACACACTTTGCTGTAGGCTACTATTTATTAGTTAACAAAAATGTATGTACAGTGGGGCAAAAAAGTATTTAGTCAGCCACCAATTGTGCAAGTTCTCCCACTTAAAAAGATGAGAGAGGCCTGTAATTTATATCATAGGTACACTTCAACTATGACAGACAAAATGAGAAAAAAAATCCAGAAAATCACATTTGTAAGATTTTTTATGAATTTATTTGCAAATTATGGTGGAAAATAAGTATTTGGTCAATAACAAAAGTTTATCTCAATACTTTTATTTACCCTTTGTTGGCAATGACAGAGGTCAAACGTTTTCTGTAAGTCTTCACAAGGTTTTCACACACTGTTGCTGGTATTTTGGCCCATTCCTCCATGCAGATCTCCTCTAGAGCAGTGATGTTTTGGGGCTGTTGCTGGGCAACACAGACTTTCAACTCCCTCCAAAGATTTTCTATGGGGTTGAGATCTGGAGACTGGCTAGGCCACTCCAGGACCTTGAAATGCTTCTTACGAAGCCACTCCGTCGTTGCCCGGGCGGTGTGTTTGGGATCATTGTCCTGCTGAAAGACCCAGCCACGTTTCATCTTCAATGCCCTTGCTGCTGGAAGGAGGTTTTCACTCAAAATCTCACGATACATGGCCCCATTCATTCTTTCCTTTACACAAATCAGTCATCCTGGTCCCTTTGCAGAAAAACAGCCCCAAAGCATGATGTTTCCACCCCCATGCTTCACAGTAGGTATGGTGTTCTTTGGATGCAACTCAGCATTCTTTGTCCTCCAGACACGACGAGTTGAGTTTTTACCAAAAAGTTATATTTTGGTTTCATCTGACCATATGTCATTCTCCCAATCTTCTTCTGGATCATCCAAATGCTCTCTAGCAAACTACAGACGGGCCTGGACATGTACTGGCTTAAGCAGGGGGACACGTCTGGCACTGCAGGATTTGAGTTCCTGGCAGCGTAGTGTGTTACTGATTGTAGGCTTTGTTACTTTGGTCCCAGCTCTCTGCAGGTCATTCAATAGGTCCCCCTGTGTGGTTCTGGGATTTTTGCTCACAGTTCTTGTGATCATTTTGACCGCATGGGGGGAGATCTTCCCAGCCTGGTGCAGGTCTACAATTTTGTTTCTGGTGTCCTTTGACAGCTCTTTGGTCTTTGCCATAGTGGAGTTTGGAGTGTGACTGTTTGAGGTTGTGGACAGGTGTCTTTTATACTGATAACAAGTTCAAACAGGTGCCATTAATACAGGTAACGAGTTGAGGACATAGGAGCCTCTTAAAGAAGAAGTTACAGGTCTGTGAGAGCCAGAAATCTTGCTTGTTTGTAGGTGACCAAATACTTATTTTCCACCATAATTTGCAAATAAATTAATTAAAAATCCTACAATGTGATTTTCTGTATTTTTTTTCTTCTCATTTTGTCTGTCATAGTTGAAGTGTACCTATGATGAAAATTACAGGCCTCTCATCTTTTTAAGTGGGAGAACTTGCACAATTGGTGGCTGACTAAATACTTTTTTGCCCCACTGTATGTCATATAAAATCACCCCACCCAGTATTGTAATCAAAACTTACCAGAAAGCATGTAGTCCTTGGCTCAGACAGTGTAGTAGTGTGGGCTCAATAGAATCACATTAGTGTGCAACATCTTGAAAATCAGCTGTACATGTGATGGAAGAATGCACTGTGCATGCAGAGGTTTGCAATTCCATTGAATTTGGGATAGTTTAACCAAAATATGCCACAAGACCTAGAATTGCCTTATGTGTATCCCACAAACAAGGTTCACTGTTATAAGCTAACTTTCTTTGATGAGTTTTGAGCAAAAATCCCGGGCTTAACCTCCCATGGAAAATTTCCAGAAATTTCCCAGAAACTTTCTAACCCTTTGCAACCCTAGTTTGGTGGTAGCCATTCTGTCTTTTTTGTGGTATTTTATGGAAGTTCATTTAGCAGCAGAATAAAATACCAAGCCAGTACTAATGCAAGCTCAATGTAGCCTGTGACTTAGGAAATATGGCAGTTCAGATATAGACAGCTAGTGTGTTTTATAGTGTTGTTAGGCCTACTACAGTTCTAAAGAGGCCAATCAACACACTGATACGGGCAGAAAAAGAGGGAATTAGAGTGAGTGTGTGTGGTCTTGTTCTTCTATCCTTGTGGGTGCATAAAATCCCCCAAAAGTCTCCACAAGGACAGTAAAACATGGAAAATTCTCCCTTGTGGGGACATTTCCCACGCCCCCATGAGGACAAAGGCTATTTTAAAGTTGGTTAGGTTAAGGGTTAGGAGTTAGGTTTGGGCTAGGTTTACTTGTTAGGTTTAGGGGATAGGGAAAATTGGATTTTGAATGGAAATACATTTTAGGTCCCCACGAGGATAGGGAAAAACGTGTGTGTGTGTGATCCAATATTTCTGGGATGGAGATCAGGTGAGGTCAGAGTTGGACAGTCAGTTTTTTGTTCCTTTTCCCTCATCCGTCAGCAATGTTCCTATCAGACTGCCTACTAATGCTCTCTCGTTCTCTCACTCTCCCTCTTGCTCTTTCTATCTGTAACTATTTCGCATACTCTAGTAATCTTGTATTAGGACACCACATTTTAGCATTTCACACACCCCTAATTTCTCTCAACAGTGAGTCAGGTAAATACACTGCATAATATCATAGGCTACATCATCTACTTGTATCTAACCAAACGTTGTGCATTGTTGAGTAGATTGGTTTGTGAACCGACCACTCTGTTGTACCCCTGCAGAACTTAGCAGCAGCAGAGAGAATGTTTAACCTGTGTGTTGTGGTCTTAGGCCCAGTCTGTTAGAATAAGAATGTCTGTGATGAGAATTCCAGAAGTGCTCTCTGTAGTATTGTGTTCCGTAACTGATCTGTTTCTTTAGTTGTACAAATTGTACCCTATTATTCCCTATTTAGTGTGCTACATTTTACCAGGGCTAATCCTGTGTAGTTTAGTACTTTTTGACTAGAACACCCTAGAACTCTCAACTCTGGTCTAGAAAGCTAACGTTTTTTCCAGACACACTGATAGGTGGGCTACTGTATCCTCACAGGCAATGGGAGTACTTTACCTTTGTTTAACCAGGAAGTATGTTGAGATTTGAAACTATTTTTCAAGAGTCCTGGCAATTGAAAAGAAACATGGCCAGTTCTTTTGAGGAGTATTTTACTCTTCTCCTGTTGAATCCATTAGCTACTGTACGATATGATACGGTTTTGCTAGGCAGTAGTGTATTTGTGCATGTTAGGTAACAGTGTGCAAATTGAAATAATAACCTGTTTTATCTCACGACGGACTAGAGGTCGATCGATAATGATTTTTCACCGCCAATGCCGATTATTGGAGGACCAAAAAAAAACGATACAGATTAATCGGCCTATTTTTTATTTATTTTTTAAATGTACTTTTATTCATTTGTAATAATGACAATTACAACAATACTGAATGAACACTTATTGTAACTTAATATAATACATCAATAAAAATCTATTTAGCCTCAACTAAATAATGAAACATGTTTAAATAATGCAAAAACAAAGTGTTGGAGAAGTAAAAGTGCAATATTTGCCGTGTATAAAAGCTAACGTTTGAATTCCTTGCTCAGAACATGAGAACATATGAAAGTTGGTGGTTCCTTTTAACATGCGACTTCAATATTCCAAGGTAAGAGGTTTTAGGTTGTAGTTAATATAGTATTTATAGGACTATTTTTCTCTATACCATTTGTATTTCATATACCTTTGACTATTGGATGTTCTTATAGGCACTATAGTATTGCCAGTGTAACAGTATAGCTTCCGTCCCTCTCCTCACCCCTACCTGGGCTTGAACCAGTAACACATCGACAACAGCCACCCTCGAAGCAGCGTTACCCATCACTCCACAAAAGCAGAGCAAGGGGAATAACTACTCCAAGTCTCAGAGCGAGTGACGTTTGAAACGCTATTAGCGCACACCCTGCTAACTAGCTAGCCATTTCACATCGGTTACACCAGCCGTTAGGCTGATAGGCTTGAAGTCATAAACAGTGCTGTGCTTGCGAAGAGCTGCTGGCAAAACGCACGAAAGTGCAGTTTGAATGAATGCTTATGAGCCTGCTGCTGCCTACCACCGCTCAGTCAGACTGCTCTATCAAATATCAAATCATAGACTTAATTATAACATAACACAGAGAAATACGAACCTTTGGTCATTAATATGGTCAAATCTGGAAACTATCATTTTGAAACAAAACAGTTATTTCAGTGAAATACGGAACCGTTCGGTATTTTAACGGGTGACGTCCCTAAGTCTAAATATTCTTGTATTGCACAACCTTCAATGTTATGTCATAATTATGTACAATTCTGGCAAATTAGTTCACAATGAGCCAGGCTGCCCAGAATGTTGCATATACCCTGACTCTGCGTGCAGTGAACGCAAGAGAAGAGACACAATTTCACCTGGTTAATATTGCCTGCTAACCTGGATTTCTTTTAGCTGAATATGCAGGTTTAAAAATATATAGTGGGGCAAAAAAGTATTTAGTCAGCCACCAATTGTGCAAGTTCTCCCACTTAAAAAGATGAGAGAGGCTTGTAATTTTCATCATAGGTACACTTCAACTATGACAGACAAAATGAGAAAAAAAATCCAGAAAATCACATTGTAGGATTTTGAATGAATTTATTTGCAAATTATGGTGGAAAATAAGTATTTGGTCAATAACAAAAGTTTATCTCAATACTTTGTTATCTACCCTTTGTTGGCAATGACAGAGGTCAAATGTTTTTTGATAGTCTTCACAAGGTTTTCACACACTGTTGCTGGTATTTTGGCCCATTCCTCCATGCAGATATCCTCTAGAGCAGTGATGTTTTGGGGCTGTTGCTGGGCAACACGGACATTCAACTCCCTCCAAAGATTTTCTATGGGGTTGAGATCTGGAGACTGGCTAGGCCACTCCAGGACCTTGAAATGCTTCTTACGAGGCCACTCCTTCGTTGCCCGGGCGGTGTGTTTGGGATCATTTTCATGCTGAAAGACCCAGCCACGTTTCATGACATTCTCCCAATCTTCTTCTGGATCATCCAAATGCTCTCTAGCAAACTTCAGACTGGCCTGGACATGTACTGGCTTAAGCAGGGGGACACGTCTGGCACTGCAGGATTTGAGTCCCTGGCGGCGTAGTGTGTTACTGATGGTAGGTTTTGTTACTTTGGTCCCAGCTCTCTGCAGGTCATTCACTAGGTCCCCCCGTGTGGTTCTGGGATTTTTGCTCACCGTTCTTGTAATCATTTTGACTCCACAGGGTGAGATCTTGCGTGGAGCCCCAGATCGAGGGAGATTATCTGTGGTCTTGTATGTCTTCCATTTCCTAATAATTGCTCCCACAGTTGATTTCTTCAAACCAAGCTGCTTACCTATTGCAGATTGTCTTTCCAGCCTGGTGCAGGTCTATAATTTTGTTTCTGGTGTCCTTTGACAGCTCTTTGGTCTTGGCCATAGTGGAGTTTGGAGTGTGACTGTTTGAGGTTGTGGACAGGTGTCTTTTGTACTGATAACAAGTTCAAACAGGTGCCATTAATACAGGTAATGAGTGGAGGACAGAGGAGTGTTACGGTTTTCTAGGTGTGAAGGAGAGTCGGACCAAAATGCAGCGTGTAGATTGCGATCCATGTTTAATGAATAACGTAAACACGAAGTAACACAAACTCTACAAAACAAAGAATGTAAATAACGAAACGAAAACCGAAACAGCCTATACTTGTGAAAACTAACAAAGATAGGAACAAGGACACTAAGGACAATCACCCACGACAAACTCAAAGAATATGGCTGCCTAAATATGGTTCCCAATCAGAGACAACGATAAACACCTGCCTCTGATTGAGAACCACTCCAGACAGCCATAGACTTTGCTAGATAACCCCACTAGCTACAATCCAAATACATACACACCAAAACCCCAAGACAAAACACACCACAATACAAAAACCCCATGCCACACCCTGGCCTGACCCAATACATGAAGAAAAACACAAAATACTTAGACCAGGGCATGACAAGGAGCCTCTTAAAGAAGAAGTTACAGGTCTGTGAGAGCCAGAAATCTTGCTTGTTTGTAGGTGATTTATTTTCCACCATAATTTGCAAATAAATTCATAAAAATCCTACAGTGTGATTTTCTGGATTTTTTTTCTCATTTTGTCTGTCATAGTTGAAGTGTACCTATGATGAAAATTACAGGCCTCTCTCATCTTTTTAAGTGGGGGAACTTGCACAATTGGTGGCTGACTAAATACTTTTTTGCCCCACTGTACTTCTGTGTATTGATTTTAAGAAAGGCATTGGTGTTTATGGTTAGGTACACGTTGGAGCAACAATACGCACCGCATCGATTATATGCAACGCAGGACACGCTAGATAAACTAGTAATATCATCAACCATGTGTAGTTATAACTAGTGATTATGATTGATTGATTGTTTTTTATAAGATAAGTTTAATGCTAGCTAGCAACTTACCTTGGCTTCTACTGCATTCGCGTAACAGGCAGTCTCCTTGTGGAGCGCAACGAGAGGCAGGTGGTTATAGCGGTGGACTAGTTAACTGTTAGGCTGCAAGATTGGATCCCCCGAACTGACAATGTGAAAATCTTTCGTTCTGCCCCTGAACAAGGCAGTTCACCCACCATTCCTAGGCCGGCATTGAAGATAAGAATGTGTTCTTAACTGACTTGCCTAGTTAAATAAAGGTTAAAAAAATAAAAATAATACATCTGCAAAATCGGCACCGCAAAATACCGATTTCCGATTGTTATGAAATCTTGAAGTCGGCCCTAATTAATCAGCCATTCCGATTAATCGGCCGACCTCTACTACAGACTAGTGATCCATTAACTCATTCATCCCAGATGCCACTGTACTCAGCAACTATACAACGAGACGGGCCAACTTAGTGATTGTATTAGTACCTCACTATGGCTGGTATGTAGCTGGCTGATTGCTGTGTTATTGTATCATGTATCAGCCACTGTACTAAAGCCACTATTCAATAGAGTGGCCTGGCTTGCACTTTGCATCCCCCGACTGACAAAGAATGTCACAACAAAAGAGTCAGAGTTATACAGAGTTCAACACACAGGTCAGAAAGCCTTATGGAGGGGAGGGGAAAAGCATTACTGGATCTGTCGTGAAATAAACAGGTTTTTGTTAACTTTATACACACATGCAGTCTGCTGTCATGCACACATGCATGCTCACACACACAGATGCTTGGGGCAGTCACGCTAACTCAGCGATATTCTCACTCGCGTCCTCGATCAGGCTGTGCATTGCCCGGGTGATCATTGCTAAGGGCTGTGTTAGCATTCAAATGTGGAGTCAATGAAGTGATTATGGAATGAGCAATCAAGTTATTGATCTACTGCAGATCCATGTCATCTATCTCTATCCATATGTGCTTAGCATCTGTTAAGCTGATCCACAGGCAATCTTAACTTGTACAGTTATGGAGAAAAACTGGCCTTAGACAATGATCTAACAATGACTTCATTAGTCCACATTACTAATATGGCTGATCTAGGATCAGTTGACCCTTTTCCCGCCTTAACTTTAATCATTACGGTGAGAAACTCAATGTCCTATCAGGTGCCAACATGGCACCCATTACAACATCTTAAATTCAGTTTGCCTAACTCTCTCTGATATTGTTTAACTCTTTGCATCGTGTGCGTGTGTGTGTGTGGAGAGTTTCTGCCCTGGTCCCAGAGAGTGTCTGTTTTTAGGTGGATTGGAAAGAGTGTCACATGGGTATGGATGACTTTTTGCGATTGTGTTGAGGGCAACACATTTAATAGTCTCTGACGGCCGGGGTCAGAAAGGGAGGGGAACTACACACACACAACCATCTCTGACGGGCCGGGGTCAGAAAGGGAGGGATTGTAAAACAAGGAACTACACACACAACAACCATTGGGGTCAGCATGTTACACACAAATTTCTTGTTAACAAACACTCTCTCTGTTCATCTCTCTCTCACTAGGCCTATTGACTGTGGTCACTATTCCCTTGTATACTGGTATTGAGAGATTTTGTGTGTACTCTAAAGTCCCCACAAGGAGTGTAAAACAAGGAAAATTATCCCTTGTGGGGACATTTTCCATACAGTTGAAGTCGGAACTTTACACACTTAGGTTGGGGTCATTAAAACTAGTTTTTCGACCACTCCACAAATTTCTTGTTAACAAACTATAGTTTTGGCAGAACTGAAAAAAAGTGTGCGAGCAAGGAGGCCTACAAACCTGACTCCGTTACACCAGCTCTGTCAGGAGGAATGGGCCAAAATTCACCCAACTTATTGTGGAAGCTTGTGGAAGGCTGCCCGGAACGTTTGACCCAAGTGAAACAATTTAAAGGCAACGCTACCAAATACTAATTGGGTGTATGTAAACTTCTGACCCACTGGGAATGTGATGAAAGAAATAAAAAGCTGAAATAAATCTTCCTCTGCTATTATTCTGACATTTCACATTCTTAAAATAAAGTGGTGATCCTAACTGACCTAAGACAGGGAATTTTTACCAGGATTAAATGTCAGGAATTGTGAAAAACTGAGTTTAAAACTGTCGTTCTTAACCTGGGTTCGATCGAACCCCAGGGGTTCGGTGAGTCAGTCTCAGGGGTTCGGCGGAGGTCAAGACACACATCCGACTCATATGATTCGTGATAACACGCCCCGCTTGGCCATCATTGGCTGCAGGTGATCACGCTACATCGCTTGGCCTATCTGTGCTGCAGGGAATTTGGTGCACTCAGTAGTCGACTTGTGACTGTCGTGATGGTACGTCTTGTGATTTCTTTCTTAATATTTTAATCCCTTCAGACGTACTATGTCGAGCAAAAAAAGAAAGTGGTCGAACAAATATGTACAATATGGATTCACATGTATAACGGAACGTGATGGGAGTCAGCGTCCTAACTACATGATTTGCAATGCCAAGTTGAGCAATTCTAGTCTAGCACCGGCAAAACTAAGAGAACACTTCCTTAAGCTGCATGGAGATGGAAAATACAAGAACACAACGCTCGCTGAACCCATGGTGAAGAGAGCCAGATTCGATTAAAAGGCTACTCTGCCTGTTCTCGGCTTTGTACCCATCAACAAACCGATCCTCACAGCATCGTACAAACTTGCTTACCTGATCGCAAAGCAGGGCAAGCCACACACCATTGGTGAAACACTCATAAAACCAGGTGTGTTGAAGATGGCGAATATCATGCTGGGAAAAGAGGCTGAAGTTAAGTTATCCCAAATTCCTCTTTCAAATGACACCATCAGCGACAGAATAGAGGACATGAGCAAAGACATCTTGGCTCAAGTAGTTGCAGATCTGATTTCAAGCCCGGCAAAATTCAGCCTTCAACTCGAGGAGACCACAGACGTTTCCAATCTAAGCCAGCTTGCTGTATTCGTGCGCTATGTGAAAGACGACGTGATAAAGGAAGATTTTATTTTATTTTGTAAGCCTCTTACAACAACAACTAAGGCAGCCGATGTGAAGAAACTTGTGGATGACTTCTTCAAAGACAACAATCTTTCGTGGGATATGGTTTCTGCAGTTTGTTCGGATGGAGCTCCAGTCATGCTGGGAAGAAAGTCTGGTTTTGGTGCGCTAGTGAAAGCCGATGCACCACACATCATTGTTACGCATTGTATTCTGCACAGGCATGCGTTGGCAACAAAAACCTTGCCTCAAAACTGGCAGAAGTATTAAAAATTGTAGTGGAATGCGTGAACTATGTGTGAACTAGTGCTCTGAGGCACCGCATCTTCAGTGAGCTGTGTAAAGAAATGGGCTCTGAATTCGAGGTACTTCTGTACCATTCTAACATTCTGTGGTTATCCCGGGGACAGGTGCTGAATCGTGTTTTTGCCATGTGTGTGGAATTAGCCCTGTTTTTGCAAGAGTACCAACATTGCCATGCAGATTGCTTCAAAAATTCTGAGTTCATTCTCATTTTAGCGTACATGGCTGATATCTTCGAAGCTCTCAATCATCTCAATCAAAAGATGCAGGGCGGTGGAGTCAACATCATCGAAGCGGAGGAAAACCTGAAGGCTTTTCAAAAAAAGCTACCGTTATGGAAACGATGAACAGAGAACGATAACTTCTGAAACTTTCCCCTGCTGGACGACTGTGTAAGTAAGATCGAAGATGTATCTGGAATCGGAGACATTTCTGTACCCGCGGAACTGAAGCAAGCAATTGCCACGCCCTTAGATGAGCTTGCAAAGTCTCTCGACGGATACTTCCCTACAAGAGAGTCATATCCAGCATGGGTGAGACAGCCGTTCACGTTTAGTGTTGAAACAACAGATGTCAATGATGAGTACCTCGATGAAATCATTGAAATTCAGCAGAGCCAGGTTCAACAGCAACTCTTCAGAACAACAACGCTTTCAACGTTTTGGTGTCAACAAATGGTAACGTACCCTGTTATTGCTAAGAAAGCTCTGGAGATTTTCATACCATTTGTTACAACATATCTTTGCGAGCAATCCTTTGAGGATGCTGGACATAAAAACCAAGAAAAGGAACAGACTTTGTTGCGAAAATGACATGAGAGTGGCACTTGCCAAGGTGAAGCCGCGCATTTCTGAACTGGTCTCTGAAAGGCAACAGCAGAAGTCACACTGATTTGCAGTAAATATGAATTATTATGTTTTTGTTTTTGTGTGAAAATCATGTTTTGATGATTTTGTTCTTTGAACACAGTGATGTTGATGCACGGTTCATTTTGTGCACCAGTAAAATATATACCTATGTTTTGAATTTGAAAAAATCATATTTTATTTTTCCAATTAAGAAGGGTTCGGTGAATGCGAATATGAAACTGGTGGGGTTCAGTACCTCCAACAAGGTTAAGAACCACTGGTTTAAAAGTATTTGTCTAAGGCCTATGTAACCTTCCGACTTCAACTGTATATATGCCCATGAGGACAAAAGCTATTTTGTATGTGTGTGTCTTCCAGGGCAGCCCTCTGCATCTCCTCTCCATGTTATGAACCTACAGTATGACATCAGATGCTGTAGTGTGTTCCTATGGCCATGTTTTATTCACAGTACTTTTACAGTGACTGTTTGGTAATCCCTCACCTGACCTGTGTCTCCCTCTGTGTCGTAACACAACGACAGGACACGGCCTTGTTCTCCTTGCCTTGTGCAAGCTCTCTCACGCTCTCTCTTTCTCTACCTACCTCTCTCTCTCGTTCTGTACTTTATCTCATTCTACCCCCTCTTTCTCCCACCCTCCTTTTTCCCTTTCTCTCGCTCTCTGCTGCCCCTCACTTTTTATTTGAAGCCAAAGTTGGAGGACTTCAAAGGAAACCATGGCAACGCCTCCACCAAACCCATCTTCCAAAAAAGGGGGAGGGAGGGTGGTAGTGTGCATACAGTAATTTGGGTTTAGGATTAGCGGCTTGAAGTGCAGTCGTAATTTCATTTCTGTGTAATGACTCATACCATGGAACTTGCACGAGTCAATGGGGGGACGGATAGTATTTTGCATAATTTTGGTTTAGTATTAGTGGCTTGAAGTGCAGTCGTAATTCCATCTCAGGATAATGACCCATACAATGGAACTCTCCTGTGAGCGTCAACAAACACACGCATCAAAGAGTTGGGACTACTTGAAACTGTGGAATCGGGGCAGTTCAAAGGCAGTCAACGCTCTCTCTCTCTTCTTGTGGTAGCAATTGAAATGATAGAAATACATTTTCGATATGAATATAATTTTATGTAGTGACACAATCTTTGGATTTATTTCATTCAATGTTTTAACCCTGCCTATCTAAATATTTCTGTTAAGCTGTCTGACTAATCAACCCCTGTGTTAGCCAGACCATGTCTCTCTCAGAAAGTGGGGAGTAGATAGCTAACAGACTCATGCCCTGTCTCTCTCTCTCTATGTGTTCATAGCTATATTTGCAGAGGCTAGCTAATTAACCTGTAACGTTTGCCTAGCAACGAGACTGTAGCAGACTGGTGTATTAGTGGGTGGTTAGCATATATTTAGCAGACTTTTGCCCTGTCTTTCTCTGTATTAGCATCTAGCTGGATACATATAGGGTAGCTAGCTATTTAGCATGAAGCTAAGCTTGTGTTAGCCCAGCAACCTCTAAGACTGTAGCAGACTGCTAGCCAATGTCTCTCACAATCAGAGGTCTGGGTATAACAGACTTACTTCCTATTTTGTATAACTGTCTTTCCTAGTTAAAATAAATGTTAAGAACAAATTCTTATTTACGTTGACGGCCTACCCCGGCCAAACCCTATGGGACTCCCAATCACGGACGGTTGTGATTCAGCCTGGAATCGAACCAGGGTCTGTAGTGATACGTCTAGCACTGAGCTGCAGTGCCTTAGACCACTGCACCACTCAGGAGCCCATGTATATCCATAAGACCTAGCTATAGCAGACTGGTGTCACAGCTAACTAATTAGCCATAATGTTAGCCTAGCGACCTCTAGACTGTAGCAGACTGGTGTCACAGTGGGTGGTTAAAGGATGATTATGTTGATAGCATTAGCTCTGGGACTTTAACACGCATTCCTACAGGGAGGCCAGGCAGGGACAGAGATACCACTTAGTCAGCCTTCTGTTCATCCCTCCCCCTCCCTGCTTTCCCTCATGGCCTCACCCTTCTCCCTCTCCTCACTCGACTTCATCCCTGTTGACCCTGCTCTCGTCTCACCCTCCCCCTTCCACCTTCTTCCATCTGGAGAGTGGCGGTGTCTGTAGGTCAAGTGAGATAAGGATAATTGTGCTTAGTTAGGCCAGCGAGCCATCCAGGGCAGCCATGGAATTTAGTTAAGGACCGCCTTCCAGGGCAGTTACTGTATTATGACCAGATGACAATCACACTCACCTGTCTGAAAGTAATCCAGGTTAGAATCATCACACGGCTGACTCCAGGAAGAGTGTTAAGTTTGTTAATTACGCACTGGGTCACACAAAACCTAGCCAAGGCACACGGCATAGGCATTATGTACTGTATTAGTGCGTTAGATCTAGATGTAGTTTAGACAATCTTTCGGTCTTTCCCTTTTCTCTCGCTCCATCACTATTGCAATGTCACATTGGGTTCCACTGCTGCACACGTCTAGAGCAGGTATCTCAGCATGTTGCTATAGCAACAGCCCCCTTGGCACCACTCTCCTCCCTTTTACTAGCCTCTACTGACCTGCTGCTCTATCCTGCTATGTAGTTTTAAACAAAAACCACTACTGTAGCAACACAAGCTATGCATCCCACTGCTGGCTTGCCTCTGAAGCTAAGCAGGATTGGTCCTTATTGGTCCCTGGATGAGAGACCAGATGCTGCTGGAAGTGGTGTTAGAGGGCCAGTAAGAGGCATTCTTTTTCTCTGGTCTAAAATATGCCAATGCCCCAGGACAGTGGTTGGGGAAATTGTCCTGTGTAGGGTGCTATCTTTCAGATGGAACATTAAATGGGTGACCTGACTCTCTGTGGTCACTAAAGGTCACTTATTGCAAGTAGGGGTATTTAAGCCACAATCTGGCCTCATACCATCATGGCCACCTAATCATCCCCAGCTTCCAATTGGCTCATTCATCCCCCTTTCTCTCCCCTGTAACTATTCCCCAGGTTGTTGCTGTAAATGAGAATGGGTTCTCAGTCAACTTCAAGGCAGCGGCAGCGTAGCCTAGTTGTTAGAGCGTTGGACTAGGTTGCAAGTTCAAATCCCTGAGCTGACAAATCCCCGAGCTGTCGTTCTGCCCCTGAACAAGGCAGTTAACCTACTGTTCCTAGGCCGTCATTGAAAATAAGAACAAATTCTTATTTATAATGACGGCCTACCGGGAAATCGTGATTTTAAAGTGGATTTAACAGGTGACATTGACAAGGGATCATAGCTTTCAGCTGGTCAGTTCACAAGAAATTTGTATAATAGAAAGCGCAAGAGTCCTTAATGCTTTGTATACTTGGTGTATAATGCTGCATAGAATGGCTAATTTGTTAATATTTACAAACGCCTACTTGTGATTTCGCTGGATCAGTGTGGAGGAATGAATATATAGTACATGCATAATGATCTGCATGTTATTGTGACAGTAAGGGGAAAACACTGGATGAAACCTTGGGGTTTTAGGCTGGGTTTCTGTACAGCACTTTGAGATATCAGCTGATGTACGAAGGGCTATATAAATACATTTGATTTGATTTGAGGTGTCCTTCCTAACTCAGTGGCTGGAGAGGAAGAAAACCACTCATGGATTTCACCATGAGGCCAATGGTGACTTTAAAATAGTTAGTATTCTATCACAGCCATTAAACTGAGGATGGATCAACAACATTGTAGTTACTCCACAATACTAACCCTAATTGACAGAGTGAAAAGAAGGAAGTCTGTACAGAATACAAATATTCCCAAACATGCATCCTGTTTGCAACAAAGCATCAAATGATTAGTGCAAAAAATGTGGAAAAGCAATTTAACTTCTTGTCCTGAATACAAAGTGTTTGGGGCAAATCCAATACAACCCATTACTGAGTATAACTCCATATGTTCAAGCATAGTGGTGGCTGCATCATGTTATTTGTATGCCTGTAATCGTTAGGGATGGGAGTTTTTCAGGATGAAAAATAAATAAATGGAATAGGAGCTAAGAGACGTCGAAAACCTGGTACAGTCTGCTTTCCACCAAACACCAGGAGATGAATTCACCTTGAGACATCTCAAGACAAAGGTGATGGCTGTCTCTTCCCTTATGGGGTAAGGGAAGAGGGAGGAAGACCGAGAAAGAGGCAGGGGAATAAAGGGAGAGAGAAAGAGAATGCTTACGATCCTTTTCTCAGAATAAGGAGAGAATTTGTCAGATGGATACAGAGAGGTATAGAGAGAGAAAGAGAGAGAGAGAAAGTGAGATAAAGGGTAACGGATAGACTGATGGGTGGATCCTAAAGTGGACGGACAGCCAGACAGGCCTCAAGGTTAAAGGGATGACTAGACTAGAGGGTGTGTGTGTGTGTGTGTGATCTACTCTTCTGAGTGACCTCGATACTGCCTCTACACATTACTCACACTCCAGGCACACACACCTGCGGCATTACTCATGTCGAGTAAAGATATCCCTCTATCTTATTCACACACACAGGCTCCAACCCTCTAGGTAATGGGGATATACCCACTCAAGGGCAATATGGGGTGGGGGTGGTAGTGGGGTGTTAGGTTATTCAGTTGTAATGGAATTGTGTTTACAGGGAAAGCCTAATGCTTACAAACATACATACATGCATGCATGCATGCAGTTGAAGTCGGAAGTTTACATACACTTAGGTTGGAGTCATTAAAACTCGTTTTTCAACCACTCCACAAATTTCTTGTGAACAAACTATAGTTTTGGCAAGTCGGTTAGGACATCTACATCTACTAAGTAGTTTTTCATCAATTGTGGACAGAACTGAAAAGGCGTGTGCACGCAAGGAGGCAGACAAACCTCAAACTGACTCTTACTTTTGATTTTCACCACCCCGACACATTATTAAATTTCAGTCAAAATTTTGAGTAAAAAAAAATATTCTGATTCAGGTAGGACCATGAGCTGTTGCTATTGATAAGGTGTCTGATTCATCATTTTCACCTCGAATAGAAATAGAGGGTCCTTTGTCAGAGGTTGTTTGTTGTGAGTCTGAGGGAACTTTATGGACTTGGCCAGATGATTCTGCATCATTGTTGCATTC
This sequence comes from Oncorhynchus tshawytscha, assembly GCF_018296145.1. Classification (NCBI taxonomy): domain Eukaryota; kingdom Metazoa; phylum Chordata; class Actinopteri; order Salmoniformes; family Salmonidae; genus Oncorhynchus; species Oncorhynchus tshawytscha. The sequence continues at coordinate 15,994,872 of NC_056443.1, forward strand.
TTCACATATGTTTTGGCACAGTATTTGCAAATGTACACATCTTTTCCTTCTACATTAGCTGCAGTGAAATGTCTCCACACATCAGATAGTGCCATGGAATTTTCCTGTAAAGATTAGGGAAACAAAATACAATTCCATGTACACATAGTTAAGCAGTTAAATTAAACAACTCCTTTTTGTAAGATAAATGTTTTAAAATGAAACATGTATGGAAACAGGTGAATTAACACTCCTCAGTTAGCAGGCTCAAGCAAGCTAAAACCCACATGGTAGCAAAAACTAACTAAGCAGAAATTGTTAACAAGTTAGAAATTATTTAAACACACTTTGCTGGTGGCTACTATTTACTAGTTAACAAAAAAATATGTATGTCGTATAAAATATATTCACCCTACCCAGTATTGTAATCAAAACTTACCAGAAAGCATGTAGTCCTTGGCTCAGACAGTGTAGTAGTATTGGCTCAATAGTGTGCAAGATCTTGAGAATCAGCTGTACATCTGATGGAAGAATGCACTGTGCATGCAGAGGGTTGCAATTCCATTGAATTGGGGACAGTTTAACCAAAATGTGCCACAAGACCTAGAATTGCCTAATGTGTATCCCACAAAAAAAAGTTTACTGTTTATAGGCTAACTTTTTTTGATAAATGTAAGCAAAATTCCCTGGCTTAACTTCCCATGGAACAATTCCGGAAATTTACCGGAAAGTTTCCGACCCTTTGCAACCCTATGTGAGATGGAGAGAGGACAGACACTATCTGTTAGGATGACAGGCAGAGCTCAATTGGGACAAACCAAACAACCAACACACACACACACACACATAAATTGCGCTCATCATCACTTTTCATTTGTGCCCTGGTTCCCTTTTTCCATCTCAGTTGGAAGGCGGTGTGTGTCTCTGTGTGTTTTCCCAGTCAGTGCTGTGGAAGTCAGCCATTCCACACACACTCCCACACTTCCAAGATAATCACCGTCACAATTACTATCACATAGAGAACTGACATAAATACTTCACACACGCATCATGCTGTGGGTGTGGGTGTGTGTGTGTGTGTGTGTGTGTGTGTGTGTGTGTGTGTGTGTGTGTGTGTGTGCATGCGTATATCAAACACACACACTGGTCTGACACACATCACACAGTTAAAATCCAAGGGCAGAAGAGGCCATGGACCAAATTCAGAAGAGAGAGAGAGAGGAGCTACAGTTCCATCTCACGTGTAGCTTCCTTGGAGAGGGAGAGAGCGTTCTTCGCAGCAGAGTTTTTCCGTCTTTTTCTACAAAGACATTGTGCTCCCCTATCATGATAGGTGTGCATCACAAATGGCATACTCTTCCCTTTTATAGGGCACTACCTTTGACCAGGGTCCATGTGGATTTGGTCAAAAGTAGTGCACTATATTAGGGAACAGGATACCATTTGTTACGCGTTCAGGGGCTCTCCTTATTCTGTCCTCTCACCAGTGGTAAGACAGCCCAGCAGGAGCAGCACAAGCTGTGGCAGTTAACAGTTAACACTGAACCAACCATTCCACCTCATTGGACCCTGCACAGATCCCAGTCGCACTGACACAAAGCAGCTTAGCAGGCAACTGGTCCCCGGGGGCCTGACACCAGCCCAATATTAACAGAGCCAGTCACCCAGATCAGGTCACTGTCTCTAAGTCAGTGGAGATAGTTATCTCTGTGGCCTACAGGCTGATCAGAAGGCAGTTTGTATTTAGTTCATCGCTGTGGATATCTGATCTGACTGTCTGAGTTGATTTGTGTAATGTCTTCTGTGATGTTCACTTTTGATTTATCCTTTTCCTGTGCTTCTTTTCTCCCTCCCTACTTCTTTCTTCCCTTTGTCTAACTCTCCTTCTACTCTTCCTCTTTTGTCACCCTGTCTTTCCTACTGCCTCTCTCTCTACCACTACCTACAGCTCTCTCTCCATCTCTTCCCCCAGGTGAATCACCATGCCATTGGTAAAGCGCAGTATAGAGCCCAGACACCTCTCTCTCTCCCTCCCTCACTTTTTTGTCCATTTCTCACTCTTTCTTGCACTTTCTTCCATCTCTCTCCCCATAGGTAAACCATGCCATTGGTAAAACGCAGTATAGAGCCGAGACACCTGTGTCGAGGTGCAGTACCTGATGGAGTCACCAGTGAACTGGAGTGTGTTACCAATAGCACCCTCGCTGCCATCATCAAACAGCTTGGTAGCCTCAGTAAGTGTGTGTGTGCACGCGCACCGGGGGCGGGGTTGTTATTTGTGTGAAACAAACACATCAGTGAAGGGCAGGAGAGAGAGATAGGAGCATGGTTTAAACATGTGAGGCCATGATCCGTGCGCCTATTGGAAATCCATCCATCTCCTCACTGGTCTGTGCCTCCTAGGCTTATCCTGATCTCCTATAGACTTATCCTGTATGCTGATCGGGTCTGCTGTAGAGGTTGAGATGGGAATAGATTAGCTTGACTTTCTGACCCAGACACCTGCAGATAATAATAATGGACACTTACCAGTAGGCTGACTGTTGAAGCTAATACAAATTGCCAGTATTTGTGGCTCTACATTCACCCAGCTTTGCCCTATGGCTTCTATGGAATAGCAGCCATATCTAAGGACTTTGTGTCTAAGGGTGTATTATTTATTTAATACATTGGAATAATAGTCTGTTAGTCATGCCAGTAGCCTCTACACCAGTGGTTGCTAATGTGTCCACTTTGGGGTAGAATCCCTTGCGTAGTAAAGTAAGTACACCTTGTTATTGTGGTCTAATGGTATTCCTTTGACAGGGAAGCTTCATTAGACTAAAAGACAACTCCGACTTCCACCTCTCCACCCTAGAGACAATGACTGAAGTGCACTTGAGTGTGCTTTGAAAACCATCTTCACTCAGTGTTAGACTACATTATTTATGTGTGGTACAATATGTATCAGTGCTATAACAATGATAAGTCCTTATATCTAGTCAATAACCTGACATGGCACCCAGCGATGTTACAGTAGGTGCTGTTTTAATTTATATTGTTATATATCTACATTGAGAGAGAGATATGCAGGGTCCCTTGATAAGGTGTGTGTACACACTGTGGAGCAGGCAGACTATAATGCATTGTTCTCTGCTGGATGTCAGACAGGAGGAGGGGGCACAACACCCTGCAGTGAGTGTTATCCTGTGTACTAATGTGTCTCTTCCTCCTGCAGGTCGTCATGCGGAGGACATCTTTGGAGAGCTGTTCAATGAAGCCAACAGCTTCTACATGAGAATGAACAACCTACAGGAGAGAGTAGACATACTGGCTGTCAAAGTCACACAGCTAGACTCCACCGTGGAAGAAGGTGTGTTTTCATCTTAGTTTGTCACCTGACAAAGTGTGTTGGTACATGGGATAAAGCATAGCAGCAGCAACATTTCACCTACAGCCGCTTCACTGAGTGAATGCAGCTCTCTATCTGTTTTGCAGCAGTGAGGTTTTCCCCAGTGGTGTGATTGAATGCAGCCACTCTGTCTTTGGTGGAATTTGGAATGTGCATATCATTGGTAAATGCTAAGTGGGATGCTTGTGACGACTCAACTCTGACGTCACCCCATTGAAGTTAAAATGTTAAAGTAAGGGTTATGGTTAAGGTTAGGGTTTAGGGCAGGGTCGTCCCAAGGATCCCACAGGATCCCACTGAGCATATGATCTATACACTCTTGATTGAGTGTGTATTGTGCAGTCCCACATAAAAAAAGACTACAATTTAATATAAAATACTAAATTACTTAGTATAAAATGTTCTGTTATTGTGGAGTATACTGTGGAATATTATACTACACACTGTAGTATTCCTCAATCGTGTTGTGCTTACTACATCATTTTGTAGTATACTCTAGAATATTATACTCCACACTGTAGTATCCCTTGATTGTGTAGTGCTTACTATAGTATTATTTTAGTATACTGTAGAATACTATACTACACAATGCCCTCTCCCACCTGGATAAGAGGATCACTATAGTGCCCTCCAAGCTCATCACTAAGCTTTCCTCAAAACACTATAGTGAATACTATAGTATATAAATATAGTAATACTACAGGGGACTATAGTATTTTATTTCATGTGGCCTGCTACAGTGGTGTGAGCTGTACTGTGCCTTAGCTGCAGTGGAGTAGTGAAGTGACCCAGCTTTTATTAGAGATTCAGGAGGGATGAACACAAACACAGACACACACACACACACACACTGGATTCAGGAGGGATGAGCTGACCACCTGAGAGAGAAGCACTGTATTACACGACTAATAATAACCTTGCCTCTATCATATCCTCCACTCCTCTTTTCTCCTACACGTGTTCTCCACCTTTCTATTCCCCGTTTCCCCCCTTCTCTCTGGCCCCTCCTCTTTTGTCCTTCTTCCCTTTCATATCATATTTCTTCCCGCTTCTCTCTTCTAGTTTTTTAATCTGCTTTCCTCTTCTCTCCTGTCTCCTACTCAGCCATTCCATCCATACCTTACACACTGTGTGCTGTTAGAGTAGTATCTCTCTCTTTCAGTCCCCATAGGAATGCATTGTCTCTTCAGCCACATAGAGCAGCACTGTATTGGCAACGCACAGGGAGTTGCATTGTCAGTGTGATGGCTAAGCACTCTTTTTGTGTGTGTGTGTTGTGTGCGTGCATTATAAACTCTCGACTGTCTGACCTTCAAACGAACCAGCCACGTGCGGTTGTGTGTCTGCTGACCTTTTTCTAGCCTGTAGAGGTGTCAGACTCAACGGATAGGGGTGAGTTGCTTTTTAAAGTGTGTGAGTGTGCGCACGTGTGTATGTTTGTTTATGCGTACATGGGTGCATGATTTGGGTTGTGGTTGTTGTTCCTGTGGATATTTGGTTTTTGACTCTGGCTTTGTGGTTTGTCTGCTTGAATATTTTGGTGTGTGTGTCAGTGGCTTTCCTCCTCCAGAATAGCCTGAGTATATCTTTAATAGATGATTACTAATCGATGAGCCTCGTGCTGTGTGTGTGGTTTCTTTGTGTATCGTGTGTGTCTGAGTCCTGCTGACAGATGTGAAGCTAAAGGGAAAGATGTCTGCAGTGATACATGTGGTAACATGGGAGGGAGGTATTTGTATTTATTAGGGATCCACATTATCTGCTACCAAGGCAGGGGTCCAAACACAGTAAGGCACTTACATCAAACATTTAAAAAAAGATAAAACGGTACATCCATACAGCATTATTACACCGCTACATACACTATACAAAAGTATGTAGACACCACTTAAAATGAGTGGATTCTGCCATTTCAGCCACACCTGTTGCTGAGAGGTGTAGAAAATCAAGCACACTGCTCTGCAATCTCCATAAACTAACATTGGCAGTAGAATGGCCTTACTGAAGAGCTCAGTGGCTTTCAACGTGGCACCGTCATAGGTCTCCACCTTTCCAACAAGTCAGCTCGTCAAATTTCTGCCCTGCTAGAGCTGCCCCGGTCAGCTGTAAGTGCTGTTATTGTAATGTGGAAACATCTAGGAGCAACAACTGCTGAGCCTCAAAGTGGTAGGCCACACAAGCTCACAGAAAAAGGACTACCTGAAGCACATACTGTGTAAAAATCGTCTGTCCTCAGCTCATTACCGAGTTCCAAACTGCCTCTGGAAGCAACATCCGCACAAGAACTGTTTGTCGGGAGCTTCATGAAATGGATTTCCATGGATAAGCAGTCGCACACAAGCCTAAAATCACCATGTGCAATGGAGTGGTGTAAAGCTCGCCGCCTTTGGACTCTGGAGCAATGGAAATGCGTTCTCTGGAGTGATGAATCACGCTTCACCATCTGGCAGTCCAAAGGACGAACCTGGATTTGGCGGATGGCAAGAGAGCGCTACCTGCCCGAATGCATAGTTCCAACTGTAAAGTTTGGTGGAGGAGGAATAATGTCTTTGGCTGTTTCATGGTTCAGGCTAGTTCCCTTAGTTCCACTGAAGGGAATTCTTACCGCTACAGAAATCAATGACATTATAGACAATTCTGTGCTTCCAACTTTGTGGCAACATAGGAATTCTCTCCCCATGTCCTTTTTTTGTTTTGTTCATTGAGAAATGAAAAATGATACATCTGACATAGCGCCTGATTCAGTAACATTTAACAAGGATTAGATTGAGGCAGAGGTTATAGGAAGTGCCATGGATGTATAGCGAAGGGAAAGGTGGAAAGTATCTGGGAAACTACAGTACCTTTTTAATTTAGCAAGAAGAAAATATGAGAAAGTTTTGTTTACATGAGTGGGGGAGGGGGGCTGACTGGCTTTCAAAAGTTGGCACTGCATGACATAAGTATTTGATCACCTACCAACCAGTAAGAATTCTGGCTCTCACAGACCTGTTAGTTTTTCTTTAAGAATCCCTCCTGTTCTCCACTCATTACCTGTATTAACTGCACCTATTTGAGCTCGTTACCTGTATAAAAGACACCTGTCCACACACTCAATCAAACAGACTCCAACCTCTCCACAATGGCCAAGACCAGCGAGCTGTGTAAGGACATCAGAGATACAATTGTAGACCTGCACAAGGCTGAGATGGGCTACAGGACAATAGGCAAGCATCTTGGTGAGAAGGCAACAACTGTTGGGGCAATTATTAGAAAATGGAAGAAGTTCAAGGTGACGGTCAATCACCCTCGGTCTGGGGCTCCATGCAAGATCTCACCTCGTGCGGCGTCAATGATCATGAGGAAGGTGAGGGATCAGCCCAGAACTACCTGGTCAATGACCTGAAGAGAGCTGGGACCACAGTCTCAAAGAAAACCATTAGTAACACACTACGCCGTCATGGATTAAAATCCTGCAGTGCATGCAAGGTCCCCCTGCTCAAGCCAGCGTATGTCCAGGCCCGTCTGAAGTTTGCCAATGACCATCTGGATGATCCAGAGGAGGAATGGGAGAAGGTCATGTGGTCTGATGAGACAAAAATAGAGCTTTTTGGTCTAAACTCCACTCGCCGTGTTTGGAGGAGGAAGAAGAAGGAGAAGTACAACCCCAAGAACACCATCCCAACCGTGAAGCATGGAGGTGGAAACATCATTCTTTGGGGATGCTTTTCTGCAAAGGGGACAGGACGACTGCACCGTATTGAGGGGAGGATGGATGGGGCCATGTATCGCGAGATCTTGGCCAACAACCTCCTTCCCTCAGTAAGAGCATTGAAGATGGGTCGTGGCTGGGTCTTCCAGCATGACAATGACCCGAAACACACAGCCAGGGCAACTAAGGATTGGCTCCCTAAGAAGCATCTCAAGGTCCTGGAGTGGCCTAGCCAGTCTCCAGACCTGAACCCAATAGAAAATCTTTGGAGGGAGCTGAAAGTCCGTATTGCCCAGCGACAGCCCCGAAACCTGAAGGATCTGGAAAAGGTCTGTATAGAGATGTGGGCAAAAATCCCTGCTGCAGTGTGTGCAAACCTGGTCAAGAACTACAGGAAAGGTATGATCTCTGTAATTGCAAACAAAGGTTTCTGTACCAAATATTAAGTTTTGCTTTTCTGATGTATCAAATACTTATGTCATGCAAAAAAATGCAAATGAATTACTTAAAAATCATACAATATGATTTTCTGGATTTTTGTTTTAGATTCCGTCTCTCACAGTTGAAGTGTACCTATGATAAAAATTACAGACCTCTACATGCTTTGTAAGTAGGAAAACCTGCGAAATCGGCAGTGTATCAAATACTTGTTCTCCCCACTGTATATACTGCTGTTCAAAAGTTTTGGGTCACTTTTGTCAAGAAATGTTTATTGACAATCTGTGTTCTCTTTGTCACCCACACACACACATTTTAAACATTTGGATAATAAAGCATTGGTTGATTTTAAAACTTGTGACAGCCAAAATTCTAACTCCACCCATCATTTTTTTAAACTTTTTTAAACATTCCCTGAAGGCATGGATTTTAGGACCTACTGCAGTCCTAAAACATGCAAACAACCTTTCTATGATGGGCTATTAGCAGGACAATAGACTCTTCAACCTTTACAAAAGAATAGCTGGGGCCATAGAATAATTCTTCCGCAGGTTCACCTACGGAAACCTTGTTACGACTTTTACTTCCACTAGATAAGTAACAAAACAAAAATCCCCCAACTTGCAATGTATGTGACATACTGGTAAAAATGAGGTAAAACCAATTTAAGTTTGCCAGTAATAACAATAAATGTGTGGAGTGGTTGAAAACGAGTTTCAGTGACTCCAACATAAGTGTATGTAAACTTCCAACTTCAACTGTATATATACTTTACTATTTATATTTTTGACAATGTTAACTTTTACGCCACTACATTCCTAAAGAAAATATATACTTTTTACTCCCATACATTTTCCCAGACACCTGAAAGTACTCGTTACATTTTGAATGCTCAGGCAGGACAGCAATATTGTCCAATTCATGCACTTCAGAAAGAAGTGTTACATTTTGTGTTAAACTGAATTTTAAACTGATTAATTCAATTAATATTTTGGGTCACTGGCCTACACACACACAGACACACACACACACACACACACACACAATGTCAAACTGAAATTGTGTTTATAACATTTTACAAATTAAAAAAAATGTAAAGCTGAATTGGAGTCTGGAGTCAATACATATTTGAACTTATTTGAACCCTTTTGTTATGGCAAACCTCATGTAAAAATGTGCTGTTCAAGTCACATAATAAGACAAATGGACAATAATAGTGTTTACATGATTTTTGAATGACTTCCTCATCTCTGTACCCCACATATACAATTATCTGTAAGGTCCCTCAGTCGAGCAGTGAATTTCAAACACAGATTCAACCACAAAGACAAGGCAGGTTTTCCAATGCATCGCAATGAAAGACACCTATTGGTAGATGGGTATAAAAAAAGCAGACATTGACTATCCCTTAGAGCAAGGTTAAGTTTTTAATTACACTTTTGATGGTGTATCAATACACCCAGTCACTACAAAGATGTATAATGGCGCTGGCGGGGATGGCTGATGTTTTATGTGCTCCTAACAAACTGTGCCATTTGTTTGTTTTTTCGCATTGTTCGTAACTTCTTTATTTACTTATTTTGTACATAATGTTGCTGCTACCATCTCTTATGACTGAAAATAACTTCTGTTCATCAGAATAGCGATTACTCACCTTGAACTAGAAGAATAATTTTTTTCTTCCTTAACGATTTCGATGGAAAGGATATACTGCTCTCCCGGTAACAGGCCCAATCCCCGACATTTGCTTGAAGAAAAGATGGAGAAAAAGGGGGTGGAGGTCGGGCTACCTTCTGGAAAATTTGTAGGCAAGAGAGTAAACTCCCACTGCCAGCCGTTCTATTGGCCAACGTGCAGTCATTGGAAAATAAAATAATCCTACCAACGGGACATTAAAAACTGTAATATCTTATGTTTCACTGAGTCGTGGCTGAACAACGACACGGATAATATAGAGCTGGCAGGATTTTCCATACACCGGCAGAACAGAGAAGTTACGTCTGGTAAGACGAGGGGTGGGGGTGTGTGTCTATTTGTCAATAACAGCTGGTGCGCAATGTCTAATATTAACTTCTTAGGGCTAGGGGGCAGTATTCGGAAGTTTGGATGAATGAGGTGCCCATAGTAAACTGCCCGTTACTCAGGCCCAGTAGCTTTGATATGCATATAATTGGTAGCAAAACACTCTAACGTTTCCAAAACTGTTAACATAATGTCTGTGTGTATAACAGAACTGATATGGCAGGCAAAAACCCAAGGACAATCCATCCAGAATTTTTATTTCAGCTCACCACTGATTCCAATGGCTGGGAATGGGAATAAAAAAGGAAGACCTCCCATATTGCAGTTCCTAGCGATTCCACTAGATGTCACCAGTCTTTAGAAAGCGTTTCAGGCTTGTTTTTGGAAAAATGAGCTAGAATTTGTAGTTTTTCTAAGTGGCTCCCATTTTGGCTATAGTGTTTGTTGCGCGTTCCGGTAAGGGCATGCACTTTGTTATTGGTAATGGTCTCCGGTATTCTCAGTCTTACATTTGATCATTTATTTACATATTAGGGTACCTGAGGATTGATTAGGAACGTTGTTTGATATGTTTGGAGGAAGTGTATTGGTAACTTAAGCGATTCATTTGAATGCATTTTGAACGAGCGAAACCGGTGAATTACTGAGTCAAGCGCGCCAACGAAACTTACTTTTTTGGGATATAAAGAAGGACTTTATCAAACAAAAAGGCCATTTGTTATGTAGCTTGGGACCCTTGTGTTTGCAATCAGATGAAGATCTTCAAAAGTAAGTGATTTATTTTATCGCTATTTCTGACTTTTTGGTTGGAAAATGTATGTAAATCTTGTGTGTGCGGGGCGCTGTCCTCAGATAATCACATGGAGTGCTTTCGCCGTAAAGCCTTTTTGAAATCTGACAAAGCGTCTGGATTAACAAGAAGTTACGTTTTTAAATGATGTATGACAATTGTATTTTCATGAACGTTTAATATTACGATTTCTGTAATTTGAATTTGGCGCTCTGCAATTTCACCGGATGCTGTCGAGGTGGGATGCTAGCGTCCCAATGATCCGTAAGAAGTTTTTAACAAACTATAGTTTTTGCAAGTCAGTTAGGACATCTACTTTATGCAAGGACACAAGTAATTTTTCCATCGATTGTTTACAGATTATTTAATCTGTAAATTATCACAATTCCAGTGGGTCAGAAGTTTACGTACACTAAGTTGACTGTGCCTTTCAACAGCTTGGAAAATTCCAGAAAATGTCATGGCTTTAGAAGCTTCTGATAGGCTAATTGACATAATTTGAGTCAATTGGAGGTGTACCTGTGGATGTATTTCAAGGCCTACCTTCAAACTCAGTGCCTCTTTGCTTGACATCATGGGAAAATCTAAAGAAATCAGCCAAGACCTCAGAAAAAAATTGTAGACCTCCACAAGTCTGGTTCATCCTTTTGGAGCAATTTCCAAACACCTGAGGGTACCTCGTTCATCTGTACAAACAATAGTACGCAAGTATAAACTCCATGGTACCACGCAGCCTTCATACCACTCAGGAAGGAGACGCGTTCTGTCTCCTAGAGATTAACATACTTTGGTGCGAAAAGTGCAAATCAATCCCAGAACAACAGCAAAGGACCTTGTGAAGATGCTGGAGGAAACAGGTACAGAAGTATTGATATCCACAGTAAAACGAGTCCTATATCGACATAACCTGAAAGGTCGCTCAGCAAGGAAGAAGCTACTGCTCCAAAACCTCCATAAAAAAGCCAGACTACGGTTTGCAACTGCACAGTACAGATCATACTTTTTGGAGAAATGTCCTCTGGTCTGATGAAACAAAAATATAACTGTTTGGCCATAATGACCATCGTTATGTTTGGAGGAAAAAGGGGGAGGCTAGCAAGCTGAAGAACACCATCCCAACCGTGAAGCACGGGGGTGGCAGCATCATGTTGTGGGGGTGCTTTGCTGCAGGAGGGACTGGTGCACGTCACAAAATAATGTCCCCGTGAGAAAATTACGTGGATATATTGAAGCAACATCTAAAGACATCAGTCAGGAAGTTAAAGCTTGGTCGCAAATGGGTCTTCCAAATGGACAATGACCACAAGCATACTTCCGAAGTTATGGCAAAATGGCTTAAGGACAGCAAAGTCAAGGTATTGGAGTGGCTATCGCAAAGCCCTGACCGCAATCCTATAGAAAATGTGTGGGCAGAAGTGAAAAAGTGTGTGCGAGCAAGGAGGCCTACAAACCTGACTCAGGAGGAATGGGCCAAAATTCACCCAACATATTGTGGGAAGCTTGTGGAAGGCTACCCAAAACATTTTAACGTTTTATGTAAACTTCTCACCCACTGGGAATGTGATGAAAGAAATAAAAGTTTAAATAAATTACTCTACTATTATTCTGACATTTTTACATTCTTAAAATGAAGTGGTGATCCTAACTGACCTAAGACAGGGACTTTTTACTTGGATTAAAGGTCAGGAATTGTGAAAAACTGTGTATAAAAGTACTTGGCTAAGGTGTATTTCAAACTTCCGACTTCAACTGTGTGTGTTTTGTTAATCCCTTAAACCCTGTGGGGATTTCACACCACTGTGCAGGGATCCAGGATCTCTCAGATGGTGCTGTAACACACACACACACACCCTGGCAGACTATTGTACCAGTTCTACAGATAAAGCCGTGTCAATATAATATCTGCTACTAACACATCTTTACCTTTTGGAGATATATGGATCATGTTAGGACATGCTATATGTAACCCTTAATGTGCTGTGATCTTAATGCTGATCCTTCTATTGTTCCCCATTATCCGTTCTGCCATGGCATGGGGTGTCACTGGCCACACTGTAGTCTAAGGAGAGCACTGCTCCCTGGGCATGATTAGATGGATGGATTTGGGGGTGGTTCCATGGCTTGGGTCTTTTGTTATTGTCATAATCCCTTCTTTCAGAGCTGGGAGGCCACCACACACTGTAGCCCATTTAGAGCATTCCTCCCTGAGCATGACTTTGTTGGTTTAAAGGTGTAGGGTCATGCCAGGGGTGATTTAAGCCACACTAAGCTGACAATAAAGGTTCCTGTGGCTTGTTACTGTATATGTTGTAATGTATTGTTCACTGCCCTGAACTTGACGACTGGAGAAATTATTCTGTATATGTATTGTATCCCTCTTTTCCGTTATGTTAGTTACCAGTATGTTTTTTTTTGCTGATACGATCAGGACAAAGATTAAGCCTGGTGCTGGATTTAAGAGCATGCTCCATTGATGTAGCTTTTTAGTCCAGGACTAGGCTTAATTAACCTGTGTCCAGGACACCGCTCCTCAATATATGCAGTACCAGTCAAAAGTTTGGACACACCACACTCAATTCAAGGGTGTTTCTTTATTTGTACTATTTTCTACATTGTACAATAATAGTGAAGACATCAGAACTATGAAATAACACATATGGAATCATGTGGTAACCAAAAAAGTGTTAAACAAATCAAAATATTTTATATTGAGATTCTTCAAATAGCCACCCTTTGCCTTGATGACAGAATACTCTTGGCATTCTCTCAACCAGCTCCATTAGGTAGTCACCTGGAATGCATTTCAATTAACAGGTGTGCCTTGTTAAAAGTTAATTTGTGGAATTTCTTTCCTTAATGCGTTTGAGCCAATCAGTCATGTTGTGAAAAGGTAGGGGTGGTATACAGAAGACAGATCAAATAAGCATAGAGAAACGACAGTCCATCATTATTTTAAGACATGAATGTCAGTCAATGCAGAAAATGTCAAGAACTTCTAAACGTTTCTTCAAGTGCAGTCTCCAAAACCATCAAGTGCTATGATGAAACTGGCTCTCATGAGGACCCACAGTTAAGGAAGACCCAGAGTTACCTCTTCTGCAGAGGATAAGTTCATTAGAGTTCAGGGATGCAAACTAGTCACCTTTTGGTGAAATTCGCCGTTTTGAAACCAAAATAGGTGATCTAGGTGAGACGGGGGTAAGAAGGTGATGAAGCGTACTTCATGAGCTGTAACCGAAAAACAACAGGCATTTGGAAAGTTTGAGGTGAGGCCTGAGGGAGAAAGTGTGGTGGAACAAGTATTAGCATTGTTAGTTGTCTTTTTATCTGGATCGAATTCTCCGTTAGCTAGCCAGAGAAATGTTGAGAAACATTAGCCAACTCATCTGATCAAATAATTGAGTTTATGGTGTCAAAATTCGCTTGCTAAAAAAGTCAGACAGCAAACTTTAGCTACCTAACATTACAACATCAGATGAGATAACACTTTAGTAACCTAACCAGTTCGCTATAGTATTGATGTTAACTGGTATACAACTCCTTGCCGTTCAAGTTATAACGCGTTAGTTGCTTAATGGACCCTGGCAATCAGTGTGAAATATTAATTAGCTAACGAACTAACCCCTATCTGTTAACTAATGTTTTCCCTCTACAGTATATGGTTAATTTTCAGAATGAGAGAATTGAGTGAAAATGAGACTTTTACTGGTTAACTGGTTAAGATGGGGGGGGGGGAAACAAGTGCAATATTTATGTGTGTGGTCACAAGCATTCTATTACAAAGGCTGTCATGGCTAACTGCAATATTAGTGTATTGTTTTTTTTCTCAAGACCTGAGTCATTTGCAGTAAAGTCTAGGCAACAAATAACATTGAATTGCTTTCTTTACATTTTTTAGCTGCGAGTTAGGTTCACATTAACCACTTTTTATTTTACACACTGAGACTGATCATGTAGATCATATTCTTTGTTTAATTAGTTAAAACCTGCATTTCTCCCAAGCAGGGATTAGAAAATAAGTGTCACCTTTTTGGGCCCTCACCAGTTTGCATCCCTGAGAGTTACCAGCCTCAGAAATTGCAGCCCAAATAAATGCTTCACAGAGTTCAAGTAACAGACATCTCAACATCAACTGTTCAGAGGAGACTGTGTGAATCAGGTCTTCATGGTCGAATTGCTGAAAAGAAACCACTACTAAAGGACACCAATGAGAAGAAGAGACTTGCTTGGGCCAAGAAACATGACCAATGGACATTAGACCAGTGGAAATTTGTCCTGTGGTCTGATTTGTCCAAATTTGAGTTTTTTGTTCCAACTGCCGTGTCTTTGAGACTCAGAGTAGGTGAACGGATGATCTCCGCATGTGTGGTTCACACTGTGAAGCATGAATGAGGTGATGGTGTGATGCTGTGGGTGTGCTTTGCTGGTGACACTGTCCGTGATTTTTTAAATAATTCAAGATTTACTTAATCAGCATGGCTGCCACATCATTCTGCAGAGATATGCCATCCCATCTGGTTTGTGCTTAGTGGGACTATCATTTGCTTTTCAACAGGACAATGACCCAACACACCTCCAGGCTGTCTAAGGGCTATTTTGCCAAGAAGGAGAGTGATGGAGTGCTGCATCAGATTACCTGGTCTCAACAATCACCCGACCTCAACCCAATTGAGATGGTTTGGGTTGAGTTGGAACGCAGTGTGAAGGAAAAGCACCCAACAAGTGCTTAGCATATGTGGGAACTCATTCAAGACCGTTGGAGTACAGGCCTCCCAGGTGGCGCAGTGGTTAAGGGCGCTGTACTGCAGCGCCAGCTGTGCCATCAGAGTCCCTGGGTTTGCGCCCAGGCTCTGTCGTAACCGGCCGTGACCGGGAGGTCCATGGGGCGACGCACATGGACCTCCTGTGGCGGGCCGGGCGCAGTGAGCGCTAGCCAAGGTTGCCAGGTGCACGGTGTACCCTCCGACACATTGGTGCGGCTGGCTTCCGGGTTGGATGCGCGCTGTGTTAAGAAGCAGTACGGCTGGTTGGGTTGTGTATCGGAGGACGCATGACTTTCAACCTTCGTCTCTCCAGAGCCCGTACGGGAGTTGTAGCGATGAGACAAGATAGTAGCTACTACAACAATTGGATACCACGAAATTGGGGAGAAAAAAGGGGTAAAATTCAACAACAAAAAAAAGACTGTTGGAGTAGCATTCCAGGTGAAGCTGGTTAAGAGAATGCCAAGAGGTGTGCAAAGCTGCCATCAAGGCAAAGGGTGGCTACTTTGAATAATCTGTTTATCTCTTTTTTTTGCTTACTACATGATTCCATATGTGTTATTTTATAGTTTTGATGTCTTCACTATTATTCTACAATGTAGAAAATAGTAAAAATAAAGAAAAACCCTTGAATGAGTAGGCGTGTCCAAACTTTTGACTGGTACTGTATGTATGTTATTTTACTGCTCTAGGGATGTAATAAACTATTATGTATTGATTTTTAACCCTACCTTTTTTTCACTGTTTATGCGGTGCACAATGCAGAGAACACCAGAGAGGAGAATTATCATTTAATTACCATAGTGAATTATTCTGTTTGTTTGTGTCAATTAATCCCATAAGGGATGGGATGCCAAATGACACGAAAATAAAATGTAATTCATTCATATACACCATAAACATGCTGATGGTTTTGTGTGTGTCTATCTGTCTCCTCCAGTCTCTCTGCAAGACATCAACATGCGTAAAGCGTTTAAGAGCAGCACCATCCAAGACCAACAGGTGGTCTCACGGACCTCAGTCCCCAACCCTGTGGTAGAGATGTACCATCGCTGTGACAAACCTCCACCGCTCAACATACTCAGTACCTATAGGTTGGTACCTTTTTAGTATACTCATCTTCTAGCCTGACTACCCATCCACACCGATCTGGCCGAACACCACAACCACCAGCATTTCTTCTCCACAATGAGTCTGGATTTGCTTTCCTCCCTGACTTCTTGTAGAATGCAAAGAACATTCCGAACGTTTGAATTGGTCCCAGAAACCGATTGGTTGGGCCAGAGCCGGCCTGGCCTAACATCATTGGCTTTGATACTCTGATTGGTTAGGGATTATCCAATGGCTTATTCATTTGTTTTGTACACCGCCCCTCATTTTGACTTTAGGCAACTTATCTCCTATTGGTTAGTTAGACCTCTGTCCCCAACCCTGTGGTGATGTACCATCACTGTGACAAACCTCCACCTATCAACATACTCAGCCTCTATAGGTCAGTACCTCAGTATACTCAGCCCCAATAGTCAGCCTGTAGGTCGGTTAAACCACCACCTCGCTGAAAGCATACAGGTAAGATCATCCTCACCATTGCTGTGAATCCCAGTCTGATGCTGAGAAAGGCACGTCACTGACCCAACACTGTGAATGACTAATGCAAAAGGTGCAATGCACCTGACCCATTTCGATCTCTCTCTTCCTCCCTTCTCTCTCTCTCTCCATCCCTCTCTCCAGGGATGATAAGAAGGATGCGTTGAAGTTCTACACAGACCCCTCCTACTTCTTCATGCTGTGGAAAGAAAAGATGCTGCAGGCCACGGAGGACAAGAGGAAGGAGAAGAGACGACAGAAGGTGGGTGTGTGTATATATGTGTGTGCAAGTGTGCAGGTGCGTGTGTGCTCAGTCTCTTCATTCTCTCTGTCACTGCCTCTTTCTCTCTCTTTCGCTCTGTGCCTCTGGTAGTTGTCTCCTTGCTGACAGTGATTGTGTTCAAACATGTCAAGTCAACTTCTGTCACTAGAGTCACTCCAGTGTGTGTGAGGGTGTGCTGAACTTTACGATACTGTATGCTTGGATGGGGAAAGAGAGAATGTCATCCATTACTGCTTCACTGCTATGTTCTTTGCATCTCCACATGCTTCTGTTTATCATTCTGTCTTTATCTCACATTCAATTTGCTTTGCTGCGTTATAATCCGGACTGTGTGTGTTGAGCTCAACCACACCCTCACGCCCATTCTACTTCCCATTCCCTGAGAAACACAACCCCTCTTGCTGTCTAAAGACAACTTCAGTTTATAACCCCTCTCTCGGACATCTAAAGTGCATTCGGAAAGTATTCAGACCGCTTGACCTTTTCCACATTTTGTTATGTTACAGCCTTATTGTAAAATGCATTAACAACAACAAAAGATCCTCATCAATCAGTTTTGTAAAAAGGTGGCCATTAATAAGCTGGTCAAACATCTCTAAAACTAAGAGCATTGTATTTGGTACAAATCATTTCCCTAAGCTCTTGTCCTCAGCTGAATCTGGTGATGAATGGTGTTGCTGTTGAACAAGTTTAGGAGACTAAATTACTTGGTGTGACCTTAGATTGTAAACTGTCATGATATATATATATATATGAGTTCGACCAATTTATGATGTTTTTTCAATGCCGATAACCGATTAATCGGACGATTTTTATATTTATATATTTTTATATTTATATATATTTGTAATAATGACAATTACAACAATACTCAATCAACATGTTTATTTTAACTTAATATAATACATCAATAAAATCAATATAGTCTCAAATAAATAATGAGACGTTCAATTTGTTTTAAATAATGCAAAAACAAAGTGTTGGAGTCTTCAATATTCCCAGGTAAGAAGTTTTAGGTAGTAGTTATTATAGGACTATTTCTCTCTATACCATTTGTATTTCATATACCTTTGACTATTGGATGTTCTACTAGGTACTTTAGTATTGCCAGCCTAATCTCGGGAGTTGATAGGCTTGAAGTCATTGCGAAGAGCTGCTGGCAAATGCAGGAAAGTGCTGTTAGAATGAATGCTTACGAGCCTGCTGCTGCCTTCCACCGCTCAGTCAGACTGCTCTATCAAATCATAGACTTAATTATAATATAATAACACACAGAAATACGAGCCTTAGAGGTCATTAATATGGTCAAATCCGTAAACTATAATTTTGAAAACAAAATGTTTATTCTTTCAGTGAAATACGTAATCGCTCCGTATTTGATCTAACGGGTGGCATCCATACGTCTAAATATTCCTGTTACATTGCACAACCTTTAATGTTACATCATAATTATGTAAAATTCTGCCAAATTAGTTCGCAACGAGCCAGGCGGCCCAAACTGTTGCATATACCCTGACTCTGCGTGCAATGAACGCAAGAGAAGTGACACAAGGTGTCCAAAAATGCCCATTACCGATTGTTATGAAAACTTGAAATCGGCACTAATTAATTTGCCATTCCGATTAATCGGTCGACCTCTAATAAATGTATATGTACAGTATATCACAAAAGTGAGTACACCCCTCACATTTTTGTAAATATTTGAGTATATCTTTTCATGTGACAACACTGAAGAAATGACACTTTGCTAAAATGTAAAGTAGTGAGTGTACAGCTTGTATAACAGTGTAAATTTGCTGTCCCCTCAAAATAACTCAACACACAGCCATTAATGTCTAAACCGCTGGCAACAAAAGTGAGTACACCCCTAAGTGAAAATGTCCAAATTGGGCCCAAAGTGTCAAAATTTTGTGTGGCCACCATCATTTTCCAGCACTGCCTTAACCCTCTTGGGCATGGAGTTCACCAGAGCTTCACAGGTTGCCACTGGAGTCCTCTTCCACTCCTCCATGACGACATCACAGAGCTGGTGGAT
Organism: Oncorhynchus tshawytscha; assembly: GCF_018296145.1. Taxonomy (NCBI): domain Eukaryota; kingdom Metazoa; phylum Chordata; class Actinopteri; order Salmoniformes; family Salmonidae; genus Oncorhynchus; species Oncorhynchus tshawytscha. The sequence continues at coordinate 16,013,851 of NC_056443.1, forward strand.
GTTAGAGACCTTGCACTCCTCCACCTTCCATTTGAGGATGCCCCACAGATGCTCAATAGGGTTTAGGTCTGGAGACATGCTTGGCCAGTCCATCGCCTTTACCCTCAGCTTCGTCTTGGACGACCACTATGCTATGAGACTCGAAATTGAGCTCAGGTGCATCCTTTTTCCACTGATCATCCTTGAGAAGTTTCTACAACGTGATTTGAGTCCACCTGTGGTAAATTAAATTGATTGGACATGATTTTGAAAGGCAGCACCTGTCTATATAAGGTTCCACAGTTGACAGTACATGTCTGAGCTAAAACCAAGTCGTGAGGTCGAAGGAATTGTTCGTAGAGCTCTGAGACAGGGGAAGGGTACCCCAAAAATTATCCAGCATTTAAGGTCCCCAAGAACACATTGGCCTCCATCATTCTTAAATGGAAGAAGTTTGGAACCACCAAGACTATTCCTAAGAGCTGACTGGAGGTGCCCAAAAACCCGATGGTCAATCTGACACAGCTCCAGAGTTCCTCTGTGGAGATGGGAGAACCTTCCAGAAGGACAAGCCACAATCAGGCTGTTATGGTAGAGTGGCCAGACGGAAGCCACTCCTCAGTAAAAGGCACATGACAGCACGCTTGGAGTTTTACCAAAAGGCAACATGAGAAACAAGTCTCTTTGGTCTGATGAAACCAAGTTTGAACTTGTTGGCCTGAATGCCAAGCGGCACGTCTGGAGGAAACCTGGCACCATCCCTACAGTGAAGCATGGTGGTGGCAGCATCACGCTGTGGGGATGTTTTTCAGCGGTAGGGACTGGGAGACTAGTCAGGATTGAGGGAAAGATGAATGGAGCAGAGTATTGCAAGATCCTTGATGAAAATCTGCCCCAGAGTGCTCAGGACCCCTTACTGGGGGCGAAGGTTCACCTTCCAAAGGGACAACAACCCTAAGCACACAGCCAAGACAACGTAGGAGTTGCTTCGGGATAAGTCTCTGAATGTCTTTAAGTGGCCCAGCCAGAGCCCTGACTTGAACCCGATCAAACATCTCTGTGGAGACCTGAAAATAACTGTGCAAAGACGCTCCCCATCCAACCTGACAGAGCTTAAGAGGATCTGCAGAGAAGAGTGGGAGAAGCTCCCCAAATACAGGTGTGCCAAGCTTGTAGCGTCATACCCAAGAGACTCTTGGCCGTAATCGCTGCCAAAGTACTGAGTGAAGGGTTTTTGTATTTTTTGTATTTTTAATAAATGTGCTAAAATGTCTGAACATATTTTTGTGATGTCTTTATGAGGTATTGTATGTCGATTCATGAGGGGGAAAATCTATTTAATACATTTTAGAATAAGACTGTAACATAACAAAATGTGGAAAAAGTCAAGTGGTCTGAACAATTTCCAAATGCACTGTATATCCCGCCTTTCTGTCCCCCTCCTGTCTTCTGTCCCATCTTCTCCGTCACTCTGCTTCAACTCCCCCGTGCCACTATCGCCCCTGTAAACCTCCAGACTTTCACCAGTAGACTCTCCTCCTCTCCCCCTCTCTTTTCCCCTACTCTGTCTCTCCCATTTTGTATAACCATAGTATATCTAATGTGTTAGAGCTCTCTATCTCCACGTCTCCCCATCCAGACCAGCTGTCCGACCCACTCTGACCAGGGTAGACCCCACAGCAGACAGGCTCCACCTCGCAGCCCACTACCCAGCTCCGTAAGACCACCACATCCACAACTATGTTCCCTTGTCCCCAGTCCTTGTTTCCCCCTGGGTCCTCTGGGTTTCCCCCTGTCCACTGCTATGTCTCACTGTCCCTTGTCCCTTGTGTGTTCCATGTCTTCTACATCCCTGTTCCCTATGTCCCCTGTCCATGTCTCCATCCTGCTCCGTAAGACGCCACCTCTACGTTCCGGTCTCCTCCCAGCTCCCAGACCCCTCCGTCTGCGTGTCCCCCCTCCCGTCTCTGTCCCTCCACCAAGCTGGTCCCTTATACCCATCCGTCTATGTTTGGGAATGTTTTATGTTGTTTTGATTATGTTTTATATTGCTTAACATTGCTTAAAAGTTTGGCTTATAGTGGGACTGGGTGAATTCTGCTGGTCGACGGTGTGTGAAAATGATGGAATGGATCTTGCTCTCTCTGTTTGTTCCTGTGTGAAGAGAATACTATCCATAATAAATGTAGCCCTTTGTATTTGTTTGTTTGTCTCTCCTTCCTCCACTCCCCTCCGCCACTCTATCAGGAGCAGCACAAACAGGTAGAGGACCCGGGAAGGGAGGTGAAGAAGGTTCGTAAAGCCCGTAATCGCAGACAGGAGTGGAATATGATGGCTTATGACAAGGAGTTCCGCCCCGAAACCAGACTAACCCCCTCACCCTATCACGGAATGTCCTCCGAGGGGTCGCTATCACCCGATAACAGGTGAGCCCAGAATCAAATAATTTGTGTTTTTCCACATTTTGTTACGTTACAGCCTTATTGTAAAATGGATAGCATAATGTGTTTTTCTTGTCCATCTACAGACAATACCCCATTATGACAAATCAAGCCCAGGTTTTTGGAATTGTTTGCACATTTATATATATAACAAACATTTAATTTATATATATATATATATATATATATATATATATATATATATATATGGGACTGGGTGATATATAAATATATAATATATATATATATATATATATATATATATATATAGTGGGACTGGGTGATATAAAATATATATATATATAAATATATATAGAATTCGCTGTATCACAATTCCAGTGGGTTAGAAGTTTACATACACTAAGTTGACTGTGCCTTTAAACAGCTTGGAAAATTCCAGAAAATGTTGTCATGGCTTAAGAAGCTTATGAAAGGCTAATTGACATCATTTGAGTCAATTGGAGGTGTACCTGTGGATGTATTTCAAGGCCTACCTTCAAACTCAGTGCCTCTTTGTTTGACATCATGGGAAAATCAAAAGAAATCAGCCAAGACCCCCGAAATATATTTCTGTCCACAGTAAAAACGAGTCCTATATCGACGTAACCTGAAAGGCCGCTCAGCAAGGAAGAAGCCACGCTCCAAAACTGCCATAAAAAAGCCAGACTACGGTTTGCAACTGCACATGGGGACAAAGATCGTACCTTTTTGAGAAATGTCCTCTGGTCTGATGAAACAAAAATAGAACTGTTTGGCCATAATGACCATCATTATGTTTGGAGGAAAAAGGGGGAGGCTTGCAAGCTGAAGAACACCAGCCCAACCCTGAAGCACATGGAAGCATCATGTTGTGGGGGTGCTTTGCTGCAGGAGGGACAGGTGCACTTCACAAAATATATGGCATCATGAGGATGGAAAATTATGTGGATATATTGAAGCAACATCTCAAGACATCAGTCAGGAAGTTAAAGCTTGGTCGCAAATGGGTCTTCCAAATGGACAATGGCCCCAAGCATACTTTCAAAGTCATGGCAAAATGGCTTCAGGACAACAAAGTCAAGGTATTGGAATGGCCATCACAAAGCCCTGACCTCAATCCCATAGAAAATTTGTGGGCAGAACTGAAAAAGCTTATGCGAGCAGGGAGGCCGACAAACCTGACTCGGTTACACCAGCTCTGTCAGGAGGAATGGGCCAAAATGCACCCAACTTATTGTGGGAAGCTTGTGAAAGGCTACCCAAAACGTTTGACCCAAGCTAAACATTTTAAAGGCAATGCTACCAAACTTCTGACCCACTGGGAATATGATGAAATTAATAAAAGCTTAAATAAATAATTCTCTACTTATTATTCTGACATTTCACATTCTTAAAATTAAGTGGTGATTCTAACTGACCTAAAAAAGGGAATTTTTACTCGGATTAAATGTCAGAAATTGTAATATACTGAGTTTAAATCTGTTTGGCTGAGGTGTATGTAAACTTTCGATTTCAACTGTATAGTACCATTCAAAAGTTTGGACACACCTACTCATTCAAGGGTTTTCTTTATTTTTACTATTTTCTACATTGTAGAATAGTGGTGAAAACATCAACTATTATATAACACACATGGAATCATGTTGTAACCAAAAAAGTTTGAGATTCTTCAAATAGCCACCCTTTGCCTTGATGACAGCTTTTGCATACTCTTGGCATTCTCTCAACCAGCCTCATAAGGAATGCTTGTCCAACAGTCTTTAAGGAGTTCCTAATTATGCTGAGCACTTGTTGGCTGCTTCTCCTTCACTCTGCGGTCCAATTCATCCCAAACCATCTCAATTGGTTTGAAGGTTGGTGATTGTGGAGGCCAGGTCATCTTATGCAGCACTCCATCACTCTACTTCTTAGCCAAATTGCCCTTACACAGCCTGGAGGTGTGTTGGGTCATTGTCCTGTTGAAAAACAAATGATAGTCCCGCTAAGCGCAAACCAGATGGGATGCCGTATTTCTGCAGAATACTGTGGTAACCATGCTGGTTAAGTGTGCCTTGAATTCTAAATAAATTTCTGACAATGTCACCATCAAAGCACCCCCACGCCATCACACCTCCTCCTCCATGCTTCACGGTAGTAACCACACATGCGGAGATCATCCAGTCACTCACAAAGACATGGCAATTGGAACCAAAAGTCTCAAATTTGGTCTCATCAGACCGAAGGACAGATTGCCATTGGTCTAATGTCCATTGCTTGTGCTTCTTGGCCCAAGAAAGTATGTTCTTCTTATTGGTTTCCTTTAGTCGTGGTTTCTTTGCAGCAATTCTACCACGAAGGCCTGAATCATGCAGTCTTTTCTGAACAGGTGATGTTGAGATGTGTCCGTTGTTTGAACTCTGAAGCATTTGTTTGGGCTGCAATTTCTGAGGCTAGTAACTCTAATGAACTTATCCTCTGCAGCAGAGGTAACTCTGGGTCTTCCTTTCCTGTGGCGGTCCTCGTGAGAGCATGTTTCATCATAGTGCTTGATGGTTTTTGCGACTGCACTTGAAAAACTTTCAAAAGTGCTTGAATTTTTCCAAGTTTCTCTTTTGCTTTTTTGAGCTGTTCTTGCCATAATATGGACTTGGTCTTTTAGCAAATAGGGCTATCTTCTGTATACCAACCCTAATCATCCAAACTTTTGACTGGTACTGTATATACTGTGGGCTTCAAAATTACTGGCACCCCTGACTGGCAATGCACAAACAATACTTTAAATAATATAAACAATATAATTATAGAGAGAAACTCAAAATTCCAACATGTGAGAAATAATGTACAAAATGCATTTCACCAAAATCAAGGTTTTCATAATTATTGGCACTCATCACTTAGTACTTAGTGCAACCACCTCTGGCAAGGATAACGGCAAGGTTTTCCTGTCATGTTTGACAAGGTTAAGGAACACATTTGGAGGGATTTTGGACCATTCCTCTATGCAGATCCTTTCAAGATTTTTCATATTCTCCGGTTTGCGCTTATCAACTGCCCTCTTCAACTCAGCCTACAGGTTTTCTTTTGGATTGAGTTCCGGTGACTGAGATGGCCATGGCAGAACATTTAATTTTGTTGTCACTGAACCAGTGTATGGATTTTGAGTTATGTTTTGGGTCATTGTCTTGTTGGAAAGTCCACCTACTGTCAAGTCCCAGCCTTCTGGGAGAGGCAACCAGATTGTCAGCCAAAATTGCCTGATAGTTGTTGCCTGATAATTCGTTATGCCATCAATCTTGACCAGAGTCCCTGGACCTCTGGAATTAAAACAGCCCCAAAACATCACTGACCCACCACCATATTTCAATATTTCACCGTGTGTATGAGGTGCCTCTCCTTGTATGCATCTCTGTTTCGACCCAAACCATCCCGATGCTGTATCTGACCAAAACATTCGATTTTGGTCTCATCTGACCAGAGCGCCTTCTTCCAGTCATAATTTAAATTACATTTGGCAAACTCCAAGCGCTTGCTTCTGTGTCTGGAGGTCAGAAAGGGCTTTCTTCTGGCAACCCTTCCAAAGTGCCTGTGGTTGTGGAGGTGGCGTCTGATGGTGCTTTTTGAAACCTGGTGACCCCAAGACGCACCAAGGCCTGCAATTCTTTCACGGTGATTCTTGGGGATTTTGTTGCTTGTGAAGAGGCGACTCCGTGATGCTGGCCTTTTAGGCAGAGTTCCTCTGTCCAGAGTTCCTCTGTTCCTCTGTCCAGTGTCTGTGTTCTTTTGCCCATCTTAATATTTTATGTTTATTGGACAGTCAACATGGCTTTTTCTTTGCAACTCTGTCTAGAAGGCCAGCATCCCGAAGTCGCCTCTTCACTGTTGACGTTGAGAATGGTGTTTTGCAGATCCTATTTAATGAAGCCGCCAGTTGAGGACTGTTTCTCAAAGTAGACACACTAATGTACTTGGCGTCTTGCTCAGTTGTGCACCGGGGCCTCCCACTCCTCTTTCTATTCTGGTTAGAGACAGTTTGGGCTGTTCTGTGAAGGGAGTAGTACACAGTGTTGTACCAGATCTATGCTGATGCTCCAGATACTCATCTAGTCTAAAGAAGGCCAGTTTTATTGCTTCTTTAATCAGAACAACAGTTTTCAGCTGTGCTAACATAAATACAAAAGGGTTTCCTAATGATCAATGAGCCTTTTAAAATGATAAACTTGGATTAGCTAACACAACGTGCCACTGGAACACAGGAGTGATGGTTGCTGATAATGGGACTCTGTACACCGATGTAGCTAGTCCATAAAAAACTGCCGGTTCCAGCTACAATAGTCATTTACAACATTAACAATGCCTACACTGTATTTCTGATCAATTTGATGTTATTTATAAGTACAATTAGCTTTTCTTTCAAAAACAAGGACATTTCTAAGAGGCCCCAAACTGTCTGTATGTCCCTTATTTAGATAAGTATTCAGACCTGACGTTGTGTTCAGGTGCATCCTGTTTCCATTGATCATCCTTGAGACGTTTCTACAACTTGGAGTCCACCAGTGGTAAATTAATTTGATTGGACATTATTTGGAAAGGCACAAACCTGCCTATATAAGGTCCCACAGTTGACAGTGCATGTCAGAGCAAAAACCAAGCCATGAGGTTGAAGGAATTGTCCATAAAACTCAGAGACAGGATTGTGTCGAGGCACATATCTGGGGAAGTATATCAAAAATGTCTGCAGCATTCAAGGTCCTCAAGAACACAGTAGCCTCCATAAGTGGAAACCACCAAGACTCTTGCTAGAGCTAGCTGCCCGGCCAAACTGAGCAATTGGGTGAGAAGGGCCTTGGTCAGGGAGGTGACCAAGAACCCGATGGTCACTGGCAGAGCTCCAGAATTCCTCTGTAGAGATGGGAGAACCTTCCAGAAGGACAACCATCTCTTCAGCACATCACCAAATCAGGCCTTTATGGTAGAGTGGCCAGACGGAAGCCACTCCTCAGTAAAAGGCACGACAGCCCGCTTAGAGTTTGCCAAAAGGCACCTAAACGATTATCAGATGATGAGAAACTAGATTTTCTGGTCTGATGAAACCAACATTGAACTCTTTGGTCTGAATGCCAAGCATCACGTCTGGAGGAAACCTGGCACCATCCCTACAGTGAAGCAAGGTGGAGGCAGCATCATGATGTGGGGATGTTTTTCAGCAGCAGGGACTGGGAGGCTAGTCAGGATTGAGGCAAAGATGAACAGAGAAAAGTACAGAGACATTCTTGATGAAAACCTGCTCCACAGCACTCAGGACCTCTGACTGGGGCAAAGGCTCATCTTCGAACAGGACAACGACCCTAAGCACACAGCCAATACACCGCAGGAGTGGCTTCGGGACAAATCTCGGAATGTCCTTTAGAGGCCCAGCCAGGGCCCAGAATTGAACCCGGATTAACATCTCTGGAGAGACCTGAAAATAGCTGTGCAGCGACGCTCCCCATCCAACCTGATTGAGCTGGAGAAGATCTGCAGAGAAGAATGGGAGAAGCTCCCAAAACACAGTTGTGCCATGCTTGTATCGTCATCCCCAAGAAGACTGAAGTCTGTAATCGCTGCCAAAGGTGCTACAACAAATTACTTAGTAAAGGGTCTGAGTACTTATGTAAATATGATATTTCACTTAATTATTTGTAATAAATTAGAAAAAATGTCCGAACCTGTTTTTACTTTGTCATTATGGGGTATTATGGTAGATTTGATGGGGGGTGGGACAATTTAATACATTTTTTAATAAGGCTGTAACGTAACAAGATGTGGAAAATGTCATGGGTCTGAATATTTCAAAATGCAATGTACATGTGTCAGGAATTGTTCAGTGACTGGCCAGTCTTCAGTGTGCTTAAGCACAGCCTAGCTCTCTTCTGCCCTCTGCTGGGTAAAATAAATGACCCCTCCCTCACCCTCTCTCTCCTCTCCTAGGTCTGTGGCATCAGACATGGGCGAGCTCTCCTACCCGTCCAGCCCTAACCACCCCTCCCAGCCCCCTCCGCCCCCCACCCCATCGACGGTGTCCCCCACCTCACCCAGACACCACAGACCCAGTCCTTAGACAGGGGTGGATACCCCCGACCTAATCTCCCCTCTGGTGTAGTCGCTGGGGGAAGACATATCGCCTCTCTGGGGCGCATTCAGCTCCCCCACGCACCCCCCGCCTCCTCTGAGGGGGGGGCACTCAATGGGCCACGGCAGCAGTCTGTCAAGGACTACAGGGCATATGGGTAAGAACACCACATAGAAATAGAATCACCAAACACTAAATTGACTGTGAATGTCGATTCTAGGAATTCTAATTCTCGAAGCCTTTGTAATTCTAGAATAATATATTTGACATTGACATTTGACATAACATTTAATTTGATTTTAGTTTTAAGAGGTTTGTTCGAGCCAACAGATTTGCCCACTGTTGCCAATTCGTGTCTGATTGATTGTGTTATTTTTATCTCTCTCTCTTTCTGTCTTTCTCTTCCTCCTACCTTAGTGGCCAGCCATCAGCCATCCCCGAGTACTTCACCCCCCCTGCCCCTCCCCCTCCCCCACCCCTCATCCCATCCGCCCAGACTGCCTTCGACTCCACCTCCTCCTCCCCCATTCTCCCCCGGGGCCGTGGCGGTCATGTCCCACCCTTACAGTCCCTCCCCTACTCCCCCGCCCCCTGCCAACTATGTCCCCTCCCCCTCTCACACCCCCTCCGGTGCCCCTCCCGCTGCCCCCCTCCTCCCCCACCTGGTCTACCCCCTCCCATATCCTGCCTCTGGCTCACGCCATTGGTGGAGAAGCTCCTGCCACCAGGAAGGGCCAGATGCCGATGATTCCGATAAGTGACGCTCGCAGCGACCTGTTGGCTGCCATACGTAGAGGTGAGAGAGTTTTGGGGGATGTGGGGGGGTGTGTGTGGGGGTGTGTTTATGAATGTGTTTTTGTTTGTTTTTTGTTTAAGTTTGTTTTCGTGTGTGTGTGTGTGTGTGTGTGTGTGCTTAGGTGTGCTTCCGATCAGCAATGCTCGCAGTGAACTGCTGGCAGCCATACGCAGAGGTGAGACCGATAGAGGGTATGTGTGTGCGTGTGTGCATGGATACATGTGTATCCACCTGTGAATGAGTACATTTAGCGTATTTGAAATGGCTAGCTAGTTTTCGGTAGTGTTGCACGATATACTGAAACTTCGGTACTTTGTTGATACTAGAACATGAAAACCGGTTCAGTATTAGATTTTCTGGTACTTTCGGTACTTATGTCAAATGTGTCACGTTGTATACTTATTTAGAGAACAAAACAATGTCTATAAAGGAAAGAACACTTTACAATGCAAGAAGATACCGGTAGCTTCCAGCGTTGTAGGCTAACTTTCCTTGCTAGCTCTGTTTGTCATAATATGCTAACCATAATGTAAATTATACTGATTTCAAAGCCGATTGTCACCAAAAACTTGATTCATTCACATCGCCTCCCTCGCATCATTTCTCTCCCTCCAACTGACTTGAGTGCATGTGCCTCTTAAATAACCTCAACACTGGGTCTTAAAGAGACACCGCACACTTATGAAATAAGAAAATGCTTCCTCTATGAAAACGTTGTTGATCAATAAAATAAGTCCCAAATGAATGGGAAACAGATTTTGTCATCTGCAGCCCCTTGATTTACCCACTTTATCAATAGAGATTTACCATTCAAATAAATAAATTACCGTTATGTAGTAAGATAGATTGCAGAATTGTATAATTGGTGCATTAATGTGTACATGCATTAATGTGTACATTAAAAAATGTATAATGTAATGATATTGAACTCAAAAGATGACCAACAATTGAACAGAGCAGTAGCTGAGTTTCTGTTTATCTGTATCGAGTATCATGATGGTATTGAGTATCGTGATACTTAACCTGGTATCAGTATCGAAGTCAAAATTCTGGTATCGTGACAACACTAGTTAGCTGTGTGTTTGTATCTTCCCTTTTGTGATGAGACCTAGAATGAGATCATTCCCCTTAGAAGCATTGCTTTGGTGGACTGTAGGGTAGCAAAATTCCCAGGTTTTCCAGAAATTCTGGTTGAAAGATTCACAGAATTGTGACGGGAGGGGGGAACCTGGCAACTTTCAGAAAGTTACAGGAATTTTGCAACAGGTAAGGTTGCTTCTGTGGGTGACACGCTGTCGACGTGTTCAGAGGATCTCTGGTTCAAGCCCAGTGAGGGACACGGACGGGAGCAATGCTGTTCCACACACACACACCACACACACACACACACACACACACACACACACACACACACAGAGCTTCATATGTATGTATCTATCTAACCCCTCACTCCCTCCATCCCTCCTTCAAACCTTCCCTCCTTCCAGGTATCCAGTTGAGGAAGGTCCAGGAACAGAGAGAGCAGGAAGCAAAGAGAGAGCCAGTTGGAAACGACGTGGCCACCATCCTATCACGTCGCATCGCCGTTGAGTACAGTGAATCAGATTCCGACTCCGGCGGGGAGGACAACGGGGAGTGGTCCGACTGAAATGGGTCAGGGGTCAATAGGTTAAAGGGGACAAGTGTTAGGGGTCAAGTCGAGGTGCTTGTGAGGAAAGGGTTTTCAAAACTTTATTCAAAATTATTGAATTCAATTTCTGTTGCCCACCACACACATATAGACTTTAAAGGGATAGACCAACCACCAACCTACCTAACTCCCCCACTCTAGCACATTGTTGTGTGCTTGAGTAGTATTGCTAAACACACTACATTACTTCTACTCAAGCACTATAACACAATCAATGAAGCAATGCTATAGTAGAGGACTACAGTACATACCCGTGTGCAGTCGTGGCCAAAAGTTTGGGAATGACACAAATATTAATTTTCACAAAGTCTGCTGCCTCAGTTTGTATGATGGCAATTTGCATATACTCCAGAATGTTATGAAGCGTGATCAGATGATTTGCAATTAATTGCAAAGTCCCTCTTTGCCATGCAAATGAACTGAAACCCCAAAAAACATTTCCACTGCATTTCAGCCCTGCCACAAAAGGACCAGCTGATATCATGTCAGTGACTCTCTCGTTAACACAGGTGTGAGTGTTGATGAGGACAAGGCTGGAGATCACCCTGTCATGCTGATTGAGTTCGAATAACTGACTGGAAGCTTCAAAAGGAGGGTGGTGCTTGGAATCATTGTTCTTCCTCTGTCAACCATGGTTACCTGCAAGGAAACATGTGCCGTCATCATTGCTTTGCACAAAAAGGGCTTCACAGACAAGGATGTTGCTGCCAGTAAGATTGCACCTAAATAAACCATTTATCGGAACTTCAAGGAGAGCGGGTCAATTGTTGTGAAGAAGGCTTCAGAGCGCCCAAGAAAGTCCAGCAAGCGCCAGGACCGTCTCCTAAAGTTGATTCAGCTGTAGGATCGGGGCACCACCAGTACAGAGCTTGCTCAGGAATGGCAGCAGGCAGGTGTGAGTCCATCTGCACGCACAGTGGGGCAAGGACTTTTGGAGGATGGCCTGGTGTCAAGAAGGGCAGCAAAGAAGCCACTTCTCTCCTAGAAAAACATCAGGGACAGACTGATATTCTGCAAAAGGTACAGGGATTGGACTGCTGAGGCCTGGGGTAAAGTCATTTTCTCTGATGAATCCCCTTTCCGATTGTTTGGGGCATCCGGAAAAAAAGCTTGTCCAGAGAAGGCAAGATCAGCGCTACCATCAGTCCTGTGTCATGCCAACAGTAAAGCATCCTGAGACCATTCATGTGTGAGGTTGCTTCTCAGCCAAAGGAGTGGGCTCACTCACAATTTTGCCTAAGAACACAGCCATGAATAAAGAATGGTATCAACACATCCTCCGAGAGCAACTTCTCCCAACCATCCAGGAACAGTTTGGTGACGAACAATGCCTTTTCCAGCATGATGGAGCACCTTGCCATAAGGGAAAAGCGAAAACTAAGTGGCTCAGGGAACAAAACATCGATATTTTGGGTCCATGGCCAGAAAAATCCCCAGACCTTAATCCCCTTGAGAACTTGTGGTCAATCCTCAAGAGGCGGGTGGACATACAAAAACCCACAAATTCTGACAAACTCCAAGCATTGATTATGCAAGAATGGGCTACCATCATTCAGGATGTGGCCCGGAAGTTAATTGACAGCATGCCAGGATGAATTGCAGAGGTCTTGAAAAAGGAGGGTCAACCCTGCAAATATTGACTCTTTGCATCAACTTCATGTAATTGTCAATAAAAGCCTTTGACACTTATGAAATGCTTGTAATTATACTTCAGTATTCAATAGTAACATCTGACAAAAATATCTAAAGACACTGAAGCAGCAGACTTTGTGAAAATTTTTATTTGTCATTCTCAAAACTTTTGGCCATAACTGTACAGTACAACACTACAAAAAGCTAGAACTTAACTTCCCTTTGCTTAAAGTCAACTAAAGGAAATGGTCCGAAATGGAGGGAAGGGATTCATTGTAAATACATAGAGGAGCACAAGTGAGATAAAAGGTGGGTGACACGTTCATGTTTTATTTAGTTATTCATTCAGTTATTTATTTTATATGGCACATAAATATGCAAATATGTACCCACAGCAACTAATACTAAGCATCAGAAAGTTCAGATAGTTGCCCTTGATAACGCTAATTCTAGAAGACAGACAGACAATGTTCTGGTGAATTGTCACTGCAACACGTGAGGGGGGTGGGTGTGATGCACCCTGGAATACCATAGTGTGTGAAACTGCATAGGATCCCTCTTAACAACTCAACACCACCCACCTCTTCTCCACTTGTAAACAACAACAAACTCATAAAATAAAACCCAGCTCATAAAAGAAAATACCAGTGTGCAGTGCTTTTAAATATGGCTTTACACTTTCACACAAGTTTTAAAATGAATGTTTTAAGATAATAATAACACTATATAGGTTTGTATCAGCAACAATTACTCTGTATTGGAGTGAACGGACATACTAGTTCAGTATGATGCAGTGAGTTGACGTATTTTCAAGAGCACATTTTTTCAGGGCATGTGGAATTGTGGGTAATGAATTGTGTGTAATAATCAGTCTCAATATTAGACAAGGTTCATTATATCTATACTCAAGTCTCCGCTTTGTGTTTGCTGTATGAAGTAGCATTGTACAGCTGCCTAGCTAACTCATCTAACGTTACTCACGTCGGCTCAACAACGTTTAAACAACCATTCAAACCACCAGACTTTGCAGACTTTATTTGTCTGTTAATTCTGTATTTGCTCAGTGGTTTTAGTGCAGGGGTATCAAACTCCTGGCCCACGAGACAAATGTGCCCCCCGAAATGATTTAATGTGGACCCTAGGGCAAAATGAATTTGTAACCAAAGGGATGATCCCTGATCATAAGGCTTTTAATAAGTACAGGTTTTAAAATGAAGAAAGAAAGACATTGAGAAAAGACACGCATTGAAAATACTTTATTTTGTGTTGTTTCAACGTGACACAGGATAAGAAGCTAATTAAAAGGGACATTGCACCTTCAAAATATATCCCAATTGAACATAAATACAGTATGAGTAAGTTGAATCATAAACACTGATCTAATGTCAGTTTTGTTGTTTACCCCTAATGGTAAGGGTTGGGGAGGCTATGCTGATCCTAGATCTTTAACTATCGACAACTTCTATCCTCAATATACAGTACATAAGAACAGCTGGAATGTGATAACAAAACAAATAGCAGCAAACATTGTAGTTTCATGACAACAAAGTTATAATTTGCATTCTAAACTAGAATGTCTTGGAACTATTAGTGCCAACATGGTAAATATACAACTTCTAAGGCTCAGCCTCAAATTATACCATATTCTCCATGGAGTGCACTACTTTTGATGAAATACTACTTTGTACTAAAAGTATTGCACTAGCATATATGGAGAATAGGGTGTCATTAGTAGCCAAAGTCAATTTAACTCAGTGTCTCTCAAGCTGTATATAACTAACATTCTGTGTTTTAAATGAAATTGTATAGAATTTTGGTAATAAACTGCTTGTAAAGAATTTGGGTATCTAGATAGAGAATTTCTGTATTACACGAAACAAACTGTAGGCAAAGTATGCATGTATTAATAGCTAATAATAAATGTGAAGAATATTCTGACTGTGTAGCCTACTTATTGAGTTATTTGAGGAGGGATTTGGTGGGGGAAGAAGTCTTCCTGCATTCTGACAAAGAAGAAATTAATAAATATATATATGAATGTATGTATACATACACAGTGTAAGTCGGAAGTTTACATACACTTATGTTGGAGTCATTAAAACTTGTTTTTCAACCACTCTACAAATTTCTTGTTAAAAAACTAGTTTTGGCAAGTCGGTTAGGACATCTACTTTGTGCATGACACAAGGAATTTTTCCAACAATTGTTTACAGACAGATTATTTCACTTAAAATTCACTGTATCACAATTCCAATGAGTCAGAAGTTTACATACACTAAGTTGAATGTGCCTTTAAACAGCTTGGAAATTTCAGAAAATTATGTCATGGCTTTAGAAGCTTCTGATAGGCGAATTGACATCATTTGAGTCAATTGGAGGTGAACCTGTGGATGTATTTCAAGGCCTACCTTCAAACTCGGTGCCTCTTTGTTTGACATCATGGGAAAATCAGAACAAATCAGCCAAGACCTCAGAATTGTAGACCTCCACAAGTCTGGTTCATCCTTGGGAGCAATTTCGAAATGCCTGAAGGTACCACGTTGATCTGTACAAACAATAGTACGCAAGTATGAACACCATAGGATCACACAGCCGTCATACCGCTCAGGAAGGAGACGCTTTCCGTCTCCTAGAGATTAACGTACATTGGTGCAAAAAGTGCAAATCAATCCCAGAACAACAGCAAAGGACCTTGTGTAGATCCTGGAGTAAATAGGTACAAAAGTATCTATATCCACAGTTAAACAAGTCCGATGTCGACATAACCTGAAAGGCCGCTCAGCAAGGAAGAAGCCACACTCCAAACCGCCATAAAAAAGCCAGACTATGTTTGTTTTTGTACTTTTTGGAGAAATGTCCTCTGGTCTGATGAAACAAAAATAGAACTGTTTGGCCATAATGATCATCGTTATGTTTGGAGGGAAAATGTATTTGGCTAAGGTGTATGTAAACTTACCGACTTCAACTGTAGTCGGAAGTTTACATACACCTTAGCCAAATACATTTAAACTCAGTTTTTCCACAATTCCTGACATTTAATCCTTGTAAAAATTCCCTGTCTTAGGTCAGTTAGGATCACCACTTTATTATAAGAATGTGAAATGTCAGAAGTATAGTAGAGAGTGATTTATTTAAGCTTTTATTTCTTTCATCACATTCCCAGTGGGTCAGAAGTTTACATACACTCAATTAGTATTTGGTAGCATTGCCTTTAAATTGTTTAACTTGGGTCGAACGTTTTGGGTAGCCTTCCACAAGCTCCCCACAATAAGTTGGGTGAATTTTTGCCCATTCCTCCTGACAGAGCTGGTGTAAAGGAGTCAGGTTTGTAGGCATCCTTGCTCGCACACGCTTTTTCAATTCTGCCCACAAATGTTCTATGGGATTGAGGTCAGTGCTTTGTGATGGCCACTCCAATACGTTGACTTTGTTGTCCTTAAGCCATTTTGCCACAACTTTGGAAGTATGCTTGGGGTTGGGTCACTGTCCATTTGGAAGACCCATTTGCGACCAAGCTTTAACTTCCTAACTTGTGTCTTGAGATGATGCTTCAATATATCCACATACTTTTCCTACCTCATGATGCCATCTATTTTGTGAAGTGCACCAGACCCTCCTGCAGCAAAGCACCCCCACAACATGATGCTGCCACCCCCGTGCTTCACGGTTGGGACGGTGTTCTTCAGCTTGCAAGCCTCACCCTTTTTCCTCCAAACACAACGATGGTCATTATGGCCAAACAGTTCTATTTTTGTTTCATCAGACCAGAGGACATTTCTCAAAAAGGTACGATCTTCATCCCCATGTGCAGTTGCAAACCGTGGTGTGGCTTTCTTATGGCAGTTTTGGAGCAGTGGCTTCTTCCTTGCTACCACTGTATGCCCTCCCACCTGTTTCATGTCTCAGGTAGCCCGCAAAAGCCAGCATGGATAGAATGCCATAACAGACTGATGGGCCTATTTGCCATACTTTAATAATTATCATGTGCCAAAGTAGGCTATCCACACGGTCCTGGTCGTAACTAGCTACCACAGCCACAAAGTCATAAACCCGCCTATTTCTACCATTTCTCTTCTTAAAATCGGATTTTAAACCTAACCTTAACCACACTACTAACTTTTATTAACCTTAAATGAAGACCAAAAAGCAACATTTTTGTTTTCTCGAATTTTTATGATATAGCCAATTTTCGATGCCATAGTGAAACTTTTTGCACTCCTGCAGAACTGAAATAATTGGATGGAGAAAGTTGCATCCAGAAAAGCAAGGCAAAGCAAAGCAGGCATTCTGGACTCGGTCAGGACCATATTCTTGATGACTTAGTCAGCAGCGGTAGGCGTTTAGAATGGAATGTGGAGTGGAGATTTATAGTTATGTGATGACATCACATGCTCCACTTACCTTCAAAATTGTGAAAACGTTTAAAAAAATCTTAAAACACTGTTTCCATAATTTGTCGCGATAATAAATTCACCTCTGTCGAACAGATACCATTTTTGTTGATCTTTTAGAGTATTTCTCTTATAGCTGACGTTGCCTTTACACATGTAGCAATGGGGTTTTTTCGACATTGCTTTTGTCTGGTTCAAATGGAAACCTGCCTATTTCCAGATGTTTTTTGGCAGGCATGTCTTTCCAACATTACGACAGGATTCAGTGGCTTCATCATCAAACACGGCCACATCTTCATCATCACAAAGAGCGAGAAATATGACACTGTCGTGAAAACAATAACCCACCTTTTTTGTGCTTTCGAGCAACAGACAGCAATATTTTCATTGCGCCAGGTTTCTGTCTCTAGGTCATTTACTGCTTGTTTAGACAGGGTTATCTTCTCAATTCCGCACTCCTTAACACACAGATACTAATGCAACATGGGACACTGGGTCCTCATCACAATTTCTGAAGTCCAGTGTTCATCTGCATGTGGGAGAGGAACTGGAGGGAGGGTTCACCTGGCCCTGGCAGACATTGGCCAGCATTTCACAGACACAAATCATTCAATGGAATGCAGGCTGTTGGTTTTATCACCAAGCCATCACAAATCAATTGCCAGCGCCAAGCCCCAGAGGCCCAACTCAGTCCCACAGACACAGACGAGAGAGTATAGATAAATGTTTTATTTGATGCATATACAGTGTTAAAACATCATCTTGCAGTTTTCCACCATACCTTCCCTCATTCAAACAGGGTTCAGTGGCTTCCTCATCCAAAATGTCCACATCGTCTTTAACAGCGAGTCACTATATTTTATAGTCCTTATGTTTGTCATGAAAAGGGAGAAATATGTCACTGGATGTGTCCGAAATGGCACCCTATTCCCTTACATAGTGCACTACTTTTGACAAGACTCAGGCGTCACTGTATTAACTCTAGTGTCATGTCATAATAGTCTCTTGCATCACTGTATTAACCCCGTCTGTGTCGCGGTGGTTCTCACTCAGTTGGAAACCAAACATCTCACTGAATCAACAAGCACAAATAAAAAATAGCTCTATCCATCAGCCTGTCCACCAGGATCATAAAAGAGAATAATAAATCAATTGAAAAAATGTCCAAAAGCTGTCAATTACCCGCTAAAGGAAATGCTGGTGTGTCTGAGAGGTGATGGCCTCAGATGGTCTACCCAGGTCCATTCTAAGATTAGGGGTTAGGAGGGGGGGGTCACTTATTATTCATTTCCAGGGTTATTGAGTTGATCGCAGAAGGGTCACAAGGTGTGTGTGTGTGTTTGGCCCGTGACTCAGTGGTACAAAGGTAGTGATATAATCACCTCCTGTGCTATCTAGCATATAGAGGCGCTCCACACACATGCACACATACTCAAACACATACAGCACCCTGCTACAGATGGTGGAGTTAGTTCTCTGACTCACTCGAGAAAGTGGAGTGAGAGAAAGGGGAACAGGGAGAGAGGAGGGAAAGAGAACGGGGTATCTGCTGTGAAAGTGTGAGAAGAAAGAAAGAGTGTTGGTCGTGTGGGCGACGACTGCAAGAGAGAAAAAGAGAGTTTACTGAGTTGCTCTGAAATTAATACCAATGTGTTGTGGGTTTGTCAGAGAGCAAGAGAGAGGGAGAGAGAAAAAGAGGGAGGGACATAGAAAGATTGACAAAGGTAGAGCTAGTGTGTGGAGGTGAATGGATTTGCGGATTCTGTGGGCAGTGGATGTGCGTATTTCCCAGCCAGTATTTCCCAGCTCTGGCGCCTCCCTGCCTGTACCTGCACTTCCCTTATGAATAATCTCGGTTAACCCAGAACTAAAGTCTTGCATAAATATTGGTTTAGAACCACAGAGAGTTACCGAAAACAGACACTGCCTCCGCTATTTCAGCACCATTCCAACGTCAACATTACGTCATCATCAAATCACCTCTGCTTCGTCTAATACAGTGACAACTAAAAGATACCAAAAACAATGTAGTCCAATCAACGTCAGCTAAATAGGATGTGGCTGTCCATGGTTCTGATTTCTGTGTGTGCGTGTGTGCAAGCGCATTTGTGCAAGTAAAAAAAACATGTTGTCTAAACCTACTTGTAGAGAAACGCCAATGCCATCCTCCGCTCTTTCATGTTGATGAAACGGTCTATCACTCTGTCATACAGTACACGCTTTTATTTTTTGTTGTCCTAGGTTTCCTGGCTAAAATGGTTGCTCGCTAGCCTAACTTTCATTCATGGGCAACGTTAGCTAGTTAACATTGGCCTTCTACATATACAGTGCCTTGCGAAAGTATTCGGCCCCCTTGAACTTTGCGACCTTTTGCCACATTTCAGGCTTCAAACATAAAGATATAAAACTGTATTTTTTTGTGAAGAATCAACAACAAGTGGGACACAACCATGAAGTGGAACGACATTTATTGGATATTTCAAACTTTTTTAACAAAAACTGAAAAATTGGGCGTGCAAAATTATTCAGCCCCTTTACATTCAGTGCAGCAAACTCTCTCCAGAAGTTCAGTGAGGATCTCTGAATGATCCAATGTTGACCTAAATGACTAATGATGATAAATACAATCCACCTGTGTGTAATCAAGTCTAAATGCACCTGCACTGTGATAGTCTCAGAGGTCCGTTAAAAGCGCAGAGAGCATCATGAAAGAACAAGGAACACACCAGGCAGGTCCGAGATACTGTTGTGAAGAAGTTTAAAGCCAGATTTGGATACAAAAAGATTTCCCAAGCTTTAAACATCCCAAGGAGCACTGTGCAAGCAACACAGCTCATCACCCTGAACACACCATCCCCACTGTCAAACATGGTGGTGGCAGCATCATGGTTTGGGCCTGCTTTTCTTCAGCAGGGACAGGGAAGATGGTTAAAATTGATGGGAAGATGGATGGAGCCAAATACAGGACCATTCTGGAAGAAAACAACCTGATGGAGTCTGCAAAAGACCTGAGACTGGGACGGAGATTTGTCTTCCAACAAGACAATGATCCAAAACATAAAGCAAAATCTACAATGGAATGGTTCAAAAATAAACATATCCAGGTGTTAGAATGGCCAAGTCAAAGTCCAGACCTGAATCCAATCGAGAATCTGTGGAAAGAACTTAAAACTGCTGTTCACAAATGCTCTCCATCCAACCTCACTGAGCTCGAGCTGTTTTGCAAGGAGGAATGGGAAAAAATGTCAGTCTCTCGATGTGCAAAACTGATAGAGACATACCCCAAGCGACTTACAGCTGTAATCGCAGCAAAAGGTGGCGCTACAAAGTATTAACTTAAGGGGGCTGAATAATTTTGCACGCCCAATTTTTCAGTTTTTGATTTGTTAAAAAAGTTTGAAATATCCAATAAATATCATTCCACTTCATGATTGTGTCCCACTTGTTGTTGATTCTTCACAAAAAAATACCGTTTTATATCTTTATGTTTGAAGCCTGAAATGTGGCAAAAGGTCGCAAAGTTCAAGGGGGCCGAATACTTTCGCAAGGCACTGTAGCTACATATTGTACGTCCATCCTCTCAAGCCAGCAGCCCAACAATGTATGAATTAATGGTTGGATCAGAATCGCTGTCATAAACATTGGAAAGTACGGAGAATTAAGTAAAACCACAAGTCCACGTCCAAATCCCTATCATATTTTTCCTAGCCACCGTCCTTCTACACCTGTATTGCTTGCCGTTTGGGGTTTTAGGCTGGGTTTCTGTACAGCACTTTGAGATATCAGCTGATGTAAGAAGGGCTTTATAAATACATTACTTGATTTGATGTCTCTATCCATGGCTAATTTAGGAAAGGGACCATTTTTGCTAGCTAGCTAGCTATCCACCTGAGGACAACCCAACGAGATGCAACAATTCTAGTTTTTCTATCAATGATGTGTGCTCTCAATGGGATTTGATAGGAGTGACGCCAAATCCAAGCTGGCTTCCCTTGACACTTTTTTTGGGGGGGGTGCGCCAGGACCATTCACAGTTGAGCTCACTCAGTTAGCTCAACACTGATTGGTTAATGTTTTATACTTTTTTTGTCAAGAGAGGCCAGATGCTCGCTGTTTTCTCTTGCCTTGAGTGCTACGGGCGGCAACAATGTCAAATTCGTTTGGACCAGACAGCTTCAGATGGCCTACACCTAAAGAGACAAGGTGGAACTGTTTCGCTTGCTCAGATGCTTTCTCCTGTGAGATACATTCAGCCTCTTGTGAATTGAAGGACAATTATGAAACATAGAGAGACGAAAGATAAATTATTAGTTGTTTTAAAAAATAAAAAATGACTACAACCCTTGGCATCCATGAATACACACCACTGGAAATTCTAGGTTTGGCACAACTTCTAAATGTTATGTTTGGAGAACATGGATTAATTGTCTTATTCTGCAGTGAGACAGTGAGAGCTTGTTGCTAATTGGCCCCTACACCCTCGATCATTTTCACTCCTTATAGTTTTGGGCCACTTGTGAATATGGCGGAGGCGCAAGTAAAAGTGCAAATGGAGGGGCGAGGGGCGAGGGGAAGGGAGTGATTTGGGATTTAGCCTATGCCTTGTGGGTGGATGGACCTGCCTGCTTGAGGATTTCCCAGCTCTGTCGTGTCTTCCTGCCTGAACCTGCATTTCCTTCATCTGGCCACAGGGGTGTACTGTTTCTCTCAGTAGGAGACCTCTGCAAATGTGAGTGAAGGAGTCTGGCTAGCATAGGAATTCTCTCCCCATGTCCTCGCTCCTCGCCTAGGTAGAGGTGTGTGTGTGTGTGCGTGCGTATATGTGTGTTGGTTTTAGGTGTTCTCGCAGACAGTGCTCTCTCGGTCCTCTCCCCCAACCTTCTGTGTCATAATTTGTGGTGAGACAGAGCTGCACCACTCTGCTATCACACATTAGTGTTTGTGTATGTGTGTGTGTTTTTATTTGGTTTTACTATCTTTGTGGGGACCACAAGTCGTTTTGCCAGTCCCCACAAGGAAAAGGGCTATTTTAGGCATAGGGGTTA
Organism: Oncorhynchus tshawytscha; assembly: GCF_018296145.1. NCBI lineage: Eukaryota > Metazoa > Chordata > Actinopteri > Salmoniformes > Salmonidae > Oncorhynchus > Oncorhynchus tshawytscha. The sequence goes on from NC_056443.1 coordinate 16,035,892, forward strand.
GGTTTTGTGTTAGCGTTACAGTTCGGGTTAGTGTTAGGGGTTATGGTTAGGGTTAAGGGTTAGGTAAAACAGGATTTTGAATGGGAATAGGGTTAGGGTTAGGGTTAACTGTATGGTCCCCAAAAGGATAGTAAACAAAACATGTGTGTGTGCTTATTTAACTTTTCCTGTGGCGTGGGTACCGGAAATCCCCAAATTCCCCACAAGGATAGTAAAAACAAGGAACATTTTCCCTCTTGGGGACATTTCCCAGGTCCCCTATATACTAGGGAATAGTATGCCATTTGGGATGTAACCAGTGAGAGTTTTATTTAATCAACGGACCTTCTAATACTCAATACATACACACACACACATACACGCACAGGATTTTGTTGTCCTTAGCTCTATTCCGTTTCTTTTCACCCCAAAAAACCTCCCTAGTCCTTGCCGATGACAAGGATACCCATAAGATGATGCACCATGCTTGAAAATATGAAGAACGGTCCTCAGTGATGTGTAGTGTTGGATTTGCCCCAAACATAACTCTTTGTATTCAGGACTAGGGCTGTTATGGTTACCATATTATCGCCACGCCAGTGGTCACGAGCCATGATGGCAGTCAAATTCCATGTGACCATTTAGTCATGGTAATTAGGCTTCTCCAAGCTCTGATGCTGCTTATGGTCATTAGTAGTCTGCCAAACGTGCTGAGTTCCTGGTACTCCGCACGCTATTGTCCATCTAATCACTCTGACTTTCCCTCAAAACAATTGGAGAAAATATCCTTTCTATTTTATTCATCTATGTTCAATTGCATTCTTCACACTATAAAATATATATTTTTTAAAGTGCCACTGAATTTTAAGCAAATCTTGTCTGCTTAAGTGAGTAAGTGTAGCCCGCAGCCATATGGCATAGCCAGGTCAGGGCCTAACATAAGGACAACCCCGAGTATTCTGTTCTTCCTAAATAGACACATTTTTCTTAATTTCATGTTTATAAATGATGGGTTCATTGTGATGGTGCAGGCTATATTAGATGGATTTATTCAACTTCTTAATATGTAGATGTTCCAAAAGTCTGTGTCAATGGCTCTGTAGGCAATGCGTGCAAGCCAGGAAATGCTAAATGTGTTTATGTTAATAAACGGTTAATTACCGTGAGACCGGTAGTTATTTGCTTGACAATCACCCGCTGACAAAATGGCATGACCGCCACAGCCCTACTAAGTACAGAGAGTTCCTTTCTTTGACACATTTTTTCAAAGTTTTACTTTAGTGCCTTATTGCAAACAGGAATGCATGTCTTGGGATATTTTGTACAGGCTTCCATTTCACTCTGTCATTTAGGTTATTATTGTGGAGTAACTACAATGTTGTTGATCCGTCCTCAGTTTTCTCTTGTCACAGCCATTAAACTCTGTAACTGCTTTAAAGTCACCATTGGCCTTATGATGAAATCCTTCAGCGGTTTCCTTCCTCTCCAGCAACTGAGTTAGGAAGGACGCCTGTATGTTTGTAGTGACTGGGTGTATTGATACACTATCCAAAGTGTAATTAAAAACTTCACCATGCTCAAAGGTATATTTATTGTCTGCTTTTTTTCAACCAATCGGTGCCCTTTGCGAGGAATTGGAAAACTCCCTGGTCTTCGTGGTTGAATCTGTGTTTGAAATTCACTGCTCGACTGAGGGACCTAACAGATAATTAATTGTATTTGTGGGGTATAGAGATGATGTAGTCATTCAAAAATCATGTTAAACACTATCATTGCACACAGAGTGAGTCCATGCAACCTATTATGTGACTTGTTAAGCACATTTTTTACTCCTGAACGTATTTAGGCTTGCCACAACAAAGGTGTTGAATACTTATTTACTGAAGACATTTCAGCTTTTCATTTCTAATTCATTTGTAAACATTATTCCACTTTGACATTATGGGTTATTGTGTGTAGGCCAGTAACACAAAATCTAAATTTAATCCATTTTAAATTCAGGCTGTAACACAACAAAATGTGGAAAAACTCTAGGGGTGTGTGAACTTTCTGAAGGCACATGTATATCATCATCACTCGTAGGACATGCTCAGAGACACGGAGGCACATATCACACACATACTCTCTCCCACACGTACACAAACAAGATATTCTACACTATCTGCACACACACGCACTCGACCCAACAGACAGTGAAACGTGCAAGAGAGCGACGCAACAAGCACACAAAATTATTTTGCTTCTTTCATCTTTATCAGTTTATTTGGCAAATTACTGTCACTTGTTTTTTTTATTTTCTGTTCGATTTCTTGAATTTATTTGCAATAGGAAAAATAAATCATTTGTCGGCAATATTAGTATTATTATACATTCAACACTTATAGTGCAATGTGTAACTTGTCTCGCTCATAAAGTGCATCCCAAATGGCACCCTATTACCTATGTAGTGCACTACTTTTGACCAGGGCCCATAAGGCTCTGGTAATTAGTAGTGCAGTATATAGGGAATAGGGTGCCATTTGGAAGACAACCATGAAGTGCATTGTACTTTGTCAGCATCACATTGATATTTCACAATACAAAGAAGAAAATAAAAACATGATTTGGGCTGTGTCACAAATGACACCCTATTCCCCACATAGTCTAATGCTTCAAAATTCACAAAAAGTGACGTCAGTTGATGAAAATGATTATCTCATAGAACAAAAGGTATAAGATCTATAAGCCTGTGTTTACCACAGACCACATTTTCAGCATATATCCAAAACTCCATTAATTTACCCATAGGCTTTGTCCCTCGCGGAGTTAGTGCCTACAAAAAGACGCCATTTTACTATTGCTCTCTATTGGAGATAGGGAGTCATTTGGGACATCGCCAGTAAGAACAACAACAAGATGTTAGCTCTGTTACATCACAGTATCATCAACCAATCACATCCTTCGCTCAGGGCCTGACTTCCTTAGTCTATGAGGGACAAATCCTAACTTCCATTTACATATGTTGCATTTTCACTTAGTCACCGGTTGACAGCAATGCATGACTAAGTGAAAACTTGTGGAAGTTAGGATTCACCCCAAGAAACAATGATAATGCACCATAATCACTGTTTAATCTGTGAAGGCCATACATGGTCCCAGTGAAGTTTAGCTCTCAGGTACTGCTATAGACATTATCTTAGTGAAAGGGGTGACAGGGAGAGAAAATAGCCCAACATTACGTTTTAAAATGTTCTAACGTTTTCATGAATGGGACTTATAATGCTTCTCCAAGTGCTGAAAGCATTTCACACACACACATTTTCTCATGAGTGCAGGTGGCTTAGGTTTAGTGGGGTTCTTTTGTAAAGCAGCAAAAGCATTCGAAACAGAATCCAGCTTTACATTATTCTCAGATCTGTCAGAGAGAAAGAAAGGAGAGAGGAGGATGAGAAAGGCAGGTAGGCTGGGCATGAAGGGGAGAGGGGGGGGGGGAGAGAGACAGAGAGAGAGACGCTTCTTGTCTAATGGAGCAATGAGAGGATTTTCAAGTTGCTCAGGGGGTAAACATCACTTTCAGCTTGCTATTTATAGTTTGGAGACAGATTTATTTCTGGGTAGGATTTGTGAAATGTTACAGAGAGAGGAGCACAGTCTGACATGGCACCTTATTCCCTATGTATTGCACTACTTTTGCACCCTATTCCCTATATAGTGCACTATGTTGGCACCCTATTTCCTATGTAGTGCACTACTTTTGACTAGAGCCCTATGCAGGCAGAACGTGTCTTTGAAATGACCTTTTCCTCTCTTCTCTTCTCAGCAATGACGTCACCTGTAACCAGATAGACAGTGTGACGTTCATTCCTGCTTCCTTCTTCTTTTTATGTAAGTCCATCTTGCTTTTTCTGTTCTCTGTATAATGGCTCAATAAAGATTTTGTATCTTAATTAGGCCTATTGATGTGTCTTTTTTGGCAATGTGCTCTCAGAATGGCAAGTTAATGTGTTTGCTCTACTCTGGTGAATATTGCCTATGAGTTTAGGTACTTCCTGTATTCCACATTGTTGTTCACAGAGCACCGATAAATATACTCTTGGCAATTTTTGCTGCCACAAAGGTCCTCGATTGCAGTTTTTCTTAACTCTCATATTTAGCTCATATTTTCAAGGTATTTTTTCAGTGCTCTCTTATCCTATGGTTAGGTAGGGATTGGGGTGGGGTGGGGTAAGATCCTAGATCAGGTTTTGTTTCTTCCCTCCTATGGTTTATGTTTCTGTTGGGGGGAGACAGGGAGGGTAGCTGATCCTAGATCAGTTTGGTTTTAGTGCTCTTGTCTTTTTTATATCATCTGTACACGAGATCAAACGTGATAGGCTGTAACGTTTTTTCATGGCTGGTGATAGGCTATCATGTTATTTCAAAGCTCGTGATAGGCTGTCGTGTTTTTTTTCATAGCTCGTGAATGCATTTACCTTGAAATACATGAGACAAACACACACAAGATCAATACATGTAATACATCAACCAAAATAAGACACCAGTAATAGGTAAGAAGTATGGCACTTTTTAGCATAATTCAACACACATTGTTTCAAGAAAATTATTTTGACCATTGATAATACAAACACACACACACACACGCACACACGTCACACACACTGTAACAACCATGTTTGTTAAAACTCATGCCCTGACGACGAATATAAAAAATATACGTTTCTGTACAGTGCATAAGAAAAATAACCACACTCCTTTTCCCTCCTGAAGAGATTGTGTTGAGCCTATAGAAAGATAATTCATATAATCTATTTCACTCATGTCTGCACGGCCAGGCACAACTCCAACACCATCCATTAAGTTTGCCGATGACACAACAATGGTAGGCCTGATCACCGACGACGACGAGACAGTCTATAGGGAGGAGGTCAGAGACCTGGCCGTGTGGTGCCAGGACAACAACCTGTCCTTCAACGTGATCAAGAAAAAGGAGATGATTATGGACTACAGGAAAAAGAGGACCGAGCACGCTCCCATTCTCATCGACGGGGCTGCAGTGGAGCAGGTTGAGAGATTCAAGTTCCTTGGTGTCCACATCAACAACAAACTAACATGGTCCAATAACACCAAGACAGTCGTGAAGAGGGAACGACAAAACCTATTCCCCCTCGGGAGACTGAAAAGATTTGGCATGGGTCCTCAGATCCTCAACAGGTTCTACAGCTGCACCATCGAGAGTATCCTGAATGGTTGCATCACTGCCTGGTATGGCAACTGCTCGGCCTCCGACCGAAAGGTACTACAGAGGGTAGTGCGAACGGCCCAGTACATCCATGGGGCCAAGCTTCCTGCCATCCAGGACCTCTATACCAGGCGGTGTCAGAGGAAGGCCCTAAAAATTGTCAAAGACTCCAGCCACCTTAGTCATAGACTGTTCTCTCTGATCGCCAAATCTAGGTCCAAGAGGCTACTAAACAGCTTCTACCCCCAAGACTCCTGAACATCTAATCAAATGGCTACCCAGACTATTTGCATTGCCCCCCCCCCTTTTACACTGTTGCTGTTCTCTGTTACTATCAATGCATAGTCATTTTAATAACTCTACCTATATTAACTACCGGTGCCCCAGTTCATTGACTCTGTACCGATACCCCCCTGTATATAGTCTCGCTATTGTAATTTTACTGCTGCTCTTTAATTACTTCTTACTTTTACTTATTTGTATCTGTATTTTTTTAAACTGCATTGTTAGGGGTTAGGGACTCATAAAGAAGAATTTCACAGTAAGGTCTACACCTGTTGTATTCGGGCGCATGTGACTAATACAATTTGATTCGATTATAAAGGTATGCCTACAGCAATATGTGTGGCCAATCTTGATGTGTTTATGAATAAGAAAGGGAAGCTTTTATCCTGGAGGGCCACAGTGTCTGCTGTAGTTTTCATTCCTCAGTTAATTGACCAATTGACCAATTAACAAATTATAGCGTCAATGATTGGCTATAAAGTGCTCACAAAGCTATAAAGTGTAAATAATGACATGATGAGGATCAGCTGGGTCGTGATCATTAGGCACCAAATGGAAGAAAATGGACTGAAACTAGAAGGAACTACCTGGACTTTTGCAAGGGGTTTTATAATGTCTTCCGTTGCGTGCCCAAATCCCAAATGAACAGGCCACGGGTGTGCTGCAGCCCTCCAGGAAAGGAGCCTGACCATCTCCTGTTTACAGTGTCTGTTTTTTGTTGCATCACATAACAATACAGTATTGGCAATATGAACCAGGGGGTGACAGACACACACACACACACGGTGCTAGGTAGTCCCACCCCCGTTCTACAGGGATGACAGAGTGGTATATTCACAAATGGGATTCAATGACATCGGAGGACGCACCTCACATAAGAACACAGAGTTTTGAGTGTTCACCACAGTGGTTATGCACGTTTCCATCAGAGAGTGACCAGGGGTGTATTCATTAAGTCAGAAATGGTAGCAAAATGCTTTGTAACTGAAATGTTTTACTTCAAACATAAAATGTCTTGCAACAAAAACAAATTCAAGTTGGTCCATTGCCGTTTGCTTCTGCTTCCGTTTGGTTCTGTTTAATGGTCTTAGTTAATACACCCCAAGAGAGAGGAGTACACAGCAGACCCCAATATACATATGTTGTCTTGTGCATTTAAAGGCTGACTCAAGCAGGTAATACATATCTCGATTTATAATCAGTCATATGGTGGTCAAAAATGTTTTTTTGTTGATATATGCTAACCAATATTTATGTCTGTTTTTGATTATTGAAAGTTTAAGGTAGTGAGAGTTTGATTTGAATAGATTCTCTCTGCATTTAGGTCCAGTTAACACTCTCTCTCGATTGTAGCTAGCAGTGCACTACTTTGCAGGGCCCATACAGCTCTGGTCAAAAGTGCACTATATAAGGAATCGGGTGCCATTTGGGACACAGGCTAACCGCGAAAGCATGTGATTGTTTTTGGTCGTCAATCCCGCTGAATAGAAAACCATTTTTTAAAAACACCACTTTACAATTTAGAAAAATTCCATTATCATTTTCTAAAGAAGTTCTCCAGTCCTGTATGTGTGCCATTTTGAGAATTGTTTGTTATATTTTTTTGTTATTTGTTTTGATACGTTTTCTCTTCAGTAAAAGCGTGGAATCGTGTAATACACCTTGAAAAGTGACGATGGCTCATTGACAATATCCAAATCTTTCTGTACAATTTGCTTTCATTTAGTCATTTTTAAACACCATGCTCTATAGGCAAAACTCTTACCCTCATAAGACAGCCAGCTCTCCATTGACCGATAGATAGACCCAATGGCTGGCACATCTCACAGGCCACAGTAGTCTTTTACAATTGTTGTTGTTTTTACAGTACAGTGGATACAGTTGCAAAATCATAGTTGTGAGATGACAAACAAACATGTTTGCTAATCAGAAAGACTTTTTAAGAAAGTGTCATCTCAATTTCTGTTTAATTTGGAGTTAGGGGCTACATCCTAATAGTATTTGCTTCCTCTCCTCGTCTCTTCACCTTAATGTAGCAAGTCTTTCCACATAAGCTCCAGTATCAGAAGTCATGGAGGGAAAAGGACATCTGTTTTCTTTACAGTTTGGGCTTACATCTTAATAGTCTTAATTCGCTTCCTCTCTTCGTCTCCTCTCCTTACTAACCACCTATCCATTGACTTTCACCTATCCGAGCGTGTGGAAGAAAGGAGACAATGAAAGGAAGACATTTCAAGGTATTATGACACAGTATTACTATCCTACAATCTTACCACACCGCTTTCACCATCACTAAGGGCCTATGTATATCAGCAGGTTAGCTGATAAAAAAAATCTACCCTTTCATCAGTATGTGTGTGTGTATGTGTGTGAAACTATCAATGTGTGAACACGGGTCACATTACCCTACCGCGTCGCACCTGGCGGCTCACCTATCAAAACCTTATGACCTGGATACACTAGAGACAGCACCGTGCGGTGCAACAACGGCTTCCCATTCATTTTCAATGCAAGGAGAGTGAAGAGAAGAAGAGTGAACGGGGGACTGTTGAGCACAGGGTGGGACTAAAGATGGGCAAAGCTAATCTTTATACGCCACATTGCGGCGTGAGTGACCCTGCTTCCAGCTCATTGTAACTTCCAGCCCCTACTGGATTGGGTGACAATGGCTGTTGATACCTAGCACTAATGAGCATGCTTGCTAGCTTGTTAGCACCCACATCAGGGTGAAGCTAGGCGGGTGACAGCTTGTATAGTGTATCTTGGTCGTTATTAACACGCTGCGCCATTGAGCCTTCCCGAGGCTGGCTATGACACGTCAGCTTCCCTCTATTGCAGACATCCAGAGATGCAGAGCCGAGAGGGAGCATGTGGTTTGAAACTTGTGTGGAGACCTAGATATGAAGAGGGGAAATGAGGCCAATAACATAATGAATATGGAACCTAGAGCCTATGTAACGGAATGTTGGTTTTGTGTTTCAGGAAACGTTCTGGTGTTCTGTTGTTGTCTAGTGCTGTGTCGTCCATGCATCGCCATCTTATTGATAGACACCCTATTTGGATCGATGTCTGTTCATCTGACATGATGGATAATCAATATACTCTTTACATTGTCGGTTGACAGATGGATGTTGATCAATCATTATTGTTTAACTTGTCTGGCTGAATCAAGGCTTTAAAACCTACATATACTAAGTTTTCAATAGGCCTAGTTTAAATTCAAATTTAACTCCATTATAATGATATCAAATAATACATTTAATTCAGATGTATATTAATTGTTATGATTGCATGTCACACTATTCTAATAAGCTAACTGATAGATATGACAGATACCTCCAACGGTCATCTACATCTGCTATCATTTAGAACCCTTTGCAACATTTAGAAAGGTAGAACCCATTACATCATTACAGAACACCGACCAAAGCTTCTGCAAACACGAGTCGTCGGCTGTGACACACACATATTGTCATCGCTCTCTCTCTGTCTGCCTGGGAAGATCCTGTTAATCTAAAAATCATGGGCCTGTGCTCCCTCTTTCTCTCAACGCCACGGCTGTTTTATAATACATTATTAAACCCTACAACATACGAACTGTGTGAAAACAACGGTCTGAATAGCTGGCTCCAAGGGTAGAATTTCCCTTGGCTTAGACAGGGATTTAGGATCAGATTACACTTCCTGAATTCTAACTTTAACCAATAAATGGGAAAACACAAAACTGACCTTACATCAGTGGTTAGTAGGGACTATGAGCATTGGCTCCCCGGTCGCTATCCATGGTGCTGAAATGAGCTCTCGTTGCTTGGTGATAGTGGCTAGATTTGCTAGGCGAAGTCCATGGTGCTGAAACAGGTTTAGAGTGTTTTAGATGCATTTCTCGCCATCATGATAACCATAGAAAATTTAGAATTCTAGGAATTCTAGTACTTTTATTCTATTTTTATACCTCCTGAATGTAGGTTTGTTTAATGGTTTGTTTTGTGTTGATAGCAATGGGAAACAAGGGAATGTTTTCTACAAATGTATGTTTTTTCTTTAAGGTTAAACATGAATCAGACTTCATATTAGTTTTGTTTGTTTGTTTGTTTGTTTGAGTAGCTTTGTGACTTGGATATAACAATTATTATTGGTTTTCTAATGCCGGTTATAGTCATCATTTGCAACACGATTCTTGGGGCATGACAACTTAAGCAGGATAGTTTAAAGCTAGAATCCTTAAATAAAACAATGACAATGTATGACAGTTGATACATGCTCATGAGGCATTTAGAAGTTATATTTTTCAATAACCAATGGGTATATATCAGTCATTTGTAAGTCCAAAAATGGATGTAGCAACTAAGGAGTCTAGCTTTAAAGAATCTCTCAAATGACACCTCAGGTTTTCTCTAGTACCCCTAACACACATTACCATGGTCGGCTAGTTTGCTCATCATAAGTGAGTTAGCTCATCTTGTGTTTATGAAGACTCCTTATCATCTTCCAACCAACTCCTACTAGGCTCTCTACTACTCATGCTCACCTTATGAGCTAGAAGCATTGTAGAGGCCTATAAGTGTTTCACCTTAGCCCCACACACAGTCACAGTCCACTACTACCATCTCTATCCAGTGAGCTTGGGTAGGGCTAGACCCAGGCTAATGCATCCCAGACCTTCTCAGTCCAGTCCATGCCACCTCAACGTATGACTAGGGGGAGCCACACCCGCCACCCAACACTGGCCTCAGCCCTAGGCAGGTGAGGTGTGGACTGGGCCACATTTCTCCTTGCCACCCTGTTCTGACGTCATCGTACCCCAAACCTAGACATTGTTGGAGACTGGAGGTCCTAAGAGGAGGTCGACCTTGCCTTGTTAGTCACCTTTGAACCTTGACCTCACCACGCCCCACACCCTATACATCGTCAGAGGTTCGAGGAGGGGTGCCATCTTGCCTTGACGACAACACACCACTAGAGAAAGGGGGGAGGAGGGGGGATCCCCTTCCTCTGACGACCCAAAAACCCCTACCTCTACATCACTGGATGTATGGTGGGAGGGAGAGATTGGAGGGGTCGCAGCCAGAAGCCCTTCTCCGGGGCTCGACATTCCCATCTCCCCGTTGGCCTGGCAACGTCCTCCACACGCTCTAGGCCAGTTAATCAAACTTTCTGTATGTTCAGGTTCCCTATACATCACTGGAGGTCCTCGCCCTCGGTCTGAGACTCAAATTTGACGGGACACACCCACAGCACGCCAACCACAACCCCTTCTGTATATCCGGGTTCCTGAAAGCGTATATAATTGGATTTATAACTGAATTACACGCCGCCGGCAGCACAGTGGCGTATGTATATATTATAGGATAACTCGAGTCCGCCACTATAGAATACATTGCGAACGGCAACCAACACGTAGCGAAAGCGCAGAGAATCACAGAGAGTGTCTGGACTCCTTTGGTCGTGGAAATGGCGATGAATTGATGTTGGACTGCGATTTGCTGAGCATGTCGGAACGCAATCCTACAGATCTGCAGGTAGAGTTGCATCATGACTGCGAAGACCAATAGGAAGAAGATGGCGAGTGCAACGGCGTTGGATTTCGTGACTGGTCGGCATACGCTACAAGTCGTTTCGTCGTCTAGACAGTTCCACCCGAGGGCAGGGAGGACTCCAAGGATCAGACCCACCAACCAGATGAGCCCTATTACCAGGTACGTGAAGAGGACAGTCCGTTCGGTGTGATAGGTCAACGCGTTGTACAGCGACAGGTACCTGTAATGGAGTGAACATTACTGTCAGTCCAGTCCATGTTTTCACTGGCACACTCACTATTTCAAAACATGTTTAACTCATACTGATAACTGATTACTTTAGTCCAGTCCATGTTTTCATCTTAGTGAGAACTGATGCACTCAGAATTCCAATACATAGTTGCATCGCTGCAATTATAGCAATCAGAAATACAACATAAAGAGAAATACAATGTCACCATACCTGTCCACAGTGATCGCCAGGATATTCAAAATGGACGCAGAGAACGCCACGATAAGTATCCCCGTGGAAACCAAGGTCACGACCTCTCCCTTGACCAGATAGATGAAGACAAAGTTTAGGATGAGTCCGAGACCCGCCAGGAGGTCGGCGAACGCCAGCGAACCAATCAGGATGAACATAGGAGCTCGAAGGGTCGGCGTGTAGAACAGGACAGCAATGACCAGTGCATTCTCACAGGAGATGAGGGTTCCTGTGACACATAATGCCACGTCCCATGGGCTGACATCCTGTTTGTGACAACAATAATAGTAATAAGTTTTAAAAATACCCAAAGTTACTTAACATAGTCAGCAACATTTTTTTAAAGCTATAAAGTCAACCAGTACGCTTATGTTCACAGAACTTGATGACATCATGACTAACCTGGGGTGAGGTCAGAGGTCGTAGATCAAGGTCAGATGTGGAGGTGCGGACGGGGACTGCGGAGGAGGAGTTGACCCCAGGGAGGTCAGGGTAAGGGTCAAGCCAGGGGTCCAGGGATGAGGGAACAAAGGTTGCAGAGGAAGTAGTGTTCTGGGGAAGGCCACCACTGCTCATGGCTGCAGCTAGGGAGAGGATCATAACTGGATGAAGGGAAGAAGGGGGGTGAAGAAGAAGAAGGGAGAGAGTAGGCTGTATTAATAAGGAGACGGGACACCATAGTGTAAGATTCAGGAACGTCTTTAATAAGATAAAAACCAGGTAGAGAATACAGAGCACAATGGTTACTGTAGTGCATTATTCTACAGAGGGAGAGGAGAGGGAGAGAGGAGTCCAGGTGGGAGAGTGGCGGGATGGGTGAGAGTTGGGGCAGAGAGGAAGGATGGATGAGGGAAGAGGATTAAGTGATTCAGTTTGAGGAGGAGAGGGAGAGAGTGAGTGAGTCAGAGGTATCCATTACTACAGAGGAATAAAGTCACTTCTCAAATAAAAACAAAGAGATCATCCATCCAATCAACATTGGAAACAAAAGCGCCTGATTCAAATAATATATATACCAAGTAAAACAAATATTCGGACCCCCCCCTCCCACAAACAGTATTCCTACTACCTTACCCCTTTCAAAGGCACTTCAATCTTTTTGTCCTGCCACACAGACACAATCCATGTCTCAATTGTCTCAAGGCTTAACAAGTATTATTTTATTAACCTGTGTCCTCCCCTTCATCTACACTGATTTGAAGTGGATTTAAAAGGTGTTTAAAAAGGGATCAAAGCTTTCACCTGGTCAGTCTATGTCCTGGAAAGAGTAGATGTTGTGTGCTTAAGGTTGTTGTCCTGTTGGAAGGTGAACCGATTGCTCAGTTTGGCTGGGCGGCCAGCTCTAGGAAGAGTCTTGGTGGTTCCAAACTTTTTCCATTTAAGAATGATCGAAGCCACTGTGTTCTTAGTGTTCACTGTGTTCTTCAATGCTGCAGAGATCTTTTGGTACCCTTCGCCAGAACTGTGCCTCGGCACAATCCTCAGCTCTTCGGACAATTCCTTCGACCTCATGGCTTGGTTTTTGCTCTGACATGCACTGTCAACTGTGGGACCTTATAGAGACAGGTGTGTGCCTTTCCAAATCATGTCCAATCAAATTAATTTACCACAAGTAGACACCAATCGAGTTGTAGAAACATCTTAATGGAAACAGGATGCACCTGCGCTCAATTTCGAGTCTCATACCGAGGAACACCCCCCTATCCACATCGATGGAACAGTAGTGGAGAGGGTAGCAAGTTTTAAGTTCCTCGGCATACACATCACAGACAAACTGAATTGGTCCACTCACACAGACAGCATCGTGAAGAAGGCGCAGCAGCGCCTCTTCAACCTCAGGAGGCTGAAGAAATTCGGCTTGTCACCAAAAGCACTCACAAACTTCTACAGATGCACAATCGAGAGCATCCTGGCGGGCTGTATCACCGCCTGGTACGGCAACTGCTCCGCCCTCAACCGTAAGGCTCTCCAGAGGGTAGTGAGGTCTGCACAACACATCACCGGGGGCAAACTACCTGCCCTCCAGGACACCTACACCACCCGATGTTACAGGAGGGCCATAAAGATCATCAAGGACATCAACCACCCGAGCCACTGCCTGTTCACCCCGCTATCATCCAGAAGGCGAGGTCAGTACAGGTGCATCAAAGCTGGGACCGAGAGACTGAAAAACAGCTTCTATCTCAAGGCCATCAGACTGTTAAACAGCCACCACTAACATTGAGTGGCTGCTGCCAACACACTGACACTGACACTGACTCAACTCCAGCCACTTTAATAATGGGAATTGATGGGAAATGATGTAAATATATCACTAGCCACTTTAAACAATGCTACCTTATATAATGTTACTTACCCTACATTATTCATCTCATATGCATACGTATATACTGTACTCTATATCATCGACTGCATCCTTATGTAATACATGTATCACTAGCCACTTTAACTATGCCACTTTGTTTACATACTCATCTCATATGTATATACTGTACTCGATACCATCTACTGTATCTTGCCTATGCTGCTCCGTACCATCACTCATTCATATATCCTTATGTACATATTATTTATCCCCTTACACTGTGTATAAGACAGTAGTTTTGGAATTGTTAGTTAGATTACTTGTTGGTTATTACTGCACTGTCGGAACTAGAAGTACAAGAATTTCGCTACACTCGCATTAACATCTGCTAACCATGTGTATGTGACAAATAAAATTTGATTTGATTTGATTTGAAAGGGTCTGAAAACTTATGTAAATGGGACATTTCTGTTTTTTATTTTTAATAAATGTGCAAACATTTCTAAAAAACTGTTTTGGCTTTGTCATTATGGGGTATTGTGTGTAGATTGACAATAAATAAAAAATAAACCATTTAATCAATTTTAGAATAAGGCTTTAACCTTGCAAAATGTGGAAAAGTGAAGGTGTCTGAATACTTTCTGAATGCACAATATTTGTTTTGACCATGACTGTTTACTATCTAAGATAACACCAAGTAATTTAGTCTCCTCAACTTGTTCAACAGCCACACCATTCATCACCAGATTTAGCTGAGGTCAAGAGCTTGGGGAATAATTTGTACCAAATACAATGGTCTTGCTTTTAGAGATGTTTAGGACCAGTTTATTACTGGCCACCTTTTCCAAAACTGACTACAACTCCTTGTTAAGGGTTTCAGTGAATTCATTAGCTGTGGTTGCTGACATGTATTTGGTTGAATCATCAGCATACAGTACATCATACATTTTTAAATTTAGTCACATAATTGCTCAATTTGCTATCAGCAGCCAGAATTATTAGCTACGAATTTTGCCCCATCTCTTTCAACCATTCAGCTTTTCAATTCCATCAATCGGTGGAGCTTTAAGAGTTCTAACAGCCAGTTTCTTAATTAACAGATGCATGTTTATCTATAATAGGAAGAAGCAATTTCATGACATTATCAAGTGCAGTGGTTGGATGCTCCTTATTAATCACATCAAACCAGCAAAAATGTTTTATATCACCCACATAAGATTCACAGCAAAAACATTTGTATGATCTCTTATATACTATTTTAGGCCCAGCTTCTGGAACCTTCGTTCTCCTAGATATAGAGTAGCCTCTATATTGTGATCACTGCATCCAATGCATATTGGTACAGCTTTAGAACAAAGCTCTACCGTATTAGTCAAAATGTGATCAATACATGTGGATGATCTTGTTCCTGTTGTGTTTGTAAACACCCTGGTAGGTTGATTAATAACCTGAACCAGATTACAGGTGCTGATTACACTGAGAAACGTTCTCTTGAGCGGACAGCTCCGACCAATCTCCGACCAACGCTGGTCCGACCAATCTGATTCCACGCTTCAAGACTGCTTCGATCACGTGGACTGGGATATGTTCCGCATTGCTTCCAACAACAACATTCACAAATACGCTGATTCGGTGAGCGAGTTCATTAGAAAGTGCATTGACGATGTCGTTCCCATAGCAATTATTAAAACATTCCCAAACCAGATAGATACTGTGGATTGATGGCAGCATTCGCGTGAAACTGAAAGCGCGAACCACTGCTTTTAACCAGGGAAAGGTGACCGGAAACATGACTGAATACAAACAGTGTAGCTATTCCCTCCGCAAGGCAATCAAACAAGCTAAGCCTCAGCATAGAGACAAAGTAGAGTCACAATTCAACGGCTCAGACACAAGAGGTATGTGGCAGGGTCTACAGTCAATCACGGATTACAAAAAGAAAACGAGCCCAGTCACGGACCAGGATGCCTTTCTCCCAGGCAGACTAAATAACTTTTTTGCCCGCTTTGAGGACAATACGGTGCCACTGGCACGGCCCGCAACCAAAACCTGCAGACTCTCCTTCACTGCAACCGACGTGAGTAAAACATTTAAACGTGTTAACCCTCGCAAGGCTGCAGGCCCAGACGGCATCCCCAGCCGCGTCCTCAGAGCATGCGCAGACCAGCTGGCTGGTGTGTTTACGGACATATTCAATCAATCCTTATCCCAGTCTGCTGTTCCCACATGCTTCAAGAGGGCCACCATTGTCCCTGTTCCCAAGAAAGCTTCCGTCATCATGAAGTGCTTTGAGAGACTAGTCAAGGACCATATCACCTCCACCCTACCTGACACCCTAGACCCACTCCAATTTGCTTACCGCCCAAATGAAGAGTCCAAGATGGCGTAGCAGTAAGTCGCCCTGTCTCGTCGTGTCCCTTGTATATATCGTCTATTTTTCGTTTTTTACATATTTTTCTTCAAAAACATTTTGCTAAACCTAAGCTTCCAAATACTCTCCTGCAACCCGCCTCACCCAATGTAGCTATTTTCCCTAAAGTATTTATATTTACTTCGGAACCGGAACCCCTCAACTGAAGCTAGCCGGCTAACCACCAGCTATGCTAGCGGTCTTCAGCTAACCGGTCATCAGCTAAGCTAACCTTTAGCTCGGAAAGCTCTCGCCAGCTCGAACAACGCGACTCTAACCAGAGCATAACGGACCTATTTATTTTTCATCCCCGGATTCATCCCTGGACTCCCACCGCAAACGGAACATTTCAGCTGGATCTTCACAGCTAGCTATCTAGCTAAACCGCAACCCCGGATGTTTACTCCTGGCTAGCGCTTCCACCCACTTAGCGTGAAGCTAGCCCGGCCAGCGCACCTGTACTACCACCGTAGCATACTCCTGGGCTACAATACCCGGGCCCACGACCGGTCTATCGATGTCACCGCATGAAGAGGAATAAACAGACTCACCCCATCGCGACGTCCCCTACAGGCCAACTCTCTAGCCCTCGCTATCTCCCTGCTTGCTAAACTCGGCCTGCTAACTGCTACCTTGTTTAGCCCGGGCCTACGAACTGTTAGCTTGTTAGCACAGGCCTGCTAACTGCTAGCTTGTCTAGCCCGGGCCTACGAACTGTTAGCTTGTTAGCACAGGCCTGCTAGCTTGTCTAGCCCGGGCCTACGAACTGTTAGCTTGTTAGCACAGGCCTGCTAACCGTCTGAATCGCCGCGTCCCAAACACTCACCGGACCCATATTTACTTTCTATCTCTTCTTGATTTTTAATCTGTTTATACCTTTATACCTTTATACCTCACCCAATGTGATACGGAATCGCTATTATTTTTAATTTTTAGAACACACTCAAGAACCTCCAGAAGCTAACCAGCTAACTAGCTACAAGCTATTTAGTCATTGTTAACTTTTTTTCAACCTGGATAACACTCGCCAGCCCAGCTTCCCTGCCCCATCCACCGCTGCCCCCTGGACACTGATCTCTTGGCTACATAGCTGATGCACTCTGGACTGTCCATTAATCACGGTACTCCATTCTGCTTGTTTATGTTTTATCTGTCGGCCCCGTTGCCTAGTCAACGCCATTTTACCTGCTGTTGTTGTGCTAGCTGATTAGCTGTTGTCTCACCTACTGTTTAAGCTAGCTTTCCCAATTCAACACCTGTGATTACTGTATGCCTCACTGTATGTCTCTCTCAAATGTCAATATGCCTTGTATACTGTTGCTCAGGTTAGTTATCATTGTTCACAATGGAGCCCCTAGTTCTACTCTTCATACCCCTGATAACTCCTTTGTCCCACCTCCCACACATGCGGTGACCTCACCCATTACAACCAGCATGTCCAGAGACACAACCTCTCTCATCATCACCCAGTGCCTGGGCTTACCCCCGCTGTACCCGCACCCCACCATACCCCTGTCTGCGCATTATGCCCTGAATATATTCTACCATGCCCAGAAACCTGCTCCTCTTATTCTCTGTCCCCAACGCTCTAGGCGACCAGTTTTGATAGCCTTTAGCCGCACCCTCATACTACTCCTTCACTGTTCCGCGGGTGATGTGGAGGTAAACCCAGGCCCTGCATGTCCCCAGGCACCCTCATTTGTTGACTTCTGTGATCGAAAAGCCTTGGTTTCATGCATGTCAACATCAGATGCCTCCTCCCTAAGTTTGTTTTACTCACTGCTCTAGCACACTCTGCTAACCCTGATGTCCTTGCTGTGTCTGAATCCTGGCTCAGGAAGGCCACCAAAAATTCAGAGATTTCCATACCCAACTATAACATCTTCCGTCAAGATAGAACTGCTAAAGGGGGAGGAGTTGCAGTCTACTGCAGAGATAGCCTGCAAAGTAATGTCATACTTTCCAGGTCCATACCCAAACAGTTCGAACTACTAATTTTGAAAATTACTCTCTCCAGAAATAAGTCTCTCATTGTTGCCGCCTGCTACCGACCCCCCTCAGCCCCCAGCTGTGCCCTGGACACCATTTGTGAATTGATCGCCCCCCATCTAGCCTCAGAGTTTGTTCTGTTAGGTGACCTAAACTGGGATATGCTTAACACCCCGCCAGTCCTACAATCTAAGCTAGATGCCCTCAATCTCACACAAATCATCAAGGAACCCACCAGGTACAACCCTAACTCTGTAAACAAGGGCACCCTCATAGACGTCATCCTGACCAACTGGCCCTCCAAATACACCTCCGCTGTCTTCAACCAGGATCTCAGCGATCACTGCCTCATTGCCTGTATCCGCTACGGAGCCGCAGTCAAACGACCACCCCTCATCACTGTCAAACGCTCCCTAAAACACTTCTGTGAGCAGGCCTTTCTAATCGACCTGGCCCGGGTATCCTGGAAGGACATTGACCTCATCCCGTCAGTTGAGGATGCCTGGTCATTCTTTAAAAGTAACTTCCTCACCATTTTAGATAAGCATGCTCCGTTCAAAAAATGCAGAACTAAGAACAGATACAGTCCTTGGTTCACCCCAGACCTGACTGCCCTCGACCAGCACAAAAACATCCTGTGGCGGACTGCAATAGCATCGAATAGTCCCCGGGATATGCAACTGGGAAGTCCGTAACCAATACACGCAGTCAGTCAGGAAAGCTAAGGCCAGCTTCTTCAGGCAGAAGTTTGCATCATGTAGCTCCAACTCCAAAAAGTTCTGGGACACTGTGAAGTCCATGGAGAACAAGAGCACCTCCTCCCAGCTGCCCACTGCACTGAGGCTAGGTAACACGGTCACCACCGATAAATCCATGATTATCGAAAACTTCAATAAGCATTTCTCAACGGCTGGCCATGCCTTCCGCCTGGCTACTCCAACCTCGGCCAACAGCTCTGCCCCCCGGCAGCTCCTTGCCCAAGCCTCTCCAGGTTCTCCTTTACCCAAATCCAGATAGCAGATGTTCTGAAAGAGCTGCAAAACCTGGACCCGTACAAATCAGCTGGGCTTGACAATCTGGACCCCTATTTCTGAAACTTTCCGCCGCCATTGTCGCAACCCCTATTACCAGCCTGTTCAACCTCTCTTTCATATCGTCTGAGATCCCCAAGGATTGAAAGCTGCCACAGTCATCCCCCTCTTCAAAGGGGGAGACACCCTGGACCCAAACTGTTACAGACCTATATCCATCCTGCCCTGCCTATCTAAGGTCTTCGAAAGCCAAGTCAACAAACAGGTCACTGACCATCTCGAATCCCACCGTACCTTCTCCGCTGTGCAATCTGGTTTCCGAGCCGGTCACGGGTGCACCTCAGCAACACTCAAGGTACTAAACGATATCATAACCGCCATCGATAAAAGACAGTACTGTGCAGCCGTCTTCATTGACCTTGCCAAGGCTTTCGACTCTGTCAATCACCATATTCTTATCGGCAGACTCAGTAGCCTCGGTTTTTCGGATGACTGCCTTGCCTGGTTCACCAATTACTTTGCAGACAGAGTTCAGTGTGTCAAATCGGAGGGC
Organism: Oncorhynchus tshawytscha; assembly: GCF_018296145.1. Classification (NCBI taxonomy): domain Eukaryota; kingdom Metazoa; phylum Chordata; class Actinopteri; order Salmoniformes; family Salmonidae; genus Oncorhynchus; species Oncorhynchus tshawytscha. Next base: position 16,055,662 of record NC_056443.1, read on the forward strand.
ATGCTGTCCGGTCCTCTGGCAGTCTCTATGGGGGTGCCACAGGGTTCAATTCTCGGGCCGACTCTTTTCTCTGTATATATCAATGACGTTGCTCTTGCTGCGGGCGATTCCCTGATCCACCTCTACGCAGACGACACCATTCTATATACTTTCGGCCCGTCATTGGACACTGTGCTATCCAACCTCCAAACAAGCTTCAATGCCATACAACACTCCTTCCGTGGCCTCCAACTGCTCTTAAACGCTAGTAAAACCAAATGCATGCTTTTCAACCGATCGCTGCCTGCACCCGCATGCCCGACTAGCATCACCACCCTGGATGGTTCCGACCTTGAATATGTGGACATCTATAAGTACCTAGGTGTCTGGCTAGACTGCAAACTCTCCTTCCAGACTCATATCAAACATCTCCAATCGAAAATCAAATCAAGTGTCGGCTTTCTATTCCGTAACAAAGCCTCCTTCACTCACGCCGCCAAGCTTACCCTAGTAAAACTGACTATCCTTCCGATCCTCGACTTCGGCGATGTCATCTACAAAATGGCTTCCAACACTCTACTCAGCAAACTGGATGCAGTCTATCACAGTGCCATCCGTTTTGTCACTAAAGCACCTTATACCACCCACCACTGCGACCTGTATGCTCTAGTCGGCTGGCCCTCATTACATATTCGTCGCCAGACCCACTGGCTCCAGGTCATCTACAAGTCCATGCTAGGTAAAGCTCCGCCTTATCTCAGTTCACTGGTCACGATGGCAACACCCATCCGTAGCACGCGCTCCAGCAGGTGTATCTCACTGATCATCCCTAAAGCCAACACCTCATTTGGCAGCCTTTCGTTCCAGTACTCTGCTGCCTGTGACTGGAACGAATTGCAAAAATCGCTGAAGTTGGAGACTTTTATCTCCCTCACCAACTTCAAACATCAGCTATCTGAGCAGCTAACCGATCGCTGTTGCTGTACATAGTCTATTGGTAAATAGCCCACCCATTTTCACCTACCTCATCCCCATACTGTTTTTATTTATTTACTTGCTCTTTTGCACACCAATATCTCTACCTGTACATGACCATCTGATCATTTATCACTCCAGTGTTAATCTGCAAAATTGTAATTATTCGCCTACCTCCTCATGCCTTTTGCACACATTGTATATAGACTCCCCCTTTGTTTTCTACTGTGTTATTGACTTGTTAATTGTTTATTCCATGTGTAACTCTGTGTTGTCTGCTCACACTGCTATGCTTTATCTTGGCCAGGTCGCAGTTGCAAATGAGAACTTGTTCTCAACTGGCCTACCTGGTTAAATAAAGGTGAAATAAAAAATAAAAAATAAAAAAATAGTTCCACAGACAATGCAATCTCAACCACACTACACACTGCCCTAACCCATCTGGACAAGAGGAATACCTATGTGAGAATGCTGTTCATCGACTACAGCTCAGCATTTAACACCACAGTACCCTCCAAACTCGTCATAAAGCTCGAGACCCTGGGTCTCGACCCCGCCCTGTGCAACTGGGTACTGGACTTCCTGACGGGCCGCCCCCAGGTGGTGAGGGTAGGTAACAACATCTCCACCCCGCTGATCCTCAACACTGGGGCCCCACAAGGGTGCGTTCTGAGCCCTCTCCTGGAGTCCCTGTTCACCCACAACTGCTGGCCATGCACGCCTCCAACTCAATCATCAAGTTTGCGGAGGACACTACAGTGGTAGGCTTGATTACCAACAATGACGAGACGGCCTACAGGTAGGAGGTGAGGGCCCTTGGAGTGTGGTGTGGTGAAAAAAACCTCACACTCAACGTCAACAAAACTAAGGAGATGATTGTGGACTTCAGGAAACAGCAGAGGGAGCACCCCCCTATCCACATCGATGGGACAGTAGTGGAGAGGGTAGTAAGTTTTAAGTTCCTCGGCGTACACATCACGGACAAACTGAATTGGTCCACCCACATAGACAGCGTCGTGAAGAAGGCGCAGCAGTGCCTCTTCAACCTCAGGAGGCTGAAGAAATTCGGTTTGTAAGCAAAAGCACTCACAAACTTCTACAGATGCACAATCGAGAGCATCCTGTCGGGCTATATCAACGCTTGGTCAAGGCCATCAGACTGTTAAACAGCCACCACTAACATTGATTGGCTGCTGCCAACACACTGACTCAACTCCAGCCACTTTAATAATGGTAATTGATGGAAATTGATGTAAAATATATCACTAGCCACTTTAAACTATGCCACTTTGTTTACATACCCTACATTACTCATCTCATATGTACAGTGCCTTGCGAAAGTATTCGGCCCCCTTGAACTTTGCGACCTTTTGCCACATTTCAGGCTTCAAACATAAAGATATAAAACTGTATTTTTTTGTGAAGAATCAACAACAAGTGGGACACAATCATGAAGTGGAACGACATTTATTGGATATTTCAAACTTTTTTAACAAATCAAAAACTGAAAAATTGGGCGTGCAAAATTATTCAGCCCCTTTTACTTTCAGTGCAGCAAACTCTCTCCAGAAGTTCAGTGAGGATCTCTGAATGATCCAATGTTGAGTTAAGTGTCAAAGCAAACAACTTTTTGTCCTCAATACAAAGTGTTATGTTTGGGAAAAATCCAATACAACATATTACTGAGGACCAATCTCCATATTTTCAAGCATAGTGGTAGCTGAATCATGTTATGGATATGCTTGTAATCGTTAAGGACTGGGGAGTTTTTCAAGATAAACAAATTAATTGAATGGAGCTAAGCACAGGCAAAATCCTAGAGGAAAACCTGGTTCAGTCTGCTTTCCACCAGACACTGTGAGATGACTGCAGCTTTTAGCAGGTCAATAACCTAAAACACAAGGCCAAAATGTACACTGGAGTTGCTTACCAAGAAGACAGTGAATGTTCCTGGGTAGCCGAGTTACATTTTTTACTTACATTTACTTGACAATGTATGGCAATACCTGAAAATGGTTGTCTCGCAATGATCAACAACAAATTTGACAGAACTTGAAGAAATTTGAAAATAATAATAGGCAAATGTTGCCCAATCCAGGTGTGGAAAGCTCTTAGAAACGTACCTAGAAAGACTCACAGCAGTAATCATCTTTTTTTCCCAAGACGGCGTAGCAGTCAGATGTCTTTGTCTTCGTCTTGTCGTGTCCTGTGTATATATATTTTTATGTATTGTTCTTTGCATATATTATTCCTATATCCTTCCAGTATTTATGCTGCAGTAGTTTGTGTCGGGGGGCTAGGGTCAGTTTGTTATATCTGGAGTACTTCTCCTGTCCTATCCGATGTCCTGTGTGAATTTAAGTATGCTCTCTCTAATTCTGTCTTTCTCTCTTTCTTTCTCTCTCTCAGGGGACCAGAGCCCTAGGACTATGGCTCAGGACTACAGGGCATGATGACTCCTTGCTGTCCCCAGTCCACCTGGCTGTGCTGCTGCTCCAGTTTCAACTGTTCTGCCTGTGATTATTATTATTTGACCATGCTGGTCATTGATGAACATTTGAACATCTTGGCCATGTTCTGTTATAATCTCCACCTGGCACAGCCAGAAGAGGACTGGCCACCCCTCATAGCCTGGTTCCTCTCTAGGTTTCTTCCTAGGTTTCGGCCTTTCTAGGGAGTTTTTCCTAGCCACCGTTCTTCTACACCTGCATTGCTTGCTGTTTGGGGTTTTAGGCTGGGTTTCTGTACAGCACTTTGAGATATCAGCTGATGTACGAAGGGCTATATAAATATATTTGATTTGATTTGATTATCAATGAACCTACCAGGTACAACCCCAAATCCGTAAACACGGGCACCCTCATAGATATCATCCTAACCAACCTGCCCTCCAAATACACCTCGACTGTCTTCAACTAGGATCTCAGCGATCACTGTCTCATTGCCTGCGTCCGTAATGGGTCTGCAGTCAAACGACCACCCCTCATCACTGTCAAACGCTCCCTAAAACACTTCAGCGAACAGGCCTTCCTATTCGACTTGGCCCGGGTATCCTGGAAAGAAATTGACCTCATTCCGTCAGTAGAGGATACCTGGTTATTCTTTGAAAGTGCTTTCCTCACCATCTTAAATAAGTATGCCCATTCAAAAAATAGAACCATGAACAGATATAGCCTTTGCTTCACTCCAGACCTGAATGCCCTTGACCAGCACAAAAACATCCTGTGGCATACTGCGTTAGCATCAAATAGCCCCCACGATATTCAACTTTTCAGGGAAGTTAGGACCGATATACACAGGCAGTTAGGAAAGCAAAGGCTAGCTTTTTCAAACAGAAATTTGCATCCTGTAACATAAACTCCAAAAAGTTCTGGGACACTGTAAAGTCCATGGAGAATAAGAGCACCTCCTCCCAGCTGCCCACTGCACTGAGGCTAGGAAACACTGTCACCACCGATAAATCCACGATAATTAAGAATTTCAATAAGCATTTCTCTACGGCTGGCCATGCTTTCCACATCGCTACCCCTACCCCGGTCAACAGCCCTGCACCCCCCACAGAAACTTGCCCAAGCCTCCCCCACTTCTCCTGCACCCAAATCCAGATAGCTGATGTTCTGAATGAGCTGCAACATCTGGACCCCTACACATCAGCCGGGCTAGACAATCTGGACCCTCTCTTTCTAAAATTATCCACTGAAATTGTTGCAACCCCTTTTACTAGCCTTTTCAACCTCTCGTATCGTCTGAGTTCCCCAAAGATTGGAAAGCTGCCGTGGTCATCCCCCTCTTCAAAGGTGGAGACACTCTAGACCCAAACTGCTACAGACCTATATCTATCCCACCCTGCCTTCCTAAGGTATTCGAAAGCCAAGTTAACAAACAGATCACCGACCACTTCGAATCCCACCGTACCTTCACCGCTATGCAATCTGGTTTCCGACCTGGTCATGGGTGAACCTCAGCTACACTCAAGGTCCTAAACGATATCATAACCACCGTCGATAAGAGACAATACTGTGCAGCTGTATTCATCGACCTGGCCAAGGCTTTCAACTGTGTCAATCACCACATTCTTATCGGCAGACTCAACATCCTTGGTTTCTCAAATGACTGCCTCGCCTGGTTCACCAACTACTTCTCAGACAGAGTTCAGTGTGTCAAATCGGAGGGCCTGTTGTCCGGACCTCTGGCAATCTCTATGGGGGTGCCACAGGGTTCAAATCTCTGGCCGACTCTCTTCTCTGTATACATCAATGATGTTGCTCTTGCTGCTGGTGATTCTCTGATCCACCTCTATGCAGATGACACCATTCTGTATACTTCTGGCCCTTTAAACAGGTTAACATACACAAGGCTGCGGGGCCAGGCGGATTACCAGGAACTGTACTCCGGGCATGTACTGACCAACTGGCAGGTGTCTTCACTGACATTTTCAACATGTCCCTGATTGACTCTGTAATACCAACATGCTTCAAGCAGACCACCATAGTCCCTGTGCCCAAGAACACAAAGGCAACCTGCCTAAATGACTACAGACCCGTAGCACTCACTTCCGTAGCCCTGAAATGCTTTGAAAGGCTGGTAATGGCTCACATCAACAAAATTATCCCAGAAACCCTAGACCCACCCCAATTTGCATACCACATGGCAAGCGGTACCGGAGTGCCAAGTCTAGGTCAAAAAGGTTTCTCAACCGTTTTTACCCCCAAGCCATAAGCCTCCTGAACAGGTAACCAAACGGTTACCCGGACTATTTGCTTTGTGTGCACCCCCCCCAACCCCTCTTTTACGCTGCTGCTACTCTCTGTTTATCTTATATGCTCCCGCACATTGGCTAACCGGGCTATCTGCATTGTGTCCCACCTGCATTGTTCTGCTACTCTCTGTTCATCATATATGGACAGTCACTTTAACGATACCTACATGTACATACTACCTCTATAAGCCTGACTAACAGTTGTCTGTATATAGCCTTGTTACTCTTTTTTCAAATGTCTTTCTACTGTTGTTTTATTTCTTTACTTACCTACACACACACATGCCATTTTTTTGGCACCATTGGTTAGAGCCTGTAAGTAAGCATTTCAGAGTAAGGTTTACACCTGTTGTATTCGGCGCACGTGACAAATATACAGTCAAGTAGGTACACCAACCTGTTCACGAAAATGGATCGCTCCTGCAGACAGTGAGTAAAGTGGCCATGGCTTGTTAAATAAAGCAGGCAGACAGGCATCAAGGCATTCAGTTACTGTTTGATTGAAAGTTAGAATGGGCAAAACAAGTGACGTATGCGACTTTGAGTATGGTATGATCGTCGGTGCCAGGCGCTCCGGATCCAATGTCTCATAAATGGCCAGCCTCGTTGGCTTTTTACAGAGAATAGTGCAACAAACAAAAAAAGTCCTATGGGCTGATGACAGAGGTCGAAGGAGAATGGCAAGAATCTTGCACGCTAACAGGCAGACCACAAACAGACAAATAATGGAACAGTACAACAGTGAAGTGCAGAACGGCAACTCGTCGAACCTTGTCACGGATGGGCTATTGCAGCAGACGACCACACCGGGTTCCACTCCTATCGGTCAAAAACAAGAAGAAGCCTCTCCAGTGGGCACGCGATCACCAACACTGGACAATTGAGGAGTGGCTCGCGCATTCCCCAGACCTCAACCTAATAGAGCATCTTTTGAATGAGCTGTAATGGGCTGTTTGCAGCATGAATGTACCGGTGTCCAATCTGAATCAACTGCGTGATGCCATCGCGTCAGCATGGACCAACATTCCAACACATTGTAGAATGCCCCAAGAATACAGGCTGTTCTGGAGACAAAGGGGGGTCCGACCCGGTACTAGATGGGTATACCTAATAAACTGGCTAGTGAGTGTATATAGCCTACTGTAACACATTTAACACACATTACAACACAACACTAAATGCATGTTTCCTTGTAATACCACCCTCATGTTGCAAACATACAGATCATATGCTTGATACATAGATATACGTTATTCAGTACATAGATGCTGGAGACACTTACACATACATTGCACAACACAAGATGTTGCCTGGCAGTTTAAACATGCATCCTTGTATGGCTTTTCTACATACCGCATTGATTTACCATGGAATTGTTTTCCTTTTGTTCCTCCTTGAATGGAACAGAAATAACCTAAAAAAAAACAGTATTAACCTAAAGAAACAGTATTGGCTAAATATAATCCCCATTGCAGCTGCAGCGACATCTAAAACATGTCCAAATGGAATAGAAAAAAACACATCCATATTTGATATTCTTACCAGAAATATGGGACAGAAAGAGAGCCTTCGGATTAGGCTTGGAGCTATCACTTTGCAGTGATTTATTCTATTTTTAGAAAAAAAACGTTTAAAATCTGCGAGATCGTTTTGATGCTAGTCTGACTGACACGCTGCGCAGACAAAAAAAAACACAGAGCTAATTTTAACTCTGCCAGCGCACGCACAGCCAGCAAGCTCCATTCACAAATGTATCCTCTCCTCTCTAACCCTCCCTCCTTTCCCTCATTCCCTCTGTCTACTAAGCACACGCACGCGCATATAAGAATACACACGCACATGCACACACATACAGTACACTCCGACACACTGCAAAGGACTGAGAAGGTCACTAAACCCGCAAAGCAATTTCCATTTGGTCGTTTCTATTTATACATATTTTGTTTTCTGTTATTGTTTTTCATTGTCAACAAACTATTTATTAATAAACAACATATGCATCTGTACGCTAAAGACATAGCATCATTCCATATGCGCACCTCCCACCACGAACAATACCCCAGTTTCATTCAACTGCAATGCCTTTCCCCCCAGCGCAGTCCGTGACTGTTGAGCAAGGGAGGGAGGGAGGGAGAGAGAGAGAGAGAGAGATGGGGAAGGAGAGAGGAGAGACAACGCCACAAAGACAGAGAAGAAGAAAAAAAGAAATACAATTACTAGTTCTTTATGTCCTTTTTCCTCTTTAACGCCGCTGGATATAAGAAATACTAATCTAGATTTTCCTTTCTGTAGAGTAGTACTTGAGGAGCACGGTGCAGTCATCTGACGCTATCCTTTCGTTAGCATTGCTTCAACGCTGTAAGCAGTGTAACCACCTCTGCCACTTGCAGCTCTCCTCCAGCCGTGCATAGCCTACTATGCGCACCACTCTCTGCATGGACACGTTGACGACGATTCTCCCTTGGTGACGTCAGAAGCTCACTAAGGTCATGCTGTGTCGATGGGTTCTGTGAATCAGGGACTGAATATTGATAATGAAATCCGGTTTCTCCAGTTTCCATAAACAACAGGACTCCATGCTTAGATAGGTAGAAGAGGATCTCTGTGTTCGGTACCCACGTATGTGAACGCCCGCCCACGCGCACACACTACTCACACACAAACACAAGGTCGAAGCTGTGAGTTCGCATGTGCAGACAGACGGCTAAGTAGGCCTGCATCTGTTTTCCTTTCACCCTAACCCAATTGAGATCATTCAGATCAAGTGTGGAACTTCAGTTTAAGAAGATTTAAGTTTATTGCCCTTGTGAATATTAAATGTGAGTAATAACATGAGTTACTTGTCAAGGTGTGAGGGTAGGCTATAACTACAGTATATGCACTCATATTTCTCTCTTGCTCTCTCTCTCATGGAACACAATTACACTATCACACCCTTTGTGCAGGAAATTCCCCGGCCCACACGCTCTCTGTCATCCCCCTATCCTCCACTCCCCTCCTCCGCTCCATTCCCATGTTGAGTTCTCTTTCTCTCATTCGCTCTCTCTCTCTCTACCTGAATCACGCATTTGGCGTTTGTGCAGTGCCTCTGCAGTGGCTATTGTGTATGAAATAGTGCAATAATCTTGATTGTAGTAATTTACAACATACAGGGAATGCACAAACACACAGGCATGTTTTTATGTGAATCACAGCGCATGATAGGAATACAGATGAGGGTGTGTGTGTGTCTAGCTGTTCATTGATGACTTCGCCCAGTCGTTTTCAAGCGTACTCCTTCATTCATCTTTCCTGCAAAGCACTCTGGGTATTAGAATTGGCCAAGTCGCTCAAGATCCATTGCAAATTAGACCTCCGTCCAGGTAAGCAGGATGTCAGAAGATAACGTTAAAACCATTCACTAGGGGCAACGGTGAGCGCTATTACCATCAAGTAGGCTCTGGGTTTGTTAGGGTGTTGTGGATGGGTGTAAACCATGAGCTCTGGCCCCAAGGGTTGTGCCAAGCCCAGTGCCAGGCACTGTTATAGTTTGTTTACCCTATCCTTAACCCTTAACAATTCGGAATGAATGCTTAACTTAACTGTGGAGTTGTTACTGTTTTAACCCTATCCCAAACCTTAATTAACTTAACCATTGGGATTGAAAGCCTGAATTTAACTTAAGGGTTTGGACATCTGATTACACACACACACACACACACACACACACACACACACACACACACACACACACAAAACAGTCACACACATTCAGTTATGCATATTACAGAGGCCTAGAGAGAGATATGGAGAGAGTTTGGACACACCTACTCATTAAAGGAGTTTTCTTTATTGTTACTATTGGTTATGTTGTAGAATAATAGTGAAGACATAACACATATGGAATCATGTAGTAACCAAAAAGTGTTAAACAAATAAAAATATATTTTTTATTTGAGATTCTTCAAATAGCCACCCTTTGCCTTAATGACAGATTTGCACACTCTTGGCATTCTCTCAACCAGCTTCATGAGGCAGTCACCTGGAATGCATTCCAATTAACAGGTGTACCTTGTTCAAAGTGAATTTGTGTAATTTTGTTCTATCTTAATGTGTTTGAGCCAATCAGTTGTGCTGTGACAAGGTAGGGGTGGTATATAGAAGATAGCCCTATTTGGTAAAAGACCAAGTACATATTATGGCAAGAACAGCTCAAATAAGCTAAGACAAGTGACAGTCAATCATTATTTTAAGACATGAAGGTCAGTCAATCCGGAAGACATAAAATCTTCAAGTGCATTCGCAAAAGCATCAAGCGCTATGATGAAACTGGCTCTCATGAGGACTGCCACAGAAATGCAAGACCCAGAGTTACTTCTGCTGCAGAGGATAAATTCATTAGGTACCAGCCTCAGAAATTGCAGCCCAAATAAATTCTTCACAGAGTTCAAGTAACAGACAAATCTCAACATTAACTGTTCAGAGGAGACTGAATGAATCAGGCCTTCATGGTTGAATTGCTGCAAAGGAACCACTAATAAAGGACACCAATACGAAGATGACTTGCTTGGGCCAAGAAACACGACCTGTCCTTTGGTCTGATGAGTCCAAATTTGAGATTTTTGGTTCCAACCGGCGTGTCTTTGTGAGACGCAGAGTACGGATGATCTCCGCATGTGTGGTTCCCACCGTGAAGCATGGAGGAGGAAGTGTGATGGTGTGGGGGAGCTTTGGTGGTGACACTGTCAGTGATTTACTTAGATTTCAAGCACACTTAACCAGCATGGCTACCACAGCATTCTGCAGCAATACACCATCACATCTGGTTTGCGCTTAGTGGGGCTATCATTTGTTTTTCAACAGGACAATGACGCAACACACCTCCAGGCTGTGTAAGGGCTATTTGACCAAGAAGGAGAGTGATGGAGTGCTGCATCAGATGACCTGGACTCCACAATCACCAGACCTCAACCCACTTGAGATCGTTTGGGATGAGTTGGACCGCAGAGTTAAGGAAAAGCAGCCAACAAGTGCTCAGCATATGTTAGAATTCCTTCAATACTGTAGGAAAAGAATTCCAGGTGCAGCTGGTTGAGAGAATGCCAAGAGTGTGCAAAGCTGTCATCAAGGCAAAGGGTGGCTACTTTGAAGAATCTCAAATATAAAATATATTTTGATTTGTTTAACACTTTTTGGTTTACTACATTATTCCATATGTGTTATTTCATAGTTTTGATGTCTTCACTATTATTCTACAATGTAAAAAATAGTAAAAAATAAAGAAAAAAACAAAGTAACTGTAACCCAAATTCACTTAGGGTCCGTCCCAAATGTCATTTTATTCCATATGGTCCCTGGTCTTAAGTAGTGCACTAAATAGAGAATAGGGTACCATTTGGAATGCAGAGGTCCTCTATTGCCTCTTACTTCTGACAGAAGCAGGAACATGGAACTAGACGTCAGCAGATGTGAATGTGCATGCATGTGTGAAAAAGAGTGTGAAGAGACAGAAGGAGTGAATGTGTATCTGCATGCATGTGTGTGAACAATTGTTTGTCTCATGAAGGCCTATGTCTGGCAGTATCATCTAATTCCCTCTGCTTTACTCAGTGGCCTTTTGAGACCGATCTAACAATTGTATCATCATTTGATTGGCCCGGCAGAGACACAGTTAAGAGAGCACAATGGGTGTGTGTGTGACTTGGTGTGTTGAGATAGGATTATCAGGCGTAAAAAGGCTGGTAATGATGATGATGATGACTGCCTGAATCGACTCTGAAATGACCCTACGCTTCGATTTAGAGAGTGTGTTTGTGTGAGAGAAAGAAGGAGAGAGACAAAGATAGATCAGTATTGTTGAAACATTGGACTATCACTAATCAAAGAATAGTTAATAACTAGGAAGTCGGGGCACCACAGGAAAATGTTGTTTAAAGAATTACAATTTCCCAAATTTAACTCTCTTCAGATATTTTCATATCTTATCGATTACAGTCAACTTATGAATTTATTATTACCGTATCAGTCATATTCTGCATGTCGCATACCCTTGGATATCTGCACGAACCCTAGCATAAATTATGAATCAGTGATATACAAATTTACTAACTAAATAATCCCACAGAATTACATAAACACACACAGGATAGGTTCTACATTGGTTACTCAATGAATAATGATACACTGAAAATGCCCTAGTGGATGAAACCGATATGACGGCTTGGTAGACAAAGGAAAGGGGTGGGGACAGCTCAAGAGTGGGAATGTCAGAGAAACAACACGGATATACAGTTGATAACTACACTCATGGAAATGCTAACCCTTTGCACATGAATTGCTGCTCATTCGAAAATAAATTGCAATTGACATATTTACGAGTGTATGCCTTTGTTGTCCCTCCGTGATTGCCAGTCCATCTGCTGGATAGTCAGTCGACAGAAAGTCTTTGGTTTGTCCACCAGTGATCAAAGTCTTGCGTGGTTGTAGTTTTCTCAGTGGGGTCTGGATAGTGTCTTTTGTAATTGGATACATCAGACGTACCCCTGGTCACTTGATAAGGAAATGTTCTCCAGAATATATCTTTTAGAGTACCATTCCGTTGTTTGATTAGTTGCGTTTACCAGACTAAAGTACTTAAACAGCTGCAGACTGAATAATTGGTCTTTAGTTTGTAGATTTCTTAATAATTTCAGCATGGGGATGATCCCCCACGTTCTCTGGTCTTGTCCTTTGGTAGAGTTGTAGTTTAAACCATTTTGCAACATCCGGCTCACGCCTTGGTCTGCTTGGTTTATAGAGTGGTAGATTTCTCATTTGTAACATATTCAGCTGACGCTCCACCTAACTGGTCTTTATTTAAATTGCCAACTATTTCAACATGTAGCTACCGTTCCATGCTCTCTGGTCTAATGTACATTTTGTCGGAAGTGGGTTTTATACTTGATCCTGCAAGTTGCAACCCAACATAGGAATGAACCTCGGATGTCCATGTATGTGGATCAGCATAGCAGTCCACCCCCCCTGGTGGTTTACCCTGGTAGGCTTTCTAACAGCTGCAAACTACCACAAGAATGGCCAGGGAATGTCCTTGTTTGGGATTACTATTGCGTTAACCCTCTGGTGGTTGACACGGGTAGGATTTCTGCAAATGGAGCAGGCCGCCACGAGGATGGACAGCGGATGTCTGGATTGAGAACGCCGTGTCGGACCTGTCGCCTGGTCATTCAGGCTGGTGGATCTAGGCAGTAAGTTAGGCAGATGTTAATAACGCACACACACTCATGAAATACATAATTACATTTCTTCCCAGGTGAGCGGCGTTGTGGCATGAAGTGATGGTTGTATGGGGAACTTGTTTATGGCTCTATCACTTCCTAAGTGTCAGAGGAAATTAAACTAAAAGGAATGGAAGCATAAACAAAAGATATGCAAAATATAATTATCACACCTTAATCATCTAATTGGACTGTTTTCTATATACGTCCAAGGTCTCGGCAAAATTACCCTATCATGGCATTATCTAATGTCATATCTAGGGCGTTTCTAAGTTGATAACTACATGATAAGTCTACAGCTGTAAGGCACCAGTTTTGGGCAGTCTACAGGGATGACCTATGGACCTCTGTTGAGAAACTGGTGAGTACTGTAGCTGTAGAGTCAAAGGCCTCAAAGTAAATTTTCAACTTTACTAAGGCTGGCATTTTGTTCAGACCCTTAAGTGATCCGAGCATAACTCATGAAATTGTCCGTTGTACGTGTGTGTTTGTGCTTACACAAGGGCACATACCAAGGTAAAGAAACCAAGTATCCCGGGGAGGCTGCAACCTGTTCAGAATTAGTGCAGATAGCCCGGTTAGCCAATGTGCGGGAGCACTGGTTGGTCGGGCCAATTTAGGCAGTGTGTACATGAATGTATAGTTAAAGTGACTATGCATATAAGATAAACAGAGAGTAGCAGCAACGTAAAAGAGGGGTTGGGGGGAACACAATGTAAATAGTCCGGGTACACATTTGGTTACCTATTCAGAAGTATTGTGGCTTGGGGGTAAAACTGTTGAGAAGCCTTTTTGTCCTAGACTTGGCACTCCGGTACCGCTTGCCATGCGTTAGAAGAGAGAACAGTCTATGACTGGGGTGGCTGGGGGCTTTGACAATTTTTAGGGCCTTCCTCTGACACCACCTGGTGTAGAGGTCCTGGGTGGCAGGCAGCTTTGCCCCAGTGATGTACTGGGCCGTACGCACTACCCTCTGAAGTGCCTTGCGGTCGGAGGCCGGGCAATTGCCGTACCAGGCAGTGATGCAACCGGTCAGGATGCTCTCGATGTTGCAGCTGTAGAACCTTTAGAGGATCACAGGACCCATGCCAAATCTTTTCAGTTTCCTGAGGGGGAATAGGCTTTGTCGTGCCCTCTTCACGACTGTCTTGGTGTGATTGGACCAATCTAGTTTGTTGTTGATGTGGACACCAAGGAATTTGAAGCGCTCAACCTGCTCCACTACAGCCCAGTCGATGAGAATGGAGAAGTGCTCGGTGCTCCTTTTCCTGTAGTCCACAATCATCTCCTTAGTCTTGGTTACATTGAGGGATAGGTTGTTATTCTCGCACCACCCGGCCAGGTCTCTGACCTCCTCCCTATAGGCTGTCTCGTCGTTTTCGGTGATCAGGCCTACCACTGTTGTGTCGTCAGCAAACCTAATGATGGTGTTGGAGTAGTGCCTGGCCATGCAGTTGTGGGTGAACAGGGCGTACAGGAGGGAACTGAGCATGCACCCCTGGGGAGCTCCAGTGTTGAGGAGCAGCGTGGCAGATGTGTTGCTACCTACCCTCACCACCTGGGGACGGCCTGTCAGGAAGTCCAGGATCCAGTTGCAGAGGGAGGTGTTTAGTCCCAGGTTCCTTAGCTTGGTGATGAGCTTTGAGGGTACTATGGTGTTGAAGTTAATGAATAGCATTCTCACATAGGTTTTCCTTTTGTCCAGGTGGGAAAGGGCAGTGTGGAGTGCAATAGAGATTGCATCATCTGTGGATCTGTTTGGGCGGTATGCAAATTGGTGTGAGTCTAGGGTTTATGGGATAATGGTGTTGATGTGAGCAATTACCAGCCTTTCAAAGCACTGCATGGCTACGGACGTGAGTGCTATGGGTCTGTAGTCATTTAGGCAGGTTGCCTTTGTGTTCTTGGGCACAGGGACTATGGTGGTCTGCTTGAAGCATGTTGGTATTACAGAAGCATGCCAGTGAAGACACCTGCCAGTTGGTCAGCACATGTCCGGAGCGCACATCCTGGTAATCCATCTGGCCCTGCAGCCTTGTGAATGTTGACCTGTTTAAAAGGTCTTACTCATGTCGGCTACGGAGAGCGTGATCATAGTCGTCCGGAACAGCTGATGCTCTCACGCATGCCTCAGTGTTGCTTGCCTCGAAGCAAGCATAGAAGTGATTTAGATCATCTGATATGCTCGTGTCACTGGGAAGCTCGCGGCTGTGCTTCCCTTTGCAGTCTGTGATAGTTTGCAAGCCCCGCCACATAAGACGAACGTTGGAGACGATTCAATCTTAGCCCTGTATTGACGCTTTGCCTGTTTGATGGTTCGTCGCAGGGCATAGCGGGATTTCTTGTAAGCTTCCGGGTTAGTCTCACACCTTGAAAGCGGCAGCTCTACCCTTTAGCTCAGGGCGAATGTTGCCTGTGATCCATGGCTTCTGGTTGGGGTATGTACGTACAGTCACTGTGTGGATGACGTCCTCAATGCACTTATTGATAAAGCCAGTGACTGATGTGGTGTATTCCTCAATGTCATCGGAAGAAGAAGAAATCTTCGTCTAATCCAAGGTGAGTGATCGCTGTCCTGATATCCAGAAGCTCTTTTCTTCCGTAAGATACGGTTGCGGAAACATTATGTACAAAATAATTTACAAATATCGCGAAAACAACCACATAATAGCACAATTGGTTAGGTTACTATAAAACGGCGGCCATCTCCTCCGGCGCCATTTGATTGTTGCTGGACTGACTGTTCTGGCATTGGTACTGGTACTCAAGGGGATCAGTTATCCTACCGATTTATTCTGAAATGTTATCCTCCTGGAACACGTGATTAGAGCATTTTACTAGTTGCATTGTAGTTGAAACTACACATGGCAAGACATGGTTATTTTTGCCATTTGTTTTGGAGGTGGAACGTCCACTGGAATACTATAATTTCTTAGATATGTTCTAAGATTATCCCCATCTAGGGGCCTGTCTGCTCTTCCCTGTTCTCATATAGGAGTTTACAACTAGATTTGTTTGCTGCTCTGGCGGTCTCATACAGTGTTGCACGTAGTCTGGGGAGTAACCGATCCATCAAGTCTGCTCCGAGTAGCAGGGGTTCAGATTCGAGACTGGTAACATATAAAGGGTGAACGAGCGATACGTCCTGGAAGTGTAGTTTCAGCATGATTCTCAATGTGAGAGGTGAGGTAGTCTGAGTGAAACCTCGAAGTGTAGTGTTGCATCGTTCCACTTTTAACCAACGTTTAGTTGGCTTCAAAACCCTTTCGAGATCATCAAACAATGTTTGAGAGATGAGGGATATTGTTGCGTCCGAATCAATTGGCGCGTGACAAGTTAAGCAGTCCTCCAGGACTGTTTCCATGTATGGCCGTTTAGAGTAGCATTTAGTGGACATGTTCCCCGCAATTGGAGTGGTCGTTCGCAACGACGTGATGTGCCATTTCTGTTCAAGGTGATCGATTGATCGATGATCGATTTTTCGGATTTTGAGTTGGCTTGGCTTTAGCAAAACTTTTGACCTTTTTCTTCGCAACCTTTGTATCAGAGTCTATAGACAAGGCCTGTGGGCTTGCTTCTTGATCGAGCGGTCCCTGGATAGGGTCTTGAGTGAGAGCGGGAGAAATTAGATTTTTAACTTCCTTGCTAAGGGTCTTAATTCCTGCAGACCTGGTGTCCGGCAATTCCCAATTTAGTCCTTGTACCATTTTTTCAAAATGTTCTCGCTTTACGGTCGTGAATAATACAGGGTAACAGGGTTAAAGGGCGGGATAATCCATGGTTTTCTTCTGAGCTGTCTTGTATTATTCACGATCGTAATCTAGCCTGGGCTAAAGCAAGGAAATCATGTTCTGATGCTGATTGGCTTATTTTTAGGCAGTTACGAAACAAGTGTTCTTTTCTTCTCAGGAAGGCCCAGTCTGAATATTTTATGTCTGTTACCACTGATAACCTGAATGACCCTAGAAAGTTTTGGAAGGCTATTAAGTCTATGTCTGGTAACAGTAATGTTAATGAATTACCGTCATGTGTTTTGAAGGACTCTGTTGCTATATATGACAAAACTGAACTGCTGAATTGTTTCAATGACCGTTTGATTCAGTGTCCTCTGTCTCTGTACAACCCTGTGTGGATGAACCAGTGAGAGCTGGTCAAACTTTTAGCCATTCTCCATGAAGGTGGTACATCAAGCCTTGAAATCCTTAAATCAGAGAAAGCCTGCAGGTCCTGATCTTTTGGATCGCTGCTTTTTAAATCTGGCAGCTGATTTCATAGCTGAACCACTTACATCTCTGTTCAATCTAACCCTGGAATGTAGTGAAATTCCAAAGATCTGGAAATCAGCATTTGTCCGAACACTGTTAAAAGGGGGAGCTCCAACTCTTTTAACTTCTTGGATATAGGGGGCGCCTTTTTAATTTATGGATAAAAAAACGTGCCCGTTTTAAGCGCAATATTTTGTCACGAAAAGATGCTCGACTATGCATATAATTGGCAGCTTTGGAAAGAAAACACTCTAACGTTTACAAAACTGCAAAGATATTATCTGTGAGTGCCACAGAACTCATGCTACAGGCGAAACCAAGATGAAACTTCAACCAGGAAATGGGCAGAATTTTTGAGGCTCTGTTTTCCATTGTCTCCTTATATGGCTGTGAATGCGCCAGGAATGAGCCTGCCCTTTCTATCGTTTCTCCAAGGTGTCTGCAGCATTGTGACGTATTTGTAGGCATATCATTGGAAGATTGGCCATAAGAGACTACATTTACCAGGGGTCCGCCCGGTGTCCTTTGTCTAAATTGGTGCGTAATCTACAAGCTGCACGCAGTCATCCAGTGATTGAGAGGAGAGAGGAGGCTTTCAACGAACGATATATCATGAAGAGATATGTGAAAAACACCTTGAGGATTGATTCTAAACAACGTTTACCATGTTTCAGTCGATATTATGGAGTTAATTTGGAAAAAGTTTGGCGTTTTGATGACTGATTTTTCGTTTATTTTTGGTAGCCAAACGTGACGCACCAAACGGAGCGATTTCTCCTAAACAAATAATCTTTCAGGAAAAACTGAGCATTTGCTATCTAACTGAGAGTCTCCTCATTGAAAACATCTGAAGTTCTTCAAAGGTAAATGATTTTATTTGAATGATTTTCTGGTTTTTGTGAAAATGTTGCCTGCTGATGCTAATGCTAAATGCTACGCTAGCTGCGCTAGCTGTTACACAAATGCTTGTTTTGCTATGGTTGAGAAGCATATTTTGAAAATCTGAGATGACAGTGCTGTTAACAAAAGGCTAAGCTTGAGAGCTAGCATATTAATTTCATTTCATTTGCGATTTTCATGAATAGTTAACATTGTGTTATACTAATGAGCTGCGGGGATAATTACACTCCTGGATACAGGTTTTTTTCGTAGCTAAACGTGACGCACCAAACGGAGCGATTTCTCCTAAACAAATAATCTTTCAGGAAAAACTGAGCATTTGCTATCTAACTGAGAGTCTCCTCATTGAAAACATCTGAAGTTCTTCAAAGGTAAATGATTTTATTTGAATGATTTTCTGGTTTTTGTGAAAATGTTGTCTGCTGATGCTAACGCTAAATGCTACACTAGCTGCGCTAGCTGTTACACAAATGCTTGTTTTGCTATGGTTGAGAAGCATATTTTGAAAATCTGAGATGACAGTGTTGTTAACAAAAGGCTAAGCTTGAGAGCTAGCATATTAATTTCATTTCATTTGCGATTTTCATGAATAGTTATGGTAATGAGGTTGAGGCTGTATTCACGATCCCGGATCCGGGATGGCTCGACACAAGAAGTTAAATAATTATAGGCCAATCTCAAAGCTGTCTCCCCTGGTGAAAATACTTGAAACCCTTGTAAGTGAACAGCTAAAAGAGTTTTTATTTACTAACTCTATTTTATCAATGTACCAATCGGGCTTCAGGAAGAAGCATAGCACAATACAGCAGCCATGAAGGTTTCAAATGATATCACTGAAGCCATTGACAAAAAACAGCACTGTGTCTCATGTTTCATTGATCTCTCTAAGGCTTTTGATACAGTTGATCATGCTGTACTAAGGCAGAGATTGTCGAGTGTAGGTCGGAGCATGCAGTTGCATGGTTTGCTAACTGTCTGTCTGATAGAACTCAATGCACTCAATTTGATGGGCTTATGTCTGTTAAATTGTCTGTCTTGAATGGTGTGCCCCAAGGCTCTTTACTTGGTCCTCTCTTATTCACTATTTATATAAATGATTTAGACAAACATGTCCAAAATGCACACCTTCATTTTTATGCTGATGATACCGTTATTTACTGTTGTGCCTCGTCTCTTACAAAAGCTTTCCAGAACATGCAAACTGCTTTTTATACTGTTCAACATACCTTGTGTCAATTGAAACTTGTCCTCAAACTGACTAAACTAATGGTGTTTTCTAAAGCAAGAAATAGACCTCTGAACCTTTCACCTATTACTACCTGTCAGGGCAAGGAGATTGAGGTTGTAACCTCATATAAATCTCTTGGAATTTTAATTGAAGATGGCCTCTCTTTTAAATTGCGAATATTCAACAACTTACAAAAAATTTAAGCTGAAATGGGGATTTTATTTTAGGAATAAGGCCTGTTTTTCTTTTGAAGCCAGAAGGAGGCTAGTACCAGCTACATTCATGCCTTTACTAGACTATGGGGATATTTTATATATGAATGCTTCCGCTCAGTGTTTGAGATCAATTGACACCCTTTACCATGGCACTTTGAGATTTATTTTAAACTGCAAATCCCTTACGCACCACTGCACTTTGTATACCAGGGTTGACTGGCCTTCTCTAGTCCCTCGTAGACTCAGTCACTGGTATACTTTATTTACAAAGCCATTTTGGGTTTACTACCTTTTAATTTGTGCATTTTTGTTGTTCAGAAATGTGGTGGGTACTATCTTCGTTCGTTGGACTTTATCCTGCTAACTGTTCCAAATGTCCGAACTGAATTTGGTAAAAGGGCTTTTATGTACTCTGCGCCATCGTCTCGGAACACCTTACAAAACACTTTTAAACTGGAAGAACTTAATTTGCTGTTTTATACTCTCGTGAATTCAATGGTTTTTACTAGATTACTTGTAGTTTTTCATGTTGTCTGTCTGTGATTTTTTTGTAATGACTTGGTGCTGCCTATCTTGGCCAGGGCGCTCTTGAAAAAGAGATTTTAATCTCAATGAGCCCTTCCTGGTTAAATAAAGGTTAAATTAAATGAAAATTAAATAAACAGCTCTTCCATTCCTGTTTCAGTGAGTAGGCTGAAGTAAGCTGAACGAAGCCTATGCTTGTGGGTGTATATTCCGAGCTTGTTTGACAGTGTCAGTCAGTGAGCTTTTGTGTTTGCGAGTTGCAGAACCGCCTGAATTCTAATTTCAAAGCTGTGGCAAGTTTAGCGTAGTCGTTTAGCACGTGTTGCTGTTGTAGACTAATGAACCTCGTCACGTGTCTATTCGGCATTCGCTTTAACAGGTACAGTGTGTCAGAACCCGTAGCATTCGGGTAGCCATCCAATGCGTCCTCTGTGTCAGCTAGGAACGTCTCAGTATCATTTGGCTAACCTGGAAGGGTGTCAAAGGTGGGGAAATTCTTGATGAGTTTGTCAAGGGGTTCCGCACCAAGCGGGTGGAGAGGGTTGGCTTCATCCTGTGGGGAAATTGGGTCCGAAAGGCCAAGAGGAGAAGACTGAGGGGGACACATGAGGGAGGAAAAGTCTGAAACCTATCGTCTTCACTCCTTTAAGTACCGGGCTCCGGTTGCTTGGTTGGGTAGTCACGCTGTAGAGCGGGACCGTTCTGAAATTCCACCAGATTGTACCTTGGGGTTATATTCTGCTGCATTGCAGAGTCCACGTCAGAGCTTAGAGTACTGATTTTGGACACATGAGTGTCGCACTTGCTCCTTTCGGTCTCAAACTTATCTGTCATTATTTGCAGATAGAGGTCTTGAGTACGGAGCGAGAGATTCAGTGATGAGATTTCCTCCGTTTGCTTAGAAATCAATATTTCCATCTTCATCACCTGAGTTCTCTCATCATTCATTTGGTTAGCGACTTCAATGAATTCTGCTGACCTGTCATCCAACTTAGTCATTGTGTTCATTAACTGAACATTGTTACTTTGTTACTTTGTGTAACGGTTCTCTTTAGTTGAAGGAGAGGCGGACCAAAATGTGGCGTGATGATGATTCATGTTTGTTTAATAAAGGAAAACTATACATGAATAAACTACAAAAAAACAATGAAATGTGAAACCTCAAAACAGCCCTATCTGGTGCAAAACACAGAGACAGGAACAATCACCCACAAACACACAGTGAAACCCAGGCTACCTAAGTATGATTCTCAATCAAAGACAACTAATGACACCTGCCTCTGATTGAGAACCATACTAGGCCGAAACATAGAAATACCCAAATCATAGAAAAACAAACATAGACTGCCCACCCCAACTCACGCCCTGACCATACTAAATGATGACAAAACAAAGGAAATAAAGGTCAGAACGTGACAGTACCCCCAAAGGTGCGGACTCCGGCCGCAAAACCTTAACCTATAGGGGAGGGTCTGGGTGGGCATCTGTCCGCGGTGGTGGCTCTGGCGCGGGACGCGGACCCCACTTCACCATTGTCTTAGTCCGCCTTATTGTCCGCCTCCGTGGCTTTCTAACAATGGCCACCCTTCTCAATGACCCCACTGGAAAGAGGGGCAGCTCGGGACAGAGGGGCAGCTCGGGACAGAGGGGCAGAAGCTCTGGACAGAGGGGCAGAAGCTCTGGACAGAGGGGCAGAAGTTCTGGACAGAGGGGCAGAAGTTCTGGACAGAGGGGCAGAAGCTCTGGACAGAGGGGCAGAAGCTCTGGACAGAGGGGCAGAAGCTCTGGACAGAGGGGCAGAAGCTCTGGACAAAGGGGCAGAAGCTCGGGACAGACGGGAGACTCCGGCAGCAGCGCCGGACAGGCGGGAGACTCCGGCAGCAGCGCCGGACAGGCGGGAGACTCCGGCAGCAGCGCCGGACAGGCGGGAGACTCCGGCAGCAGCACTGGACAGGCGGGAGACTCCGGCAGCAGCGCCGGACAGGCGGGACCACCTGCAGGGAGGAGACAGAGAGACAGCCTGGTGCGTGGGGCTGCCACAGGAACCACTAGGCTGGGGAGACCTTCAGGAGGCTTGGTGTTAGGAGGCACCTGAAGGACCGGGCTGTGGGGGAGCACTGGAGATCTGGTGCGCAACCTTGGCACCACTTCCCCAGGCTGGACAACTACTCTAGCCCGGACCCTCCAGAGTGCAGGCACAGGTTGAACCGGGCTGTGGGTAAGCACGGGAGATCTAGTGCTTACTACACGCACCTCTCCCTTAGGCTCCACTCCCACATTTGCCCGGCACGAGCGGAGCGCAGGCAGAGGACGCACTGCACCCTCCCAGAGCCCCGGAGACACAGCACGCAGAGCCGGCGCAGGATACCCTGGACCAAAACTGCGTACCGGCGACCAGACCCGCTGAGCAGGCACCATACGCCCTGGCTCGATGCCCACACTCGCATGGCACTTTCGGGGGGCTGCCCTATAGCGCACCGGGCTATGGGCACGTACTGGCGACACTGTGCGCTTAACCGCATAACACGGTGCCTGACCAGTAATGCGCAGCTTATAATAAACACGAGGAGTGAGCTCAGGTCTGCTACCTGGCTTAGTACCACACCTCGTCTGCCCCCCCCCCAAAAAAAAATGTTTTGGGTCTGCCTCTCGTACCTGTCGCGCTGCCGTGCTGGCTTTGCCAACCTCATTCTCCTGTAACCTTCCTCGCACTGCTCCATCGAATCCCAGGCGGGCTCCGGCACTCTCCCTGGGTCGACCGCCCACCTGTCTATCTCCTCCCAAGTTGTGTAGTCCAGAATCTGCTCCCATGTCCCGAAATCCTGACCTCGCTGTTGCTGTTCCTTCTCCTGCTGCTGCTTTTGCTGCAGCTGCTGTTTACCACGCCGCTTGGTCCTGTTGTGGTGGGTGATTCTGTAACGGTTCTCTTTAGTTGAAGGAGAGGCGGACCAAAATGCGGCGTGATGATGATTCATGTTTGTTTAATAAAGGAAAACTATATATGAATAAACTACAAAAAAACAATGAAATGTGAAACTGATAAAAATGATGATCTATTTATAGATGTTAATGAACCATCTGTACTGTATCAGTAATGTGGGAGTTGGATGTGAATGAATTTGCAAAAGCAAATTGACTTGATTAATCAACAATAATGATTAATCATACCTGGGAATTCAACTTTAATTAACCTGAGAAGTTGGTTCATCTAGGTTAATATGAGAAAGTTAAAAATGTCTCATTTAATTGGAAGAACCTGAAAAGGTATGTTCAACAATTTAACTTATTAAATTGAATGTGACAATGATAGCCAATCAATTGAGATTGTCTTGATTTATCATAGGTGTAACCAGTAGTTCAAATGTTTAGGGTACATTCACTACCAGGGTCACTTATCCCTAAGGCCGAAGAGGTGGGACTTCCTTCAGTACTGGTTAGTCCTGAATGAGCTTTTCAAAAGCAAATTTGACTGATTAATCAATGTTAATGATAAATCAAACCTGTATAGGCTATTTGGGAATTAAACTTTAATTAACCTGAAAGCTTAGCTGCATCATGGTTAATGTGGATATGTTTAAATTGTCTCATTTGTAGAAACTAATCAATTTGCATATTATTCAAAATGTCCATTTGAAAAAAGTACGGCCTGCAATTTTACCTCTTAGTTAAATTGAATGAAACAACAATATCCAATCAGTTGAGATTGGCTGGATATCAGAAGAGTAACCACTTGTTATAAACGTGGGACCACGTTGGGTGTCACATAGAAATAATAATATTTTTTTAAATTACTGGTGATTCTTCATCTCCAGGGTTCACTGATCACAGAAAGCTGAAATCAAATGGAAGTACAGAGGGGCGGGACTTCCATCGCCCAAGATGCGCGTTGTTGCCGTGTGAACAAAGGGGAAAAACAAAATGGCTGCTCTCCTTTTTTAGCTTTAGCATCTCGTGCAAGCTAATCCTACTTTGTACACTTTCAAGCATAAACAAGGGAACGGTTTTACTAGTAACGTCTTACATTCAAACCTTTTCGCAATGTACTACCGAAATGCGCGGTAAACAAAGAAATATACCATGTTCTACTCACGCTACTGAAAACGTGAGAGACAGAGATAATTATCGCTTGGTCAAGCTAATATCTCCTCAAATTTCAATCGGCTGGCCCTATGTCCTCGCTCGAGAGATTAATAATTACAGAGTCTACCTGCTTCTGAAACACGAGAGACAGAAATAGCACGTTTGGCCCAACACGTCTATTTGTCAAATTTCTATAATTAGCTGGATCGTGTCCTAGCACTAGAAATGTAATCTAACCCTACATTGACTATGTCAGAGAAACAACACAGAGGAAACCTCCATGTATTGTTGAAATGGCAAAACACACCAACAAGTCCTGTCTACAATTCCCATGGTGTATAACAAAATCTAGGTGCATAATGCAATCTGCTTTACAATTTTACATAGGCGGAATCAAAAATGAATGCCTCATTCTAGCTTAGATTCCTTGCACAGTTGCTCCAATATGTTGTAACGTTGGACTATCATTAATGTGAAGACTGTTATATTATCGAATCAACTCTCTATGTGTAATTATTCCGTGATTAATTAAACTAATCAAGGAATTTTAATGAACTAGGAAGTCGGGGCACCATCTTTATCTCCCTCTCTATCATCCCTCGTTCTTTCTCTCCTTGTCTCTAACCAACCCCCTCTCTCTCTCCCTCTGTCTCAATCATCCCTCTCTCTCGCTCTGTCTCAATCATCCCTCTCTGTCTCAATCATCTCTCTCCCTGTCCCTGTAAATCTAGTCGTGCATAAAGCAACAAACAAAGACAAGATCCCACAAAACCCAAAAGGAAACCGACAACTTATATCAGAACCACCAACATAGAAACAGAAAACCTAGAATGCCCACCCTAATCACACCATGACCTAACCAAATAGAGAAATAAAAAGTCTCTCTAAGGTCAGGGCGTGACAGTAACCCCCCCCACCCAAAGGTGCGGAATCCGGCCGCAAAACCTGACTCTATAGGGGAGGGTCCGGATGGGCATCTATCCTCAGTGGCGGCTCTAGTTCGAGACGTAGTCCCCGCTCTGCACGCTGATCCCTCCGATTCCGTGGAACCGGACAGTGGATCGTCGCCCGGAGACTCCGGACCGTGAATCATCGCCGGAGGAACCGCTGGAGGCATTGGACTGCAGACCAATGCCTCGCTCTCAAACTCGCCCTTCGGCTTTGCCGACCAACCTGTGTCCGGCCCCCCAAAATTTTTTTGGGGCTGCCTCTCGGGCTTCCGTCGTGGTTGTAAACTTCGGAGTTGCCATTGGTCCTCCTTCACTGTCTCCGCCTGCTTCCATGACAGGGTGTTGTCCCCTGCCATAACCTCCTCCCATGTCCATGATGTCCTCCACTCACTTTTCTCCCGGGCCCAGGATCCCTGCTCCTCCTGGCCACGCTGCTTGGTCCTTTGGTGGTGGGATCTTCTGTTACGTCTGTCGTTAGTGGTAGAATGACCAGACCAAGGTGCAGCGTGGTAGGCTTTCACTGGTACGTCATTTCCGGTCACAACTTGCAGACTTGTTTACGTGTTGCTGTGCGTTTTGTTGCCAACCTACTTTGCTACCTGACAACTTTACGGTTTTTACTTTTTAATTACCGTTTATATTTTTGTTTTTTCCCTCAACTTTTTCACTCTGGACGCTTTATCGTCAGGACATGGTCAGGACATGGTTCGTCAGGACCTCCAACAGCCGAAGCTAAGTAGTAACATTAACATCATGCCTTCTAATTGCAGTCGCTGTACTCAAAATATACAGGAGAACGATCGCCTTACGGCGAGAATAACATCAAAAGTCGTGCTATAAATTCACAGACAACACAAAGATTCCTTGATGTCCTTCCAGATTCCCTCTGTCTACCCAAGGACGCCAGAGGACAAATATCAGTTAACCACCTAACTGAGGAACTCAATTTAACCTTGCGCAATACCCTAGATGCAGTTGCACCCCTAAAAACTAAAAACATTTCTCATAAGAAACTAGCTCCCTGGTACACAGAAAATACCCGAGCTCTGAAGCAAGCTTCCAGAAAATTGGAACAGAAATGGCGCCACACCAAACTGGAAGTCTTCCGACTAGCTTGGAAAGACAGTACCGTGCAGTATCGAAGAGCCCTTACTGCTGCTCGATCATCCTATTTTTCTAACTTAATTGAGGAAAATAAGAACAATCCGAAATTCCTTTTTGATACTGTCGCAAAGCTAACTAAAAAGCAGCATTCCCCAAGAGAGGATGGCTTTCACTTCAGCAGTGATAAATTCATGAACTTCTTTGAAGAAAAGATCATGATTATTAGAAAGCAAATTACGGACTCCTCTTTAAATCTGCGTATTCCTTCAAAGCTCAGTTGTCCTGAGTCTGCACAACTCTGCCAGGACCTAGGATCAAGAGAGACGCTCAAGTGTTTTAGTACTGTATCTCTTCACACAATGATGAAAATAATCATGACCTCTAAACCTTCAAGCTGCATACTGGACCCTATTCCAACTAAACTACTGAAAGAGCTGCTTCCTGTGCTTGGCCCTCCTATGTTGAACATAATAAACGGCTCTCTATCCACCGGATGTGTTCCAAACTCACTAAAAGTGGCAGTAATAAAGCCTCTCTTGAAAAAGCCAAACCTTGACCCAGAAAAGATAAAAACTATCGGCCTATATCGAATCTTCCATTACTCT